>NC_090928.1:390025730-390326668 GCF_040938575.1 Ambystoma mexicanum | reverse complement strand
TTACCCAGAACCGTAGTGCCACTCGCTTAGCTTCATGTAATGCTTGCACACTTGTATTTTGGGTCAATTAGCTGTTGGTTACTTCACATTACAGATAGACTGCTTTTCAACTTCAGAAAGGCTGCTATTGCTGTTAATATGGTGAGATTCTTCGCTTGGGCAATGCTTGTTCTATGCTTCAGTAATATTACACTCTTCTTATTCGTGAAGGTATGCCTGGTTAAAGAAAAGAATATAAAGCAGTCTGTCTTCAGAAATCACAATTAGGCACACACGACCACTTCCTGATATTCACAAGTTAAAGGTTTTAACAATGGATTTAGCAAGGTTAGGCATTCGGTAATGATCTTTCTAACGTTCACCTTCCTTAATTGGTGACACGCGACCACTCCTCCAGATAGTAAAAGTCTTAGAATAGTGAACAATTGATGTAAGCAGTATTTCCTTTATACGCGAGTAAAACAACTTGATTTACACATGAGTGCTACATTTCCCATTATTCAAGTAATTCAAGTTCAATTAACAACTTCTACTCCCTTTACTCAAACGCGAGTGAACAGGGAACTGGGTAATGTTGCCAGCAATGCTCGCGCAAGGTATTAAGAGTGCTGTGTTTCACTCAGCGGCTTCTTCAACACTTGCTCTGCTGGTCGCAATGCTTCTATGACCTCTACCACGACTTCTGTTGCTTCGACATGCTTAAGGAACCACACCCTTCCTCTGAGAAGGTGTCTCCGGTCGGGCCACTACTGAATTTCAAACAAACAATGACACATTCAATATAGAATGTTTTTTTCTTGGTGATATCCTTTAATGACCCACGTCGTGCTTTCTTTACAATTGAAGTGGCAGAATCAGAAGCCAATGCATTTCGGACTTCCCGTCCATCATCAGGACTAACTATGAACAATACAAAGATACATGTTTGCAGATCTTTCGTAGGAGAACTATAATGTTTTACAATTCTGTACCTATAGCTGTCTATCCATACCTGTCTGCAGGGGCACATGTATAACCAGTGGATTATACCCATCAACAGATGAGTGAAAATGATGCCCATTTATGTTCCATGAACAAAATCGTGTACACATAATTTCAGTTTAAAAAAAGAGTCAAAGAAAAATCCGGAAAAATTGAAAAAATACTTTCAATCCTGTGTTCTGTGATGAATCAGAGGTGATCATCCCAAAGACCCTGGCCTGGGACCCTCATGTAGCCAGGGAAAGGCAGACGCTTTCCGATTCTGACCCTGGGGGCGGTGTTCTGTGGGAAGATCACATGGGAGGGGACTTAGGTCAGGAAAATTGGGAAAACCCTCTAACCAACTTCCCTAATGATCCCACTGTGTTAATGGTCCATTGTAAAATGGAAGCCTTTGATATAAAAAGGAACAAAAACATTAGGGACTTCAAGTCCCATAATGCTCTAGGTACTGAGGATTAGAGCTGTGTGCAGTCTAGTGGTTCTAATGACCCACACCTGAACAGACCTTTTAAATATTTACAGCTCCTTTAGGTGCAGGCCATTAGAAGAAGCAGCCAGCAGCAGTGGGAGCGGCAACAGCAGGGAGAAGACGACTCCAGAGCCGCCACTGTGTTTGCAGCGTATTACAGTGCCGAGAGAGTCGTAGGGGTCGAAGACATGAAGTGCAGAGGTTGCACAGCAGAAAGCAGTGCTGTGACAGGCTCTCCTGTGGGAGAGAGAAGCTCTCCTTATTTTATGCCCTACTCCCGTGGCTGACGTTCAACGGAGTATGCAAGGAGCAAGACAGGCTCCCTTTCCGAAAGACACTGGCTGTGGGAGTGTGACCAGAGTGGTCAGATGCCCAGGACCCGACAAAAGAAGAAGTTGCAGCAACAGCGGGTCGAACAGATGCACAGGAAGAGGCCAGTGAATTAATTGGCCTTCGTTAGGTGGGCCTTGGGTGCTCCATAACAGACCGCTGGCCATCAGCAAGCCTTTTGAATACCGAACTAATGAAATAAAGCATTGTTGGCATGATACTCATTGAGAGAGTAAGCGAGTGAGAGAAGTTTGCAACCATCAGTGGCAAACTAAAGAGGGGGGGATATTTAAAGAAGAACGTAACCATCATTGACAAAGTAAAGAGGGGACAATATTTGAACAAGATGATAATCAGGATCGCCTAAGCCAGAGAAGTGCACTAATAACTAAAAGGGGAAACAGCTTCCTAAAGCAAGAACCTTGATTGAGAGACGTTACTGGCAGTTAACTGGTGTGGTAAAAGGTACCCAAGGTGGCAGGAGAGAAGCCCTCTTTGTGGAAATCCTCAAAGGGGAGAGGAATATAACCTGCATTGCATGTGGCAAATGCATCAGTGGAACAGTGTCAATGTGTATTGTACCCTTGTGGAAGAAGTTGTGAACCACAATGTTGTTGAAAGTCAAAGACTTTTCTAAAGTATAAAGCAAGCCTCACCACAGAGTACTTGTAGTAGTGGTAGGAGTTTTATCCTGGCAGGCGTGGGACGATTCAGTATTAGTCCCATCAGGTTAGTGGACCAGGAAGAACACATTGAAGTACTACATTGTGGTGGAGGGCTGTGGTGGAAAGAAAGTGGTAAGTCCACTAATGTGTTATGATAAACGGTGGTAAAACCATCCTGACAAAATATTATTGTTTATGAAAAAGAAATGTGAAAGTAGTTGTTCTTCAAAGAAGAGAGGTTATATTGAAATATTGACTGGATGTGTGAAGACAACGTTTGTGGAAGCTTTAGACAATCAATTTTGAAGAGTGATAAATCTTGTTTAGCAATAAGACAATCCAAGTGCCAAGTGAAAGACTTTAGTAATGAAAGGAACTTTGTGTTGCATTCAAAGCAGAACTTGGCTATTGAAAGGAACTTTGTTTGCAGCTTTGAGTTGGAAGATCCTGCATTGAACCTTGCGAAGGGGATCCGACCCTGGTTACAAGGATGCATGGTAATAAAGTTTACATTTGAATAGATCTGTTATTTTGTTGAGTTTGAACAGTCATGTGATACCTGTCTGATTGTGTTATATGTTTAAGTGTGATGGACAGATAACCTTTGATATAAGAGCGTTTTCCTTGAGTCTTAGTTTAACAGGCAGGGACATCCTTGTTAGGTTAGGAAACGCAAGGCATTTATCGCACCCTTATTATTTAATAAAATGGCTACTTGTGAAAAAACTGTCTACTTGACCGCCTCACATTTCTGACCCCTCGCAGTTTGGAGTACTCAGTAGATTACAAAGAAAATCTGAAGAAAAAAAACGCACTTCATTACTAAAAGTATTGTATGTGTAGTGCCAATAGTCAGTGCATGGGTGCAGAAGGTGGAGACAGACACAGGTGGCATTGTTGTTGATTTAATATGTTATTGTTCCAGAAAATAAAGAGAAAACCTACCTTTCCCTAACTCTAAGAGGGGTTTCCCTGCCTCAACTGAAATACCAAGGTTTCGGTCAGGATGTCTGTGTAAATCAATAGTCCACCGTCCTGTGTCAAAAAGCCTACTTCTGTCCCTTACACTCAAAAGTAAACTAAAGGTTGTGCCCATGGTCTTGTTCCAGGAGGACTCCCTTCTCATGGACGAGGAAGCACAATTTTGGTTGCAAGTTCTTAACTAGGGGTGGTAATTACTCCCTTTCCCCGATTCCAGTACTTCACAAAAGAAAAGGATTGCTGATCCTCCAAACCTCTGCTTCAGAAATGTCACTATTTCTTTATCCCAGGGGGAATGACTCCCGTCCCCATGAACACTGGTTTGATCCTCCTTGCGAGTTCACTGCCAGGAGAATGACTCCCTTCTCCTGGCCTTCCTTGGCTTTGCTCTCACAATTCACAACAGCAGGGGGAATGTGTCCCTTTCCCTGACTTTTCTTGTTTTTTTCCCCTTTTCACAACACCAGGGGGAATGTCTCTCTTCCCCTAGCCTTTCTAAGGCTTTGTTTCATAGTACACAACACCAGGGGGAAGGTCTCCCTCTCCCTGGCCTTTATCAGGCTGAATTCCACAGTTCACAACACCAGGAGGAATGTCTCCCTTCCCCTCGCCTTTCTCATTCTTGGTTTTACAGTTCACAGCACCAGGGGAAATGTTTACCTTCCATTGGCCTTTCTCAGGCTTTAGTTTTCGCAAACCTTGCTCACTCTCCTGCCAGGTACTGCCATGAAGACGAATACTTGTAGAGATCTTTTGTGCACAAGAGTCCCAAACCTTTGTATCTTCCATTCTTGCACTCTCACCGTAGCCCCTACCAGCCGTCCTGACCACCCACACACCTTTCTGGTCTCTGCCGGTGTCGTCCAGTGGTTCGCGGAGTCTCCCGACCTCTACCTTGGGTCTTTTGTTACTTTTCTGGTTCCCGCGTCAGCCGCAGCCACTCCGCAGCAGTTGCTTCCTTGCGGGTTGACTGCCTTTTGTGCCTGCACGATCCAAGTGCTTTGCTTGCCCGAACCCCTGCTGTTCCAGGTTTCTGGCCAGTCTGCCAGAGACGCCCAAGCCCCCTTGCTTGAGTCCTGGTCAGCAGTGTTCCATCCTTTCCACGCCAGACGATCCTCTCGCTCACGGGGCCCTCATGGCAGCATCTGACAAAAAGGTTAAGTCCTTCCTCTCTCTTTATATTAAATGAGCGATTACAGCTAGAATGCTCATTCAAGTGCTTAGGCGGACACTTCATCATTCCGCGTCCCCTCCTCGACTCATTACCAGTCAGGGAAATCTTCTTTCGGTCATCCCTATCTTCCTTGTCTCAGTAACTGTAGGCTAGTCAGTCTCCCATATATACATGAAAGTGTGTGGTATGGAAGTGAGGGATGCGAAAGTGGGCCTTATGGACTCACAGGGAGGTAAAGGAAGTGGTTGGATGGGGAAGGGTGTTATACCGCATTCTCCCTAGATGGTCGTCCTTGTCCCTAGCGTGGGAGACTCTCCCCGTGAGATCCTCCCACTGAGAACTACCCCCAGGGGGGCTATAAGGTAGCGGCCTCAGCTCCCTGGCCTCATGGAAGGGGCTCCTCCTCGGGGAGAAGGGATGACATCTAAGGATCCCAGCCAGCCTGGGATTCAACTGAAAAAACGCAACTAGGCTTACCAGTCTTCAAACCTTTGAGCTGGCTTGGGATGGAATCCAGGATCAAAATCAATGCACCAAGTGCAAGGGCCTAAAGCAACTATACAAGTTGGCTTCAGCAGATTCGAAGAGGAACCTTCAATCCTCCAACATGGCAAATGTTCACCAGAAGAAGGTAAAGCAAATATATGAGAAGACTCCTAGGCTCTAAAACTCACTCAAATCATTATTGACAGCACATCATCTACTCCTTGGAAAAATCCAGAAATGAAACTGTTCATAAGTCATCATCTCTCTGTTTTACGTCCGTATTTGTGAACTCTATTAACAGATCATTATCCTGCATATCTTTTTCCGAAAAAAAGATGAAACAGTCAACCTTCTGGATTTCATACCCATCTTTCACACAAACCTCATTAATTTTCTTTACACATACAAACATTTAACCAACATCCTCTGGGAATGTTTATATCCCGCCCCTCTACTACCCCATGAATCCTTTTCTCTACATTCACATTATTTTATTTTTATTTTATTGAGCATGTATAAGGAGCTTTATACAACAGAATTGTGCTTCAAGGGGCCACAAGGCTAAATGGGAAGGGAACAAGGAGAATAACAGTGGCAAAAACAGTAATGTACAATAATATACAGTTGTGATCCTACTAGGCCTTGTGGCATTCGGCCATGCAAGTGCATTGAGGAGAAGTGCAGGGTAGGGGATGGAAGGGGGAACAGAGGAGTGGACAAGTGCTGGAGGAGGGCACAGGAGGGAAGTGCTAAGAGGAGGCAAGGAGGAGAACCTCAAGCTAAGTGCTGAGACACGCGACTCTCAAGGTGGGATGTGAAGCCACCAAGCAGGGGCCCGCAGGGTACTGCAGTGGAGCAGGGTTAGGGGTGCTGGTGTTGACAGGGGGTGGAGGGAAGGGCCTGGGATCCTGTAAGATTTGTGAGGATCAGGCAACCGGTCGCAACGGCATTGGGGTGATTAGCAGGTAAGGGGAAGAGCAGAGTTTTGAGCAGTTTCCCAAACATAAGGAGGTCCGGCTCAAGTTTGAGAGAGGCAGGGAGGCTGTTCCAAGGGGAGGCACCAGCAGAGGAGAGAACTGCCCCCCACACTCTCTGCTTGGGGAAGCACTTGACAGTCAGAGAGTTTGAATTAGAGGAGCGTAGGGCTCTAGCAGGGGAGTATTTAGGGAGGGAAAGTGGGAGATAGTATGGCCGCAGAAGGCCTTGTGGATGATGGCGAGGGTCTTGAATTTGATCCTTGCAGCCACCGGGAACAAGTTGAGAGACTTTAGGACTGGAGAGATGCAGTTCCTGGGCTGGAGGCCAAGGATAAGTTTTGCAGCCCTGTTCTGGATTAGCTGGAGGGGGAGAAGGGAGGAAAGAGGGAGAATAAGAAAGAGGTTGTTGCAGTAGTCCGGCACAGAGAGGACCAGAGCTCTGGACACATTGAGCTTCTGGGAGAAAGTGAGAAAAGGAAGAATGCCTCTAAGGAGGTGGATCTTGAAGTGGGACTTCTTGGTAAGATCCAAGATGTGAGGGATGAAGGAGAGACTGGAGTCGAAGATGACCCCAAGGTTTTTGGTCTCACATGAAGGTGAGGTAGGGGGCCCAAAGAGAGTGGCCAGAGGGTAGGAGGAAAATAGGGCACGGTTGTTCTGATGAGGAGCAAAGTAGTACAGGCAGATTAGGGGATGGTAGGTTGTTCATTTCCAAGAATGCTACACTAAAAGATGCCAGAACAAGTGTCACTGTGGTGAGTGATTTATATTTACTGGTACATCAAGTACTTCTTACAACATACATATGGCAACATTTTATAATGGGGTAGGGGCGGTGGGCATCTCTTCCAATTTCCATATTCTTCAGTAGGACTTGGCCAAACAAAACATGCCCCTGCAGCCAACATCCCTGAAGAGGTCTTGGCAGAATGCATGAGGGCAATCCATATGACTGCCTTACCGATAATATTCAAAAGGAGCATGGTGCTAAAGTTGTGCTCACTCACAGCGAACAATGCAAAGTGTTGAATTTCTACCTTGACAAAAATGGAGACATCTTTAATCACAAATTACAATGAGAAATTAAAGGCTGGACTGAAATAAACATAGAAAGCACTGCAGGTTTATAAACAACGTATGAAAGGTACATCCCAGGAGCATGCACCTTGGACTGCCACTGAACAAAGTTGGCTGTGCAGCCCCTCTTTAGAATGCTGTGGAACTGTGAGGGGAGAACAGAGTCACGTTTAGGCACTCAAGGGGTGGGTTCACAATGAAATACAAGGAGCATGGTTCATTAATTTTAAGTCTTTAAAGATGAAGATGTGGTCTTATGGAGTAGGCGAGTGTGCATAACCACAAATGGAGTTGTGTAGGTGTAAAACTGGGGTAGAAGGAACAAGTTACTTACCTGCAACTGTTGTTCTCCAGCATGGGTCTGGCATGGATTCACATGCTCATGAATATTCCCCGTCGTCAGGCTGGGAATCCTCGGTAAAGAAAAAAATCAGTATCAGTTTCGTTTCTGATCTGTCTTTCGTAGTAGTAACCAATCACTGATCTCTGCGTCATACTGACCACAGCCAATAACTGCCCTCTACCTAAGCCCCGCCCCTGGCAGCCATCTTCAGATTTGGTAGCACGTGAAGTGGCAGTATGACCAAGTGAAGAGCCGCAGAGGGGTAGGCGGGAGGGTTCGCATGTGAATCCATGCCAGACCCATGCTGGAGAACAACAGTTACAGGTAAGTAACTTGTTCCTTCTCCAGCATGGGGTCTGGCATGGATTCACATGCTCATGAATATAAGAATAAATAGCAGTACACACATGCACAACCACGGGGGGTGGCAAAAGGCTCAACATTAAGCAATACAAAGAACTCAACATTAAGCATCTCTTACCTCCTCACCAGGCTCACCTTAAGCGAACAGGTTGCGCAGCACTGCTTGGCCGACCCTGGACTCCTCCCTGGAATCCCGATCGACGCAGTAGAATCTCGTGAAGGTGTGCGTCGACCTCCACGTAGCAGCCCTGCAGATGTCCAGCAGGGGAACACCAGATAAGAACGCCGTAGTAGCAGTGATCGCTCTGGTCGAATGGGCTCTCGGACGGCCTGGCAGCGGTCGGTTAGCCAACCGGTGACAGTGCATGATGCAGCCGGAGAGCCATCTGGAAATAGAAGACTTCGAGAGCGCCTTCCCTTGATTCACAGGTCCAAAGTTCACGAACAGCTGTGATGTCCTCCGGAAACTCTTCGTGCGGGCCACATAGAACTTCAGCGCTCTAGCCACATCCAGCAAGTGCAAAGTCCTCTCGGCCGGCGACGAAGGAGACGGGAAGAAAACAGGTAACACCAAGGGCTCGTTAAGATGGAAGTCCGACGGCACCTTGGGCATAAAGGAGGGGTGCGTCCTAAGCACCACCCTCGAGGCATGGAAAGACAAGTACGGTGCTTTGCAGGATAGGGCCTGGATCTCTCCCACTCGTCGTGCGGAGGTAATGGCCACCAGGAATGCAGTCTCCCACGACACAAACTTCATAGGTGCGGAGTGCATCGGCTCGAACGGGGGTCCCATGAGCCTGGTCAGCACCACGTTAAGTTCCCACGCTGGTGCCGGGGCCTTCACCGGCGGAAACGACCGGAACAGTCCTTTCATAAACTCTTTTACCAGTCGATGGGACCACAGGGACGTCCGTCCTGTGGTTCTGGTATATCTGGAGATTGCCGCCAGATGAATCTTAATGGAGGCATGGGCTAGCCCAGCCTTTGCCAGCGATAGCAGGTACGGCAGCACTTGAGGGGCCGTAATCCGTAGGGGGTTGATCTTCTGTGCTCGGCACCAGATAGAGAACCTCTTCCACTTATGACCGTAGCATTTGAGAGTCGAGGACGCCCTGGCCTTTGCAAGAACTTCTCTGCAATCGGCCGGTATATCTTAGCCTCCAAATTCTAGCGCTGCAGGAGCCAAGCCTGCAGGTTCAGCGACGCCGGGTCGTGGTGGAAGATGGCGCCTCCTTCTCTGGAGAGAAGGTCAGCGTCCGCCGACAGCTTGATGGGAGGGGACGTTGACAAGTCCAGAAGGTCCGAGGATCATCCTGCATCGGGACCTCTTGAGCTGGCTGATGAGTCGAAGCAGCAACGGCAACGGAGGGAACGCATACAGGTATAGGCCGTCTCAGGGGAACGAGAACGCATCGCCCATGCTTCTCGGCTGGGGAAACCTGCTAGCGAACCTCTTGCACTTCGAGTTCGTCGCTGTTGCCAACAGGTCGATTTGGGGTTTGCCCCATCGTCAGAAGAGTTGATCCACCTGATCCTGGCGCAGTTCCCACTCGTGACACGCGCGCAGCTCTCTGCTGAGCGAGTCGGCGATGGTGTTTCTTTCTCCTGCCAGGTGGAAGGGAACCAGGAACATCCCCTGGGCGACTGCCCAGTGCCACAGATCCTGTGCCTCCTTGGATAGATAGGGCTGGGGATCTGGTGCCTCCCTGCTTTCGTATGTAAAACATTGTCGTGGTGTTGTCCGTGAAGATCCGCACCACCTTGCCCTTGAGCGACGGGAGGAACAATTTGAGAGCCCAGAACACTGCTCGGAGTTCCAGGACGTTGATGTGCAGGAGCATCTCCTCCGGGAGCCAGAGGCCTCTCGCGTGGAGATCTCCGGTGTGGGCGCTCCAACCTTCCAGGGAGGCATCCGTCGTCACCGTCTCCTGGTTCCCGGCGTCTGAAAGTCCTTGCCCGCCGTGAGGTGCGCTCGAACGCCCCACCACTGAATCGCCCGCCGGAACACCTCGTTGAGGGGGACCCTGTCTTCGAAGGTGCCCGTCGCCTGCATCCAACGGGCGTCGAGAAATTCGTGAAGAGGGCGCATCCGGAGTCTGCAGAGGCGCACCAGGTAGATGCAAGAGGACATCATCCCCAGGAGGGACTTGATGGACCTCACCCTGGCCACGTCCGTGGCTAGCAGGCGCTGCACTTTGCCTAGAATGGTCTTCGTCCGTTCTTCCGACGGGGCCGCCAGGCGCCTCACTGTATCGAGCTTCGCTCCCAGAAACAGGGCCACCTGCGACGGCACCAGGTGGGACTTTGGGTAGTTTATGGCGAATCCCAGGTCTGTGAGTAGCTGGACGGTCCTCGCAGTGTGTTTGACGGCGAGTTCCCTCGTCTTTGAGCGGATGAGCCAGTCGTCCAGGTAGGGGTAGACGTGAATCCCCTGCAGGCGCAGCCGCGCCGCCACTGGTGCTAGGCACTTGGTAAAGACCCTGGGGGCCGACTTCAATCCGAACGGCAGTGCTCTGGATTGGTAGTGGCGTCCCTGGACGACGAACCTGAGGAACTTTCGGTGACATTTGAGGATGGGAACATGGAAGTATGCATCCTCCAGGTCCAACGACGATAGAAAGTCGCCTTCCTCCAGCTGACCCAGTACGTGCTGGAGGGTGACCATCCTGAACTTTTGTGATCTGATGTATTTGTTCAAACGACGAAGGTCCAGGATGGGGCGCCAGCCGCCCGTCTTCTTCCTGACGAGGAAGTACCTTGAGTACACCCCGGAGCCCCGGATCCTCCTCGGGACAAGCTCGATGGCGCCTTTCCTGAGCATCGCCCGTACTTCCAACAGCAGTTGCGGGACGTGATTTTCCTTCCTGGCCACAGGGGGAACGTGAGGGCACTTCTTCAGGAATTCGATAGAGTGTCCTCTTGCCAGGGTATCCAGCACCCAACGGTCGGTAGAGATGGACTTCCACACGCCGACGAACTTCGTCAGCCGGCCTCCCACCGGGGTGCTTCGGTGGGGGCCCGAGACCACGGCCGGTTCAGTCCTGCTTGGAGGTGGAGGCCTTGCCGCCCTGGCCACCTTGCCGACGGCGGCGAGGCGCTCCCTGATTGCCGCGACCCCTGTAGGCCTCCTGAGACGAGGAGCGTGCCGCCTGGCGGTAGGACGAGGAGCCACCGCTGGATCCCTTGGAGGCCCCCCTGTCTGCCTCCGGAGCTCCGAAAGGGCTGTCGTTGCTGAAGGGCTCCTAGGGCGCGGGCCGTCTCCGTGTCCGTTTTTATGGCTTGGAGGGACTCGTCCACCGCCTTCCCGAACAAGTTGCTGCCGTCGAACGGCATGTCCAACACCCTGGTCTGGACGTCCTGACGGAAGTCGGTCGCCCGGAGCCAACCCCGTCGTCGTAGGCAAACACCGTTGCCCAGCTGGCGGAACCCGGTATCAGCAATGTCGGTTGCCACGGTTATGGCGTGGTCCGACGTCACCTCGCCCTCTTGCAGTATTTCCAGGGCCTCGGACCTCTTGTCGTCCGGCAGGAAGTCCAATATGGGGGCCAGCTTAAACCAGAGCTCCCTGTCGTAACGGGCCACGATCGCCAGGGCGTTGGCCGCTTTGATCGTCGTCGTCGCCGACGAAATGACCCGCCGCCCCATGGCGTCCAACTTCTTTCCCTCGCCGTCCGGCGGGGAATTCGACGTCGAGGCTCCTGACCCCACCGCTTTCTTCTTCGCCGCCGCCGAGACGACCGAGTCTGGCGTTGGCTGGGCCCTGAGGCACAGGGGAGCAGTTTCGGGGACCCGGTACTTCTTCTCGTACCGGTCCCGTTTGGCTGGTGCCGTGGAGGGGTTTTTGAGAACCGACAGGCCCTCCTCCCAGATGTCATCGATTAGGGGCACCGCAATGACCGTTTTCCTCTTGGCCTCCCGGCGCTGATAGAGGAAACCTTCCTTTTTCTGCTCCTCCGGACAGAGCTGGAACAATTCGGACGCCCTGGCGATCATGGCGTGGAATGAGCCAATCTCGTTGGGCGGCGAGGCCCGTGTGATGGGAGACGGGAGACCCGTTCCGTCGTCGTCGCCCTCAGAACCCGTCGTCGAGCCCAGCGCACCGTCATCTCCTGACTCGTGGGAGGATGAGGAGGGAACTGTAGGCCTCACGGGGGCGAGCGGAGGAGAGGGTTGGGTCCTCCGTCGTTTGTTCTGAGGACTTCCCGACGGGCCAGGTTGCGGGTCCTCCGGCCTGGGCCGTGGGAATCTCGTCCTTATCTCAGAGCATAAGGACTGGATGGCAGACAAAATGGCCGCCGAGCTATCCTGAGGCCTAGGATCCGGCTGTGCCGGAAGGGAAGGCCGCTCTTCCTCACCCTCGTCGTCTTCCTCGGTTATATCCCGAGGATCTTCCTGACGGGATCGAACCTTCTCGAATTGGACTTCGAGGTTCCTCACGGCCTCTGTCAGTTCCTCCTCCGAGGCTGACTCCGAGCTCGAGGAGGGCACCGTGCCCCCCTCGCTTCTTCCATCATGGCAGCCACGACGATGGGCTGAAAAGAGGATTCCCTCCTTGGCGGCAGGGAAACTCTAGTCCCGGAGGCAGTCTCCGCTGGCAGTGTCTCTGCTGGCTTGGCCAGAGTCGCCGTGATAGCCTCGATAGAGGCCTTCGCCTGCTGGGTAGGGGCCCTCACCACCTTAGGTGCGTCCCGGGCCTTCTCCTTCGGGGGAGGGGCGACGCCTCGCTCCCCCTCTTCCGAGATCGGGCAGGGCTTCTCCCAAAGCTTACCCGGGGTCTCAGACTTTCTCTTCCCCGAACCGGAGCGTTGGCTCGTGGTTGACGGTGCCGGGGAAGGTGCTCCCTGCCTGGCGACCGAAGAGCCTGACCTTTCGGCGCTCCCGGAGCCAGCGGACTCGCGGCGCTTGGCCTGGTGTTGGGCCCCCGTGCCGGGGCGCCCGCACAGGACTTTGAAGCCCGCTCGGACCCTTTCTTCTTCTTCTCACCCGTCGAGCCCTTCTCCAACCAGCTTGCGAGACGGGATTGACAGTCCCTCATGGTCCGCTCCGACAAGTTCTTGCAGAACTGGCAGTCCTTCTCTACATG
The DNA here is from genome assembly GCF_040938575.1 of Ambystoma mexicanum. Classification (NCBI taxonomy): domain Eukaryota; kingdom Metazoa; phylum Chordata; class Amphibia; order Caudata; family Ambystomatidae; genus Ambystoma; species Ambystoma mexicanum. The sequence goes on along the minus strand of NC_090928.1, from coordinate 390,313,736 downwards.
AGTCTTGTCCCCATGAAGACAGTAGAGGCATCGCAAATGTTAGTCTTCCTTAAACACATTCTGCAGCCCGCATCCAGGGCAGCTGCGAAACAGCTTGGGTCCGGGCGACGAACTCGCATCCTGGGCCATCTCGAAGTAGGCCGCGAATCTTCTGGAATCCTCCAAGAAGTTGATTCGACGAAATCTTCACCCTTGAGGGGCGTAGGAAAATCCCGAAATGGGTAGCCGTTAACGGGAGTAGAAACGGTGGAGCTTGAGGCTCGATTAACCGAAAAAAGTGAAAATTCACCTGAAAAAACGCGAAACACGCAGTAAAAGCTCGAGAGCTAAGCACGAGGACTCCCAACACTTGAACGTGCGGTAAAAATCTGAAGATGGCTGCCAGGGGCGGGGCTTAGGTAGAGGGCAGTCATTGGCTGTGGTCAGTATGACGCAGAGATCAGTGATTGGTTACTACTACGAAAGACAGATCAGAAACGAAACTGATACTGATTTTTTCTTTACCGAGGATTCCCAGCCTGACGACGGGGAATATTCATGAGCATGTGAATCCATGCCAGACCCCATGCTGGAGAACACTTGTTAAAACAAACAAGAGAAAATAATTTTTTATTAGGACAAAGAAGTGAGTTTTGGATGGAGTGTTTCTCCCAATGCCATCCTACCACCTTGGTGAAACAGACACCAAAAGAGCAAGGCATTGTTGGGGAAGAGGCACAGAAACCAAATATGACACATTCAGGGTTAGAATGCAATGCAAATGGGGCACAAACATGCTTCCCACAAAATCAAGGCACTTCTGATGCGCTACTGAAGTGGCTTCTTTTCTTGGTCTGAATGTCGCAGGCACAATCGGTGGTGGTCACATGAAGACAGGAAAGATGATCAGCAAGAAGAGCACGAAGGAAGACTGGTGAAAGATGGGATCCCATAGTATCAGAGAACAGAACTGGAAGCAGAGCTTGTATTTGGCATCTGAGCATAGCCATCCAGGTGCTCCAAACAGCATCCTGATAAGGAAAGTTACTCACCGTAGTGACTATTGCACTCCTAGTACAGAGTCCCCTTTCCTCCATACTTTTGGGATCTTCCGCCCTACGGGAAGGCACAGGAGCACTTTTTGTAGCATCAAAAAATGTCTTGTGGTTATGGCTTTTACATAGGCCCAGCAAATGCACTGCCTCAGTCCCGCCTCCACATGCCCCTCCCTCGATGGCCTGCCCTCGCCCTTCAGTCCTTTTCCAACTGCCGTGGTCGGCCCTTGAGTGATATCTAATTGACTATTAGAAAGGAAGGTGACTGGTCACATTGACTAAATGGGGAGCCGGCACTATTAGTACAGTAGTAACTACAGTGAGTACCTTTTCCTTATTCCTACATCCTGTCCCCTTTTCTTCATTCTTTTGAGAGATTTCCCAAGCACCTCTTAACCTGGGGTGAGCTGGTCTCATTTCCCCTCTTAACTGAAGAGGTTTTTGAAGACAGTTTGTCCAAAGTAAGCATCTACCCTCAAACTCCTATCTAGACAGTAGTGTTCACTAAAATCTGAAGGGAAAGCCCTGGTTGCTGCTTTGCCAATTACATCCCATGAAACAAATCTATGGCAGGCGAACAGACATCTGAGAACCTTTAATGTGACAATTCGCCAGCTATCGTCACTTCTCCCCAAAGGGGAGTTCTTTCCTATGAGGCTAGGGAGGTGCGGCTGCTACCCAATAGTCCCCCTCGGGGTGGCTTAATGTGGGAGGACATCATGGGGAAGGACTCCCCATCTGGGGATAAGGACGATCACCTAGGTTACAGCCCGTTGGCCAACCTCACACGCAAACCTTCCCTAATCACCTGCTGTATTCCAAACTGCTTCCTTGAGAATAGACGCAGGTATTTCTGTAGTGCAGAAGAAACAGCCAAAGGACGAAGAAGAGCACATGAGGCATGAAGATCACCGACTGTGCTAGTACTGGTACAATGTGGCCCAAAGGATGCATGAAGATCAACATATCAAGAACTACAAAGGACTCTGATAATCCACCAGGATGTATAAGAAGAGAAGGACTGAAGATTTGGTCAACGCCAAGCCGGGAGAGACAGCAGGTGTGGAAAGCAGCTAGAGCAGGATTTTCAAATCCTGTTGGCTGACCGGGGAAGCCGGAGAGCAGAAGACACCGGCGAGTCAATGAGGGAGTTCTCTATGGATCCAGCTGGAGCAGACCTGAACGCAAACCAGGAAGAGAGGGCTGAGCAGTCCAGTAGAGGGCAGAGGCCCCATGGAGCTGCAGAAGCCAAGGAGAGAAGCCCAAACAGACAGAGACGCACCGCAGTCCCAGGAAGACCTGGTGGCGTCCCAAAGACAGTTACAGGAGGTTCGGGAGACCCAAAGGGGACACAGGCATGGAAGAGAGAGAGGCTTGTGCGGCTATCCGCCCGCCCAGTTGTAACAATCAAACTATTGGGAGGGGTGGACCGAGCATCCGAGGAGAACTTCCTCGTTGCAGTGGCAGCAATAAGACCACTCACCACCAGAGAAGGGTCTGGGTCCCTAGCACAAGTAAACTAAGCATCAGAGGAGAACTTCCACATCACAGTGGCAACAATAAGACCACTGACTACCACAGAGGGGTCTGGTACCCCAACATAAATGTATTAAGCATCCGAGGGAAGAATCCCCGTCGCAGTTGCAGGGAAAAGTCAACTGAGGCCCTGAGAAGGATTTGAGACTTTGCCGATTCCACAAGAAAGGGGCGAAAGGAATATCAGGTTGAGAGACACTGAAAATAACTCTTCAACACTGGGAGAAGGGAGTCATTCTCCTGGTCAAGTGACTGACAGCCCTTTTGATACACTCAAGAGAAGCCAGGGAATGGGAGTCACTCCCCCTGGCTTTGTTGAGAACTATATTGGAGTGTGGGGACCAATACCAGGAAAAAGGAGTCATTCTCCTGGTCCTGAGAGTTGAAGAAACTGAAAGCCCATTGATCAAGAGATGCCAGGGCAAGAGAGCCATTCTGCCTAGCTTTGGTGTGAACTATATTGGAGTGTAGTGTTTGAACAAATACCAGGAGAAGGGAGTAAATCTTCTGGTTCTGAAAGATGACAGGTGCAAAAGTTTATTAGAACCACAAGCCAGCGGAAGGGAGTCATTTGCCCTGGAATCCTTTTGCCAAAGAAGATTTCTGGGAATAACATCCAAATACCAGAAGGGAGTTATTCTCCTGGAGAAGGAACTTTCTGTTGACTTATGCTTTAGTTGTAATGTAAGGGAAAGAAGTAGGTCATGACACAGGATGGTGCAGTTTGATTTCGACTGACATTTTGACAGAAACTTTGGTATTAGTTTGAGGCAGGGAAAACTCTCTTAGAAGATACCGATAGGTAGGATTTCTTCTTTTTTGACACATAAAAGTATTTAACAACCAAAATTCCACCCTTGTGTCGGTATCCTTCTTCCCTTATGATGAAAACAGGTAAATGGCTCTCATGCCAATAGGGCCTGGATCTTGCTAATGCTCCTTGCTGAAGTGCTCGTGATAAGGAAGGCTACTTTCCAAGCTATCACGTTTTTTGCCAGTTGCCGCCATCAGTTCAAAAGATTAATGGCATGCAGCTGTAAGCATTACATTCAGTGAGTAGGTTTTATTTTTGGATACAAGTGACAAAGCCCATTGAAATGTTGCTTTATCACTGGGTTATTGAAGTAAAAAGATGGAATGTCTGAATTTAAATAAGTCCCCACGGATGCTAGATATGTCCAACAGGATTACACCTGAATTAGATGAAGATGTTAAATCCGAGTTATCTTCGAGCGACACCAGTAGATGATTCTTCTGCTTTGCTAAACTTGAGTGGACAAATCCTAACCATTCGCTTCTAGATGGATTTCACGTAGACTACTTCCTCGATGCTTGTGTTATCCACATAATGTTCTCTGACAGCTCTGAGAAGCCTAAGAAGCTAACCTTGTGTAGCATGCAGCTAAACTCATTTATCAAGGGGACGGGTGCAGGATATGGCCATCCTCCTCAGAAAGCCAGTCCGGAAAGCAAATCAGGGGTCAACGCGACAGGTTGAAAGGTCTGAGAAAGTAGAAACTGGCTGGGCACCAGGAAGCCATTAAAATCAGGGAACACTGTACTAGGTTCTGGAACTTTAGCAGGACTTGATAAATCAGGGGAAGTGACAAGGGGGTTGGGAGGATGCAAAATCCTCCATTCTGTCTCAGGACATCTCCAGAGCATCTCCTCAGGAGTTGTCCCTCTTGCCCTCTCGCTATGTAAATCGTGGACATTTCTGCGGAAGCCTGTGGCAAGGGGTCCATGTTATGAATCTAGTGATATCATCACTGAAACCCCGATATGGGCCCCATCTCGAGTGGTCAGAGGAAGGCAGCCGCTATCTGATCCTGTCCCTGTGGGCGGTATTATGAATTATAATTATAATTGTTTTTTATAACGTGCTTAATACTGAAGAGATTTCTAAGCGCGGACCCGGTATTCAAACCTGTGTTGCTCTGCGTCGTCTTGCTTCCAAGACGAGCATGATGCACTGAGCTATACTACCCGTGTCTACCCGAATGTGGGAGGATCACATGGGGGAAGACTCAGGCTGGGGAAAATTGTTGAACTCTTCCATTCATGATTCCTCTGTTCCCCCTGAAGCATTGATGGCACAATCCATTATGGACTTCAAGACCAATAATGCATGTGGTACTGGGACGAGGAAGAGGGACTCCCAGGCAATGAGGATAAAAGGTGCCATTGAACATAATAAGCAGTCTATTTGTAGTAGTGTGAGGCACCTCAGTGGGATATTTAAATCCCACAATGAGTTACACCTACGAAAAGAAGCCGAAGTAGTAGTGGAGGCAGCAGCAGGTGGGAACGTGGGATTTGCCGTGGAAGCAGAAGAAGCAAAGGCAGAAGCCGATGCGGGAGAAGGCGTGTGGCAATGCAGAGAGAGTGCAACAGGAAGCAGCGCTGTGGAAGGCTGCTGAAGGGAAGCCCAGCCACATGGGAGACGAGCTCCCAACACGTTGTGAACCGCTCCGGTGAAGAAGAGGACGCAGAGACCCCACAGAGCTGTCAGAGCTTCAACGAAGAGGCGGGCAGACCGCTACACTTACACGGGCGCTAGCAGCAGAAGCAGTGGAAAGCGAAACGCCCACTGCAGAAGCAGCAGAGACGCCGCAGAAAACCAGTGAGTTTGTCTGATACAAAAGGTGACCCTGGTGTGCTCCAAACAGGACACTGAGCCCAACAGATTTGAATATCGAGCATATAAAGTGCAGAGGCAACAAGGGTGCAATTCCGCTTTCAAGGGATACCTATCTGGGGAAATCTGTAACCCACATTGCCAAGAGGTTGTGAACAAGGAATTGTAAGGCGGCAACCTGGGAGCAATCCTCGTCTTTCGGAATACCAATTTGGGGGACCCTGTTACCCACCTTGTCAAGGACCAAGAAAATATAAAAAGAGGCAACCAGTGTTCTGCCCTCCTCACAAAGGAAACTGGTGGGGATAACTGGAACACATATTGCCACTGAAATTACTTGTAGTTGTAGGAGTTTTTCTTTCTGGCAGGAGAGAAAACCAGGAAAGGAACCATTAGTAGTGTAAGGAACTCAGGTGGCAACAGAAAAGACAGACACAAGTGATCACAGTTCAAGGGTGTTTATTAAACTGCAAAGGTAGGCTGGACAAATGCATAATCTAAACCTAAATCTAAGATGGGAGCAAGCTTCGACCATCCAACAAAAATAAAGCAGTCCTTGTGGCGTCTTGTCAAATAAAAGAGCCTATACTAAGAAAAACCAATTGCCAATCCTTACACTAAATACAAAAGAAGTGTGGGATGAGGTTCATAAGAAAGAAGGAAGTGTTCACAAATAATATGTCACAATGCGGTAGTCAGGCTCTCCCTTCCCCATGTTTTAAGCACAGGACAAGGTAGGATTACGGAGCACAGCACATGTTTGAGCAATAGTTCTGCTCTCAGCAATCAGGGCCTTTGGTGGTTGAGTCAAGTCTCTTGCCACATTGAATCTGATGTATTCAAAATAATAAACAAAAAGTTCCTTTCTGCTTGCACGTTGGGTGATGCCTTTCACCCTTGGATCCCCCTATTCTGGGCGCAGATCCCTTGACAGTTCTTCAATGATACCAGGAGCTCTGAAAGCTATGTTTTCTTGCTTTCGAGGGCCTGACAGGTTCAAAGTTTCAGAATAAAGATTCTACAAACAGTTCTAGAGTTCTTCTCTGGTTTTATTTGGGTGATAGCACTTCATCCCTGGGTTCCCCCTCTTCCGGGCTCAGACCCCTCTCGAACATCAGCTTCTCTTTGTCGGGCTCACTTTGGCATGGCATGCATTGTCACTCCGGCATGGCATGCATTCAAAGGCTTTCCCTCTTTTTCTCTTTTTGGTTGCATTCACAGGTCGGTGGGTGTTGGCTTCTCACCCTTGGATCCCCCTCTTCCGGGCTCAGATCCTACTCGACTGTTCACCTCCTTTGATCGCGTTCACTCTGGGTTTCAATCCAATTGCTTCTGCGATTTTCACAAATCTTAATGTCCTTTTAAAAACAGTTCACTGTGGACATCCTCGGCCAGGTTAACTCTTGTCAACCGACTGTATTTCGGGACTTTAGACTTCGCCCCCTCTTTATCGGCATCCCTCTTTCAGGTTCACTCTTGCCAATCTTGTTAATTGTACCTTTTCTTATTCAACTCTTACGATGAGGGATTTACTTCCCTTAACTTCACAATCATCTGTCGGTCAAACACTTTCGACTGTACAGAGGATTTTACAAGACCCCTGTATGACCACTTTGACCCCCTTCTCACCTTTCCCAAGGCCTTCTGGTAATGGTAGTTTCAACAATCGGGTAATCGCCCAGAGTTTCCTGAGTGAGCACCCACGTGGTACCAGACTTCTCTGTTGCTGGTTTTCCCCCTTTTCGATATTAACAATTCTTTGTAACTTTTCACAGTTCAAATAGCGGTTTGCTACTTCCGTTCAACACAGTTTGGTTTCTTATCGGTTCTCCCCTGGACTCACCGGCTGTGATGAACGGCTTGGTTTTCTTCTCTCAGGAGTCAAGGTGGGTACTATGGAGACAAGCATCTCTACACGGCTTGGTTATTAGCGGAGGAGGGTCCCATGCACCACTGACACCTGCTGCAACACACACTGGCTATTGTTCGCTGTCCTAGGTTTCCTTCTGCTGAGGTTTCCTGGGCCTTGGTAGGAAAGGGCAAGGTCGCTTCTCTTTGGGTCACCCTCTCGGTTTGCGCGGCCTCCGAGAATGCAACCTATCTCGTCCTCACCTAACCTTCTCCATCTTGGAGGAAGTAGCTCTGATCTTATAGCACACCTTTTGCTACGGCTATCAAGTTGGGCCTACATTTCCTGGTTATTCACAATGACGGGGATTCGATAAGTGATATTGTTTTGTGTGTATAAAGAGGTAGTAGTCCTCACTTTGTCTCTCCTTCCTTTCTTAATGGGTATTTCATGGGATTTTGTATGTAGAAAGCTAACTTGGAAGGATTCCATTTTATCCTCCCTAGTTAGCTTGCTCTGTGAGAGTGTTTTCAATAAGGTAGTGGTTCGGTCGATTTTATTCAGAGGGCAATGTTTTACCGGATGTCAATAGCTCCCACAGGAAAAACAAAGTTTCTGCTCTAATGAGAGAGCAAGAGCAATTTCCCCATCAGTTTAGATTAAATGATCATCCTTCAAGGGGTCTAATCTTCTCCTTCGGGATTAAGGAAGAGGAGTTGGAATTCTCAAGGGGACCCCTGATGGAGTGAGATGGTAGGTTAGGGCTCACAAAGGGGTGAATGCTCATGACCACTTTGACCCCCTTCTCGCCTTTCGCCAAGGCCTTCTGGTAATGGTAGTTTCAACAATCAGGTAATCGCCCAGAGTTTTCTGAGGGAGCACCCACCTGGTGCCGGACTTCTCTGTTGCTGGTTTGCTCTCTTTTTGATATCAACAGTTCTTTGTCACTTTTCACAGTTCAATTAGCGGTTTTCCACTTTTCGTTCAACACAGTTTGGTTTCTTATTGGTTCTGCCCTCGACTCACTGGCTGTGATGAACCACGTGGCTTTCTTCTCTCTGGAGTCAAGCTTGCTACCACAGAGACAACCGTCCCTCCCCGGCGTGGTTATCAACGGAGGAGTGTCTTTGCGTACCGTTGACATTTGCTGCAACACACGCTAACTATTGTTCACAGACTTATGTTTCCTTCTGCTGAGGTTTCCTGGGCCTTGGTCGGAAAGGGCAAGGTCGCTTCTCTCCTTGTCACCTTCTCGGTTTGCGCCGTCTTTCTCCTCCTCTTGAACTGCCATGCTGGGTTAGCTCTCTCGACGTGCGGTCTGCTGTGCTCGACTTGTGCTCTCTTGCTCCACCTTTTATCCCTGTGTGAAAAGAAAGGGCCATCAGGTGTATGTAGTTAAAAGGGATTGCCTGATCTCATTAACGGGACAATATGGTGGATTCTCATAGGAAGTTAAAATCCTACTTTTCCTATGGGGAATCTTTCTTTCTTTTTGTCTGTTCCTCCCCGTCCAAGTTTTTCATAGAACTGGGAAGGTGGAGGTTGAGATTGACCTCATATACCCTTTGCAGGCAGAAAAGGGGGCGGAATGATGGAATTTACAAAAAGAATGAATATCACGTCTCTCCTTTTGGTATTTTCCTTTGAGGTTTCTATTTTACTGGGGATCAAAGTGGGGAAAACCCTCAGGTTTTTCACAGTAGTTAGTCCTGGCAGACGAGTATACCAGGAGAAAAAAAGATGTTTTAATGCAGTGTGGTAGTGGCAAAGAAGAGTGGTGGGAAGAAGTTATTAACTTTGTTATCATTTTGACAAACCGTGGTATCATCAAAAGGTAGTTGTTATGCAATCCCGACAAGAGTATTACAACTGAAGAATAACTGTGATGTGCTAATAATTGTTTTGCATCCTGAAGAAAACAATTACTTTGGTTTATGAACATGTGTTTTGAAGGAGAGACTTTTTACCCTTACCAATAAGGATATTGTGGAAGATAACTGTTTTGATTTTTGAACAAATGTTTTTGAAAGAGACATTTAATTTGACAAGTGGAAGGAAGCAGAGGAGGGTAAATGTCAGAAATGTACCAAAGTATCAACTGAAAAGGATACAATACTCAAAAGGATACAGGAGGTAGGGTCTTCCGGATCCCTGTTCACCCGACTTGATAGACGTGAAGTCAACAAAGACCTTCCAAATGATACAACCCTCTGGCTGATAAAACAGGCAGAGCGATGGATCACTGGAAAGGGCGTGGGTAAGGTATAGTAATCCAGCCTAGGACAAATTAAAGTATCATGAATAACTGCTCCAATCTGAGTATGATGAAGTAGATAATGACAGGAATGATCACACTGACCTGTATCTCTGGGTAGAACAATCCAGAAGTCTCTTGATGGATTTGAAATGAAGAACAAAACGACAGGGAAGGGAAAATTAGTAAGGGAGACTTATCCCGAACGGAACGAGGCTCACGCTAGATACGGGTTGAATTCACCACAGGATAGCGTCCAAAGTTCAGTTCAAAGTCACTTCCAATGATCCTTGAAAGGCTTCCTTCCCACTTTAGGGATCAATCCTTCTGTTAATTCCACAGATGCAGGAGTTAGAAGAAAATAGCGTTTGAAGACAACGTGAGCGTGTGGATTTACACGCGGGCAGGATTCGCGCAGCCTGGGCCAGCCGCGTGTGAAGACAACGTGCGCGTGTGGATTTACACGCGGGCAGGATTCGCGCAGCCTTGGCCAGCCGCACTTGAAGACGAAGAGCGCGTGTGGATTCTACACGCGGGCAGGATTCACGCAGCCTTGGCCAGCCGCGTGTGAAGACAACGTGCGCGTGTGGATTTACACGCGGGCAGGATTCGCGCAGCCTTGGCCAGCCGCACTTGAAGACGAAGAGCGCGTGTGGATTTTACACGCGGGCAGGATTCGCGCAGTCTGGGCCAGCCGCGTGTGAAGACAACGTGCGCGTGTGGATTTACACGCGGGCAGGATTCGCGCAGCCTTGGCCAGCCGCACTTGAAGACGAAGAGCGCGTGTGGATTCTACACGCGAGCAGGATTCACGCAGCCTTGGCCAGCCGCGTGTGAAGACAAAGAGCGCGTGTGGATTTTACACGCGGGCAGGATTCACGCAGCCGTGGCCAGCCGCACTTGAAGACAAAGAGCGCGTGTGGATTTTACACGCGAGCAGGATTCACGCAGCCTTGGCCAGCCGCGTGTGAAGACAAAGAGCGCGTGTGGATTTTCACGCGAAGGGATAGCTCCAGGAAACAGCGTGTGGCGGAACACACGCTATCGAAGGCCCAAAAGTAGCTGTAGGATTATGCCAGGATGTAGATCAGAGGTACAGCTACACAACGCCAATAGAGACGATGAGAAGCAGCGAGTGAAGTTTCTACGCTGCTTAAATAGAACGGTCTCGCTGTCCTACGAGCGTAGCGTCCAGCATGCATGACAGTGCCATCCCCCAAAGGGACAACCTCTCCCCTCCTTGTGTGAAAGCGCTTCAATAAAGCAGGAGCATGTATGTTGGAAAGAGGTTCCCAGGACCTATCTTCGGGACCATAGCCCTTCCAGTCCACCAGATAATATGGTCTACCAGAACGGAGTTTCATATCCAGTATGTCCTGTACCTCGTATTCATCAGACCCCCGCACAGAAATAGCAACAGGCCGTACAGGCAGTCTAGTAGTGTCAGAGAACGGCTTAATGAGCGAGACGTGGAATACAGGATGCACCCGCCATCGTTGTGGCAAAGCCAGACGTACAGCAGCAGGGTTAAGAACATGGAGCACTTCATACGGACCGATGTATCTAGGCAACAATTTCTTTTTGCCTGGAATCCTTAAGTTCTTAGTGGATAGCCAGACTTTCATCCCAGCCTTATAGACAGGTGCGGATACCCTATGAGCATCGGCATAGAACTTGTCACGTCGTTTAGCCTGCTCCAATTGCTGCTTCACCTTTCTTTGTAATCTCTTCAGATCACGAAGAGTACGGCCTGCGGCAGGCGTGTCCAGTGATAGACCGGAATCCAGAGGTATTGATCGGGGGTGTTGTCCATAGAGAGCATAGAACGGTGAGGTGCCTATGGCACTATGATAAGAGTTGTTATAGGCAAATTCAGCCGCCGGCAGTACCGTGAGCCAATCCGATTGGTACTGCAAACACAGACACCGCAGATATTGTTCCATAGTACAATTGACCCTTTCAGTCTGTCCGTCGGTTTGAGGATGATAAGCGCTGGACATCCTATCATCAATTAGTAATGCAGATGTTAAAGCTCTCCAAAAGCGTGACGCGAACTGCAAGCCCCTGTCAGTAATGATTACTGACGGTAGACCAAAGAAACGGAATATATGTTGGATGAACAGTTCAGCCAGAACAGTAGTAGTTGGTAAACCAATACAAGGAATAAATAGGGCCAATTTAGTGAAATAATCCACTACGACCCATAGGGTATCATATCCCTGATTTGGGGGGAGTTCCACCACAAAGTCCATAGATATCATGTCCCATGGTTTGGTAGGGACAGGCAGGGATTGGAGTAAGCCCACTGGTTTACCAGGTGTATTTTTACATTGGATACATACAGAACAAGAAGATACGTAGTTTATAACGTCTTTTGCCATGGATGGCCACCAGCACCACCTTTTGAGCAGGTCCAGTGTTTTCTTCCGTCCAGGATGGGCTGCAATCAAGGAATCATGATTCCATTTGAGGGCTTTATTCCGCATTGAAGGAGTTGGTAGATAAAGCACTCCTTGTGTGAATGGTAAACCGTTATGCACGTCCAGATTCATATCCTGGACTACTTGTGGATTATTTTTTACCCACTCTTGTATTTCGGTTTTTAAGGATGGTTGAACCGAACAACTACAAATCACATGATCTGCCAACAGCTGGGTCTGTACTTGTTTTTCTTCCTGCGCCTCTTTACTCATACGGGACAAAGCGTCCGACTTAACATGTTCTCGGGCAGGACGATAGGTGACCTGGAAATCGTATTGGGCAAAAAAGACATGCCATCTGGCCTGACGGGCCGTAAGGCATTTCATGGATTTGAATGCTTGGAGATTTCTATGGTCAGAGTACACCAACACCTGTTGTTTGGCCCCAAGAAGATGATGACGCCATTCTCGGAAGGCATCTTTGATAGCCAGTAGTTCCCGCTCAGTAACGGTGTAGTTCCGTTCATATGAGGTGAGTTTACGAGAGAAGAAAGCCACTGGGTGTTCCTCCTTGGTTTCCGTGCAAACTTGTGAGAGCACTGCGCCAATAGCGACACTGGATGCATCCGCTTCAACGACAAACTGGCGATCAGGATCCGGATGTTGAAGCACGGGTGCAGTGGTAAATGCTTCCTTCAGCTTTTCGAATGCTGCTTGGGCATGTTGGTTCCAACAGAAAGGTACTTTGGAACTAGTTAAAGCCGTCAAAGGAGCTACTGTTTTGGAAAAGGAATGGATAAATCTGCGATAGAAATTCGCAAAGCCCAAGAAAGACTGTAGTGACTTGACGTTATGTGGAATTGGCCAGTTCAAGACGGCCTTTACCTTGGAACGACTCATTCGAGCACCTAGATTGGTAATGTCGTAACCCAGGAATTCCACTTCCTGTGAATGAAAGACACATTTTTCGGCTTTCACATAAAGATGGTTCTCCCTAAGTCTTTGTAGGACTGTAGAAACATGTCTGACGTGTTCCGATAAAGATGATGAGTAGATCAAAATGTCGTCCAGATAGACAACCACAAATCGGTCCATTATGTCTCTGAATATGTCATTCATGAAGAATTGAAATGTGGCGGGAGCATTGCACAGACCAAAAGGCATCACCAGATATTCGTAAAGACCATACCGTGTCTTAAAAGCGGTCTTCCATTCGTCGCCTTCACGAATGCGAACCAAATTGTATGCACCTCGCAAGTCCAATTTGGTGAAGTAACTGGAAGTGCCTAACTGATCCAACAGAACGTTTATTAGTGGTAAGGGGTATTGGTTTTTGATGGTGATATCATTAAGTGCCCTGTAATCAATGCATGGTCTGAGGTCTCCCTCTTTCTTAGGAACAAAGAATAGAGGAGATGCAGCAGGAGATTGTGAGGGCCGTATAAAGCCCGTTGCTAGCGCTTTGTCAATGTATTCTTTTAACACGACATCTTCTTTAGGTGTTAAAGAATAAACACGGCCTGTAGGAATTTTGGTACCAGGAATCAATTCGATAGGACAGTCGTACTGTCGATGAGGAGGTAATCGTTCTGCCTGGCCTTTATCAAAGACATCAGCATAATCAGCGTATTCGCATGGTATTATATTGTCGCATCGATGTACAACGCTGATAGTAGAATCCTCCACCATAGAGGCCAATATGTGTTGTTTATTTGACACCTCCTGACTGGTAAAGCAATGTTCATTGCAATGAGTCGAAGGATATTGGAGCGATCCCGAAACCCAGTCAACAGCAGGATTGTGAAGGGTTAACCATGCAAGACCAAGTATGATCTCGTACTGCGGAGCAGCAATAACATCGAAGATGATTTCTTCTGAATGGTTATTAGATAACGTCATCTGAACCGGTACCGTCTCCTGGGTTACCATACCAGAAACTAAAACAGATCCGTCCACGGTGTTCACCGTTTCAGGTCTTTTTTTGTTTACAAGGGGTAAGGAATGGTTCTTGGCATAGGTGATGTCAATATAATTGCTGGTGGCTCCAGAATCAACCATGGCCTTGGAAACCACTTCTCGCTCATCACAATGTAACGTCACCTGAACTATTACAGGTGCATGTTTAGGAATGGTACTCGAGTCCGATGAAACACTCGACATAGGGACTCCTGCTATTGTCGAGTTTTGGCGTTTCCCGCACGCTTGACGGGTTTTTTAGGACATGTTGCCAATAAATGCTCGGAAGAACCACAGTACATACATAAGTGGTTTTTTCTTCGGTTCTCCCGTTCTGCATTGGACAATCGGCCTCTCACGGCGCCTATTTGCATGGGTTCAGGGTCGTTAGAGACGACTGCTGTTGTCTCTGACCGCCCCGAGACTGGCATGAAGGGCTTTTTCTCTCCCTTTCGAGCATTCCTTCGGGCGTCGATTTGTAGAACCAAATCGAGCAGCTCTGGGAAACCCGTAGGAACCACAGGAACAGTAGATAAGGCGTCTTTCAGTTCTTCAGAAAGACCCTTGTAAAAAACAGCCGTTTTCTTGCTGTCAGGCCATTGGGTTTCCGCTGTCAGTTGATTGAACCGGGCAACGTAAGACATAAGGGGTTGGCTGCCCTGTTGTAGGTTAAGCAACTCTAGATCTGTGGCTTGAGTTGAGTAACGCATGTCAAAGACTTTACTCATAGCAGTCAAGAGATCGTCACAATCGTACAACAAAGGGCTATTAGTTTCCAACAAAGGGTTAGCCCAAGCAGCGGCTGTGCCCCCTAAATGGGAAAGCACGAAGGCTGCTTTTGTGGTTAGATCAGGAAAAGATGTAGGACGGCAAAGAAAATGGAGTCGGCACTGATTTACAAAGGTTCTGTAGGTTTTGGGATCACCCGTGAACCTTTCCGGAGGGGCCAAGGGAAACTGAGTGGGCATAACCACATTAATAGTTTCCTGTGGGGGTGCCGTAGTCCCAGATCCAGATGCAGTAGCCATCGGCGCCTGTGCTCCCTGAGGACTACCATGTAGGGCGTCTTGCATAACGTCCATACGGTGCCGTAACATGTCCTGTGCAGTAACCATTTCGTTTCTCAAATCGTTGATCAACTGTGTCAAAACAGTTAAAGGATCCGTACCCTCCATGGCTTCTGATTCTGTCAGAAATGTACCAAAGTATCAACTGAAAAGGATACAATACTCAAAAGGATACAGGAGGTAGGGTCTTCCGGATCCCTGTTCACCCGACTTGATAGACGTGAAGTCAACAAAGACCTTCCAAATGATACAACCCTCTGGCTGATAAAACAGGCAGAGCGATGGATCACTGGAAAGGGCGTGGGTAAGGTATAGTAATCCAGCCTAGGACAAATTAAAGTATCATGAATAACTGCTCCAATCTGATTATGATGAAGTAGATAATGACAGGAATGATCACACTGACCTGTATCTCTGGGTAGAACAATCCAGAAGTCTCTTGATGGATTTGAAATGAAGAACAAAACGACAGGGAAGGGAAAATTAGTAAGGGAGACTTATCCCGAACGGAACGAGGCTCACGCTAGATACGGGTTGAATTCACCACAGGATAGCGTCCAAAGTTCAGTTCAAAGTCACTTCCAATGATCCTTGAAAGGCTTCCTTCCCACTTTAGGGATCAATCCTTCTGTTAATTCCACAGATGCAGGAGTTAGAAGAAAATAGCGTTTGAAGACAACGTGAGCGTGTGGATTTACACGCGGGCAGGATTCGCGCAGCCTGGGCCAGCCGCGTGTGAAGACAACGTGCGCGTGTGGATTTACACGCGGGCAGGATTCGCGCAGCCTTGGCCAGCCGCACTTGAAGACGAAGAGCGCGTGTGGATTCTACACGCGGGCAGGATTCACGCAGCCTTGGCCAGCCGCGTGTGAAGACAACGTGCGCGTGTGGATTTACACGCGGGCAGGATTCGCGCAGCCTTGGCCAGCCGCACTTGAAGACGAAGAGCGCGTGTGGATTTTACACGCGGGCAGGATTCGCGCAGCCTGGGCCAGCCGCGTGTGAAGACAACGTGCGCGTGTGGATTTACACGCGGGCAGGATTCGCGCAGCCTTGGCCAGCCGCACTTGAAGACGAAGAGCGCGTGTGGATTCTACACGCGAGCAGGATTCACGCAGCCTTGGCCAGCCGCGTGTGAAGACAAAGAGCGCGTGTGGATTTTCACGCGAAGGGATAGCTCCAGGAAACAGCGTGTGGCGGAACACACGCTATCGAAGGCCCAAAAGTAGCTGTAGGATTATGCCAGGATGTAGATCAGAGGTACAGCTACACAACGCCAATAGAGACGATGAGAAGCAGCGAGTGAAGTTTCTACGCTGCTTAAATAGAACGGTCTCGCTGTCCTACGAGCGTAGCGTCCAGCATGCATGACAGTGCCATCCCCCAAAGGGACAACCTCTCCCCTCCTTGTGTGAAAGCGCTTCAATAAAGCAGGAGCATGTATGTTGGAAAGAGGTTCCCAGGACCTATCTTCGGGACCATAGCCCTTCCAGTCCACCAGATAATATGGTCTACCAGAACGGAGTTTCATATCCAGTATGTCCTGTACCTCGTATTCATCAGACCCCCGCACAGAAATAGCAACAGGCCGTACAGGCAGTCTAGTAGTGTCAGAGAACGGCTTAATGAGCGAGACGTGGAATACAGGATGCACCCGCCATCGTTGTGGCAAAGCCAGACGTACAGCAGCAGGGTTAAGAACATGGAGCACTTCATACGGACCGATGTATCTAGGCAACAATTTCTTTTTGCCTGGAATCCTTAAGTTCTTAGTGGATAGCCAGACTTTCATCCCAGCCTTATAGACAGGTGCGGATACCCTATGAGCATCGGCATAGAACTTGTCACGTCGTTTAGCCTGCTCCAATTGCTGCTTCACCTTTCTTTGTAATCTCTTCAGATCACGAAGAGTACGGCCTGCGGCAGGCGTGTCCAGTGATAGACCGGAATCCAGAGGTATTGATCGGGGGTGTTGTCCATAGAGAGCATAGAACGGTGAGGTGCCTATGGCACTATGATAAGAGTTGTTATAGGCAAATTCAGCCGCCGGCAGTACCGTGAGCCAATCCGATTGGTACTGCAAACACAGACACCGCAGATATTGTTCCATAGTACAATTGACCCTTTCAGTCTGTCCGTCGGTTTGAGGATGATAAGCGCTGGACATTCTATCATCAATTAGTAATGCAGATGTTAAAGCTCTCCAAAAGCGTGACGCGAACTGCAAGCCCCTGTCAGTAATGATTACTGACGGTAGACCAAAGAAACGGAATATATGTTGGATGAACAGTTCAGCCAGAACAGTAGTAGTTGGTAAACCAATACAAGGAATAAATAGGGCCAATTTAGTGAAATAATCCACTACGACCCATAGGGTATCATATCCCTGATTTGGGGGGAGTTCCACCACAAAGTCCATAGATATCATGTCCCATGGTTTGGTAGGGACAGGCAGGGATTGGAGTAAGCCCACTGGTTTACCAGGTGTATTTTTACATTGGATACATACAGAACAAGAAGATACGTAGTTTATAACGTCTTTTGCCATGGATGGCCACCAGCACCACCTTTTGAGCAGGTCCAGTGTTTTCTTCCGTCCAGGATGGGCTGCAATCAAGGAATCATGATTCCATTTGAGGGCTTTATTCCGCATTGAAGGAGTTGGTAGATAAAGCACTCCTTGTGTGAATGGTAAACCGTTATGCACGTCCAGATTCATATCCTGGACTACTTGTGGATTATTTTTTACCCACTCTTGTATTTCGGTTTTTAAGGATGGTTGAACCGAACAACTACAAATCACATGATCTGCCAACAGCTGGGTCTGTACTTGTTTTTCTTCCTGCGCCTCTTTACTCATACGGGACAAAGCGTCCGACTTAACATGTTCTCGGGCAGGACGATAGGTGACCTGGAAATCGTATTGGGCAAAAAAGACATGCCATCTGGCCTGACGGGCCGTAAGGCATTTCATGGATTTGAATGCTTGGAGATTTCTATGGTCAGAGTACACCAACACCTGTTGTTTGGCCCCAAGAAGATGATGACGCCATTCTCGGAAGGCATCTTTGATAGCCAGTAGTTCCCGCTCAGTAACGGTGTAGTTCCGTTCATATGAGGTGAGTTTACGAGAGAAGAAAGCCACTGGGTGTTCCTCCTTGGTTTCCGTGCAAACTTGTGAGAGCACTGCGCCAATAGCGACACTGGATGCATCCGCTTCAACGACAAACTGGCGATCAGGATCCGGATGTTGAAGCACGGGTGCAGTGGTAAATGCTTCCTTCAGCTTTTCGAATGCTGCTTGGGCATGTTGGTTCCAACAGAAAGGTACTTTGGAACTAGTTAAAGCCGTCAAAGGAGCTACTGTTTTGGAAAAGGAATGGATAAATCTGCGATAGAAATTCGCAAAGCCCAAGAAAGACTGTAGTGACTTGACGTTATGTGGAATTGGCCAGTTCAAGACGGCCTTTACCTTGGAACGACTCATTCGAGCACCTAGATTGGTAATGTCGTAACCCAGGAATTCCACTTCCTGTGAATGAAAGACACATTTTTCGGCTTTCACATAAAGATGGTTCTCCCTAAGTCTTTGTAGGACTGTAGAAACATGTCTGACGTGTTCCGATAAAGATGATGAGTAGATCAAAATGTCGTCCAGATAGACAACCACAAATCGGTCCATTATGTCTCTGAATATGTCATTCATGAAGAATTGAAATGTGGCGGGAGCATTGCACAGACCAAAAGGCATCACCAGATATTCGTAAAGACCATACCGTGTCTTAAAAGCGGTCTTCCATTCGTCGCCTTCACGAATGCGAACCAAATTGTATGCACCTCGCAAGTCCAATTTGGTGAAGTAACTGGAAGTGCCTAACTGATCCAACAGAACGTTTATTAGTGGTAAGGGGTATTGGTTTTTGATGGTGATATCATTAAGTGCCCTGTAATCAATGCATGGTCTGAGGTCTCCCTCTTTCTTAGGAACAAAGAATAGAGGAGATGCAGCAGGAGATTGTGAGGGCCGTATAAAGCCCGTTGCTAGCGCTTTGTCAATGTATTCTTTTAACACGACATCTTCTTTAGGTGTTAAAGAATAAACACGGCCTGTAGGAATTTTGGTACCAGGAATCAATTCGATAGGACAGTCGTACTGTCGATGAGGAGGTAATCGTTCTGCCTGGCCTTTATCAAAGACATCAGCATAATCAGCGTATTCGCATGGTATTATATTGTCGCATCGATGTACAACGCTGATAGTAGAATCCTCCACCATAGAGGCCAATATGTGTTGTTTATTTGACACCTCCTGACTGGTAAAGCAATGTTCATTGCAATGAGTCGAAGGATATTGGAGCGATCCCGAAACCCAGTCAACAGCAGGATTGTGAAGGGTTAACCATGCAAGACCAAGTATGATCTCGTACTGCGGAGCAGCAATAACATCGAAGATGATTTCTTCTGAATGGTTATTAGATAACGTCATCTGAACCGGTACCGTCTCCTGGGTTACCATACCAGAAACTAAAACAGATCCGTCCACGGTGTTCACCGTTTCAGGTCTTTTTTTGTTTACAAGGGGTAAGGAATGGTTCTTGGCATAGGTGATGTCAATATAATTGCTGGTGGCTCCAGAATCAACCATGGCCTTGGAAACCACTTCTCGCTCATCACAATGTAACGTCACCTGAACTATTACAGGTGCATGTTTAGGAATGGTACTCGAGTCCGATGAAACACTCGACATAGGGACTCCTGCTATTGTCGAGTTTTGGCGTTTCCCGCACGCTTGACGGGTTTTTTAGGACATGTTGCCAATAAATGCTTGGAAGAACCACAGTACATACATAAGTGGTTTTTTCTTCGGTTCTCCCGTTCTGCATTGGACAATCGGCCTCTCACGGCGCCTATTTGCATGGGTTCAGGGTCGTTAGAGACGACTGCTGTTGTCTCTGACCGCCCCGAGACTGGCATGAAGGGCTTTTTCTCTCCCTTTCGAGCATTCCTTCGGGCGTCGATTTGTAGAACCAAATCGAGCAGCTCTGGGAAACCCGTAGGAACCACAGGAACAGTAGTTAAGGCGTCTTTCAGTTCTTCAGAAAGACCCTTGTAAAAAACAGCCGTTTTCTTGCTGTCAGGCCATTGGGTTTCCGCTGTCAGTTGATTGAACCGGGCAACGTAAGACATAAGGGGTTGGCTGCCCTGTTGTAGGTTAAGCAACTCTAGATCTGTGGCTTGAGTTGAGTAACGCATGTCAAAGACTTTACTCATAGCAGTCAAGAGATCGTCACAATCGTACAACAAAGGGCTATTAGTTTCCAACAAAGGGTTAGCCCAAGCAGCGGCTGTGCCCCCTAAATGGGAAAGCACGAAGGCTGCTTTTGTGGTTAGATCAGGAAAAGATGTAGGACGGCAAAGAAAATGGAGTCGGCACTGATTTACAAAGGTTCTGTAGGTTTTGGGATCACCCGTGAACCTTTCCGGAGGGGCCAAGGGAAACTGAGTGGGCATAACCACATTAATAGTTTCCTGTGGGGGTGCCGTAGTCCCAGATCCAGATGCAGTAGCCATCGGCGCCTGTGCTCCCTGAGGACTACCATGTAGGGCGTCTTGCATAACGTCCATACGGTGCCGTAACATGTCCTGTGCAGTAACCATTTCGTTTCTCAAATCGTTGATCAACTGTGTCAAAACAGTTAAAGGATCCGTACCCTCCATGGCTTCTGATTCTGTCAGAAATGTACCAAAGTATCAACTGAAAAGGATACAATACTCAAAAGGATACAGGAGGTAGGGTCTTCCGGATCCCTGTTCACCCGACTTGATAGACGTGAAGTCAACAAAGACCTTCCAAATGATACAACCCTCTGGCTGATAAAACAGGCAGAGCGATGGATCACTGGAAAGGGCGTGGGTAAGGTATAGTAATCCAGCCTAGGACAAATTAAAGTATCATGAATAACTGCTCCAATCTGAGTATGATGAAGTAGATAATGACAGGAATGATCACACTGACCTGTATCTCTGGGTAGAACAATCCAGAAGTCTCTTGATGGATTTGAAATGAAGAACAAAACGACAGGGAAGGGAAAATTAGTAAGGGAGACTTATCCCGAACGGAACGAGGCTCACGCTAGATACGGGTTGAATTCACCACAGGATAGCGTCCAAAGTTCAGTTCAAAGTCACTTCCAATGATCCTTGAAAGGCTTCCTTCCCACTTTAGGGATCAATCCTTCTGTTAATTCCACAGATGCAGGAGTTAGAAGAAAATAGCGTTTGAAGACAACGTGAGCGTGTGGATTTACACGCGGGCAGGATTCGCGCAGCCTGGGCCAGCCGCGTGTGAAGACAACGTGCGCGTGTGGATTTACACGCGGGCAGGATTCGCGCAGCCTTGGCCAGCCGCACTTGAAGACGAAGAGCGCGTGTGGATTCTACACGCGGGCAGGATTCACGCAGCCTTGGCCAGCCGCGTGTGAAGACAACGTGCGCGTGTGGATTTACACGCGGGCAGGATTCGCGCAGCCTTGGCCAGCCGCACTTGAAGACGAAGAGCGCGTGTGGATTTTACACGCGGGCAGGATTCGCGCAGCCTGGGCCAGCCGCGTGTGAAGACAACGTGCGCGTGTGGATTTACACGCGGGCAGGATTCGCGCAGCCTTGGCCAGCCGCACTTGAAGACGAAGAGCGCGTGTGGATTCTACACGCGAGCAGGATTCACGCAGCCTTGGCCAGCCGCGTGTGAAGACAAAGAGCGCGTGTGGATTTTACACGCGGGCAGGATTCACGCAGCCGTGGCCAGCCGCACTTGAAGACAAAGAGCGCGTGTGGATTTTACACGCGAGCAGGATTCACGCAGCCTTGGCCAGCCGCGTGTGAAGACAAAGAGCGCGTGTGGATTTTCACGCGAAGGGATAGCTCCAGGAAACAGCGTGTGGCGGAACACACGCTATCGAAGGCCCAAAAGTAGCTGTAGGATTATGCCAGGATGTAGATCAGAGGTACAGCTACACAACGCCAATAGAGACGATCAGAAGCAGCGAGTGAAGTTTCTACGCTGCTTAAATACGTAATACCGTAGTTCACGTGACGAAGCAAAAGTCACGTGAAGTTAGCGACGTGAAAAGTGTAAACGTCGTTTTCCCGGTAACGTATCGAATAGCCTCCATTTGGAGTAGAACGGTCTCGCTGTCCTACGAGCGTAGCGTCCAGGATGCATGACAGTAAAAGACATTTTTTGTGTTAAACTGAACAGAACTTTGCGGAAAGAAAACTTTATCCAGAATACTCCTGAATTGATACAGGGGGAGAGAGTTCAACCCTGGTCAAAAGGAATACTTACTAGAATCTATGAGTTTGAACTTGCATTTTGTTTTGTGGAACTAAAGACAGCCAAACAGTCCTTGTTTAATTTCGTTGTATGTATTAGTGTGAGGGTCAATGTTGTTGGGCACTAGGTCTTTTTTCCTTTAGTTCAGTTTGCTAGGGAGGCACACCTTTGTTGGGATAGGGAAAGATAGGTGTTTATCTCACCCCTTTTTATTTTAATAAATGGTAAACGTTGAGACAGCTATACGTTTGTTTCCATCTCACATTCTGACTCCTGACAGTCATCTGGGGAAACACCCAATTGGCAAACAAGGTTATTGTCCCCTTGTTGAATTTGCATTCATATTTGACAGATCTTAGCTGGCTCCGAGAGTTTGCTTCACTGTTTTACATACCAGCAAGGTGAATCGTTTGGATCCAAATGCTTTGGCAAAATGGCCTACTCCCAATTCTCCGTGGGCAAAATGGTCAGATGTTCGGATTTTATATTTTATGCCCCCACCAGCACCATTCAAGAAATACACTGACACAGAATTGTCTGTCCGGATTCTCTCAGACCTGTTTAGGATACTAGGCTGGAATGCCTTCAAAGCATTGAAAATTGCTGTGAGCTCCAAGACAATGATGTATTGTTATCATTCCTTGCTGTACCAAAACGTCAAAGACCTGTAGGTAACTCATGTTGGAGTCCCATCCCAAGGCGAGAGAGAGGAGTCCGCTGTGATACTAACCGGCGTAAAGGGTCCACAAAGTGCATCCCAACCATTAAGTTTGTTAGATTAGACCACCAAAGCAGGTCTCATCACATCCCAACTGGGACTGAGGGTCTGTTGCCTGTGACCAGGACCATCTCAGTGCCAGCTGGGTCCAGCTCATCTTGAGTCTGGCCAGTGGAACAGACAGCACACACAAGGCCATGAGAGCTCAAAGTAATTGGAACCATCATGCTGTCATAAAAACCGCTTTGCAGAAGATTAAAAAAAATCTTGCTTTTTTATATCTCGCTTTACTTATGCTATCTTGCTTTTGTATAGCGCCTTCTGCCATAGTATATGGCATTAATGCGCTTTGCCTGTCAGAGGGGCAAAAGAGGAGTGTAAAAGAACATTCAGTGGTGGTAGGGCAGAGCAAAGTCAGGTGGATAGTTGGGATGAGGGTGAGGCATAGATAAGATCCACAGGAAGGCATGAGAATGAAAAGATAGAGGAGCTGTGTGTACAATGGACCAAATTTATCGTGGGACTCAACTGTGCTCTATGGGGCGCAACACCAAGAGGAGAGATAGTTGGAGAGGACATGTTCTCTGAGCAACAGGGGTATGTCTGGAAATTACTCACTGCATGGTGAGCCTGGGCATGTTGAAGCCATGCAATTAACCTCAGTTATAGAGCACTCCAAAAAAGTATTTAAATTGACTCCAATTCTATTTAGTCTGAAAAAGTCAAACAAAGCTTGGGCGCAAGGGAGGAATAACCGCCCTGACACAAAGCAGTAATTATAAATGTATAGAAGACCCCAATCTAAAGGCCCTCCCGTCCCCTGCACACCCTTATGCCGGATCACTGGCTAGTTATGTTTATGTCAACACATGTACACGTTATTTTTGAAAAATACAATTTGTGATTCAAATCAACAACCATATATTTATTTTGCTGGATAACTGAAACAGCAATGTACAGCCGTAGCCCCATTGTAGATATTGCTGAATGCATTTCGGGGAATGAGTCCCCTTCTTCAGGAGCTAGACTCAATAAAAAATAGATCCATATTTATTAATGTTCACAGACAACTTCAGTTAACCGTCACCACCAATAGTGTATAAAACGGTCCACATGCCAAGGGTTCACATTATACGGTGCCATCACCAGAGTCACTCATAAGTAAAAAAAAAAAAAAAAGGCAGTGATCTGTAACTTAAAAGAAAGGAGTCACCCCATATCCTATCTCAATCTCCAAAGAAAGATCCATTCTGTTTAACAGTGATGGACACTAACAAATTGTGTGCAGCTCTAGGTGCGCCGCCGAGCATACTATCCGGAGTGCAATTACAACATGGGCCACCCAAAAGGTGCACATGGGTGTGTAGGGCACGGGAGGGCCTTTAGATTGGGCTCTTCTCAGTGGCGTAACCCAACATTTGGGGACCCCCCTGCGATTCATGCTGAGGGCCCCCCCCAACTCAGCAACAAATCACGGGTTGCGCCACATTCTTGGCGGCCTAGATTACCACGCGTGCGCAATACGCACAAACATGCTACTGCGGGTGTATGCCGCATATTGCATTAAGAGAAAGATATAAATATGTGTTTTAATGCAATATACAGCACACTTTCAGAGAAAAATTGGCTACAAAACCAGAGTGTTTGCAATAGTTTTGTTGGGTAACACCAATCCAAAAATCAAATACATACAAGTCACCACACCAACAGTGCACAAGAACTGCTTTACTATTACAAAATGCCAAGCCACAATGAAAACATGTCCAAATGACTGCACAATGTAGACCAGTATAGACATGTAATAACATATTACAGTAAAGCATGCCAGGCCACATTTAGACATACCTAGACTGGTTGTACCAAAATGCCAGTTCAAGCAATAACATTTATCATGGTTATTTTTTCACAGATGCCCAGAAAAATATACAATGCGCAGTAAGAAACAGCTAGACTGGCAGCACCCAAATGCCAGTCTAGCCAGGTAATTACACTTAGCAGGACTGCTTTATCAGAAATGCCCAGTTAAAGAAAAGTCAAGCCAAACTAAGAAATGACTAGAATGGCTGCACCAGAATGCCTCTCTAGCCACCAATGCCACCTATCACGCCTGCTTAGCCTGGACAGGACGGCCATTATGAGTTATCGCACATTCCCACCGCCCCACACATCGCCTCTCCCTCCCACCCCCTACCCCAACCTCCAAAATCAGCTCCTTGACCAAGAATTACCTCCATGTTCCTCTTCCTTGTCCCAGTGCTTACATATGAGGCCGACTGCCTCATACAAAAGTACTGGATGAGGAAGAATCGGGCTAGGAGTAATGAATATTACCAAAAGTAATCAAGGCATTAAAACACAAGTAGGGGAGAAACACCATTGAGCTAATTGGGCTTCAGCACTCTCTCCCAACCTCCAAAATGTTGGTCTATGCTGACTCGACCTGACTGACCTACAGAGCAGTTGCCCGACAGAACAGGACATAGATGTTAAACGGCACCTGGGTTACGCTGTTAACAAAAGGTCCAGCAATTACTAACGTAAATCATTTCACTGTTAGTGCCTGCATTCAAATGCATACTTTTTTAGGCAATTGAAATCGTGATGCAGGTTTAGTACTTGCAATCCAAGGGAATGATTGGAACGGTAGAGAGGGAACAGGAGACTGCTAATTCTCACAGCAGTCCATAAGTGGGTGCTTTCAGACTAAAGGAGACAGTCAACTGCTACGACAACAACACAGAAGCACTCCACTAAACAACCGCAAGCCAAACAAGAATAAAAAAACAAACCTAACCACGTCAAAAAGATCAATTGCAACCAACCTAATCAACGCTAGATCAATGTCCAAGCATGCGACTGAGGTATCGACATCTTATTCATAACCGAAACATGGCTAGACAACAATTACTAAATTGCACTCCATAACTGCCTCCCTGACAACTTCAAGTGCTCACAAGCAAACAAGAAAAACAAAAGAGGAGGACTGACGATAGCAGACAAGGAACACCAAAAATTGAAAGGGATGAACCACTAAGCATTGAAAACTGTGAATCCATAATCCTTCTCATAACAGCAAACCCAAAAACAAACCTCAAATTCATCCTTGCATACAGACCACCGACATACGATGCAACCTTAAGTGGACACCTTCACTGAAGCCATCACCAATGTAGCCATAGAGCAGGAATGCCCGATAATACTTGAAGACTTCAACATCTGGTTTGACGAAGAAACAACAGCCAAACAACCGAAGACAAAGAAACTACATCAACTAGTCAAAGGAGAAAGTCACGTGGCGGGACACACACTAGATGCAATCTTCCCCAACAAAATCCTCATCACCATGGTACCACCAATATAGATCCTCTTGAGCGACCCCCTCATCATCCCCTTCGTGATCATGTGAGCCACATAAACAGCCCAACAGCCCGACAAACTGCCAACTATCATGAAAAGAAATTGGAGGACCATCAAAATTAGCAACTTAGTAGAACTACTTGAAATCAACAAACAACCGGCAACATCTCTGGATGAAGCTGACCTTCACAGTAAAACAAAACTACTGCACAAATGGATCAACAGAACAATAGGTGAGATCTCCAAGGAAAAAACCCATTGCGCAAGAGAGCAACAGCAAAATGGTTTACCCCGCTAATCAGCGCCAT
This sequence comes from Ambystoma mexicanum, assembly GCF_040938575.1. Classification (NCBI taxonomy): domain Eukaryota; kingdom Metazoa; phylum Chordata; class Amphibia; order Caudata; family Ambystomatidae; genus Ambystoma; species Ambystoma mexicanum. The sequence continues at coordinate 390,287,266 of NC_090928.1, read as the reverse complement.
GCCATAAAAAGAAAGAACAGGACGCTTGAACTAGAATGGAGGAAAAATAACGACCTGGTACAATTCCAACGACAAATCTCATACAAAAAGTTCATCCATAAGGCCAGAAAGAAATACTAATGACAACAGAATCACCAAAGCAGCAAACACCCAAAAAGAACTGTTTAAAATCATAAACAAAATGAGAAACCCCCCTGGCTGCAACAACACACCGATACCTTCACTGAAATTATGCAACGACCTTGCAGACCAGTTAAAAAAAAAATCAGCACCATCCAACAGATCATGCATAGCAGACCAGCAACTACAACATGCAACCTGCCCAGCCATCCGAGGATCATCATAACAAACTCCAAAGCTTCCCACAAATATCAGCTGAGACATTCGTCAAGCTGGTAGGCAATAGCAACAAAGTTGTCTCCTCCATGGATCCCTGCCCCTCAGGCATACAAAAATCAATCCTCACACAAGGAACACCCATGGAATACTACAGAAACCTTTTCAACCAATCACTTTGAAAAGGGAAAGTACTGAGATCATTAAAATCGGCATACATCAAGCCGCTCCTCAAGGACACAGCAGAAAACGTGGCGGACCTCTCTAGCTACCGACCCATCGCAAACATCCCATACCCAGCAAAACTACTCGAAACATACGTCTATAGAATGACACAAGAATTCATAGAAGATCACCTACTGCTGGATCAAGCACAAGTAGGATTCAGACTGATGAGAGGAACGGAAACGGCACAGTTCTCAATCTGTGATGGTCTAAAGGCTAATGCAGACTCAGACAAAAGCACAGCTCTAATACTTCTGGATCTCTATGCAGCATTTGACACAGCCAACCATGACATCCTCATCGGGCGATTGGAAGAAATAGGAATCACCAGCCTAGCCCTACTATGGATTAAATCCTTACTAACAAACAGAACAGAAACCATATGGATCAAACCTTTCAAATCCACTCCAAGGGAATCCACCTGTGGAGTACAAAAAGGATCCTCCTTATCCCCATTGTTTTTCAACATATACCTGACGCCACTAATTAAGCTTATTAAAAAATACAGCCTCACATGCTACAACTACACTGATGACACAAAGATTGTCTACAAAATACAAGATACAAAGGAAGTAAACAACGCTGGAAGACTTGACTACAAGAACACTATGGCTGGATGAAAACCAACAGCCTCAAACTCAACCCGGGCAAAACAGAAACAATGATCATAAGCAAAAGCAGGGAAAGTAATCACTACATCACAGGGCTGACGGAACTTGGAATAGCACTGACTCAATCAACGATAGTAAAGAACCTGGGAGTCTTGATGGACAGTGAACTAACACTTGAGCCACAAGTAAATGCTATAATCAAGACATTTTCCTTCCTCCTACACACAGTAAAAAGGATCCTACCATTCCTCTCTTTCGCCCACAAAGCACTCACCATCATCGCACTCATGTCCAGAGTAGACTACGGCAACAGCCTATACCTAGGAATGGCAGAACGTCTATTAAAGAAACTTCATCACATCGAAAACGCTGCGGCCAGACTCCTGCTCAAACTACCACGAAGAGAACACATTACCCCATCGCTGAAAATGCTACACTGGCTTCCAATAAAACTGCGGATAAAGTTCAAAACAATGTGCATAACGCACAGAACAATCCACTACCAAGGAGGAGATTTCCTAAATGAGAAAATAGCTGCCTACCATCCGACAAGACCACTCAGATCAAGCAACGACATTTGTGTAAAACCAAACCATACAATAAAAGAAAATTCAGAGGATCATCTTTCTCTCACCGGGCAGCAATAACCTGGAATGACCTACCAAAAAACATACGCAACACAAGGGATCATCTGGAATTCATAAAACTACTCAAAACGTGGCTCTTTGCTCCAAAACCAGAAGGAAATGACTGGGAAGCATACACCCTGCGGGAAACAAGAATCCCAAGGAGTAACCCATGACCCCTAAAATAATCTTCCCTAACCGGAGGGCGGGGGGAGGACACCCCAACAACCCATGTCCACATATACTAGTCCACAGAGGAAACCTAGGTGAGGACCCCCCACGGGACAGACAGGGAGCGACCAGAACCCTCTAACCCAACCACCGCCAACCCACTGCGGGCAAAATGCCTGCATCAGCCAGATACACATACCATTAGAGTAACACAGAGGAAACTGACACTCCTCAACATGCGTGCCAACTAAGCAGACAAAATACAACACTAAACACACAGGATAATCCTAGATGTTGAGCGCAGAAATGCAAAGTTAAAAAGGTAAGAAAAAACCTGCAAACCAAACTCTAAAACCTCAATTTCTGCATACACTTCTCATACAGAAAACTCACACAACCACTTCTCTGCACAGCAATCCGCACATACTTCACCACATTGCAACAACAGACAAACACCACATAACTCAGCACAACAGCACACTTGGAAGTCGCACCGACCCGAAAACCGCACTTGAGCTCAGCGTATTGTGCAAACCGAACTGAAACTGCCAACAGGACATCAACACTCTCACTTTCCTATTCCCACTACGCCCTACTAACCACCCCAGTCCAGGCCCTTTTCAGATCCGCTGGTGGTGACAGTGCGCGGTACAAATACCTTTAACATTAACATACACTCATACAGTCAGCCACCTATACAAAGCATGTATAAGGCGAGACTTTGAGCCTTCCATAGTGTCATGGTGAGCCAAGGCATGTAGAAGACCATACCCAAGAAAACACAGCATGCAAAGCCCCGAACGGCCAGGTTCTATATAAGGGAAAGCTGGAAGGAAATATGGGCACATATAACTGAAAATAGGATTTCGACCACAGCTTCCTTGGAAGCAGAAGCCCACTCCAGTCTTCCTGGAGGTTTCCCAGAGTCCTTTACGGTAATAGTTGCAAAACTACGGCCTTTACGGTAATAGTTGCATGAGGAAGGAACCCTCTTAGGCTGAGTGCTCTTTGGGAGTTAATTTACATAATCCAGTCTTTGACCAGCCTTCTCACCCTGGGCTGCATTTACTGTGTATTGTTGATAGATGGCATCATGTGAATGTATGGTCTAGTGAATAAATTTGATTTCTAATAGATTAGATGTATCTACAGGATGAGGTTACAGAGCAACTGGTAGGAGATAGTAAGCTTGCCGGCCGAACAGTAGCATCACACAGCATAGCCCAAATGTACATATCTGGTTCACAGAACTCTCTAATTAGCTTTGTGGCTTGCAGTTAGTATTGGTAAGGGTTGGATTGTTCACAATATTGGGGATGACAGATTAGGTTGGGGGGGTGACTCTGGTTAAGGCTATACCATGTTTTGCCTATTTAAGGGTTTCAGTCTTGCTCACAGAGATACATATTCGGGAGGCAATCACCCTCTCATCAAGCCGTAGCTTTCCTGCTGAAGTCAGTGTAGTCTTCAGGTCTAAAACTACACAGGGGTTGACCGCCTCTGGTGGTTTGCTTCATAGGCACCAAATCCGTGGGTATTCACTTCACACAAAACCCATGGTCTGGTTATTGCTTTTGCAGGATGTATCTGGGATATCCTAAGATCATGAAGCAATTAGTGTACATTTGAGGGAGAGGCTTGACCTGTTTCAGAAGGGACATGGCGGTTCCTCTGTATTAACTGGGTGGGGCAGCGGGACGGGATATTCCTTTACCACATTATTTCTCTAGATTACAAAGACTACAGACAGACCTACTAGAGCCGCCTACTTCAACATGGTCACTGTTCCCAAAACACAGAGGTCACGCGCAGGAGGTTCGAAATTTCCTTTCATCGCTGATTCTAAATGGAACTCCCTACCAACTCACCTAAGAAGCAATGATTCTCACAGAGCCTTCAGGAAAGCCATCAAACATGGTTGTTTGTATAACTAGCCAACGGGGCTTCCGCAGCCTGCCTGCTTTTGTAACACATTACCCATGTAAAGTTACCTATCGTTTTTTATGATATGAATCACGCTATTCTGACATGTACCTGCATTCTTTCTCATGTGTAGGTCTTGCTCCTTGTAACCCACGAGCACACCCACATATCCTGTAACTACATCTTCATGCAACAGCGCCTCGATGCCCAAGTTCTGTAGTGCGCCTTACAAATCCAAATTAAAAAATAAAAATACATGGCATGCATGGAGTGGTTCTCCAAGCCTTGTGCAATAGGACATCTTAATGAATCCAGAGATTAAGACAGTGCCTGTTGGAAAAGAGGGCTTTTCCTGTCAGACCTGGGGCTGAAGGGCATTGCGCCCAGCAAATGGGACAATGGGCCTGCTTCATATCTTTTACTAAATCTGTGGTTGCACCAATATTGGGTTGGATTTCTCGATGTTTCATGCAAAATTGTGGAGGGATGGTGTACTTTAGAAGGGGTCTGCACAGATTTCAGTTACCTAAAATTGGGCAACTTGTTATGCACCATTTCGATATACTCGTGGCATACAATTTACTGTCAACGTTTTGATGGGGAGTCTGTTGCATCGGAGAGGAAGGGGTCAGCTTGGATTTACTAGAGGTATTCTGCCTTGATTTCTATATGTATGTTTAGCTGGGTAGTGGATGGTACAGTGAGGAAAAGCTCTACAGCAACGGTCTACAACCTTTGGCTCTCCAGAGGTTTTGAAATACAACTATGTTTTGGAATAAAACTCCTATTCATGGGAGCTGTTGTCCAAAACATCGTAAGAGCCGCAGGTTGAGGAACCCTGCTTTATAGACTCATCTGCACTCATTGTTGATACACTTCTTGACTCCAAAAACCCACTCCTGACTGCTCTTGACTAACTGGAGCAATGTGTCAGGTTCATCCGTTCACCAAACTGGTAAGAGAACAACTATCTACCACTAGATTTTGAGGGTGGGTTTTAATGCACAGTGTTACTCTCATGGTTGGAATCTTTGGTTTCCCCTCTCCTTTTCTCCTTTTTAGAGTCATCTACTCTGCTTGATCCTGCCCAATCTGGCTTTCGGCCAGGTCGAGGTATGGAAAGCGTATTGGTGTCAGTTCAGGAAGACATGGCCAGGCTGGTTGATACGGTTGATTACGCCACCCTGCTGACTCGCCTGTCCCAGATTGGGATTGCGGGCCAGGTCCTATCTTGGTTTTCGTCATTCCTGGCTGATCGCGCTAAGGTGCTCTCTCTTGCTCCATTTCTCTCCCGCTCCTTCAACTTACTTGTGGTGTGCCACAAGGTTCTGCCTTGTCGCTCATTCTCTTCAACATATAGATCTGGCCCCTTATCGGTCTCATCCGCTCGCTCAGCGTCAGGTGCTATTCTTATGCCGACGACACCCAGTTTCTGATTCGTCTTGATTTAGCTCCTACTGAGGTGTTGTCGTGCTTCCATCAGTGCTGGCTGCTGTAGGTGAGTGGATGGGCCGAAACTGGTTGAAGTTGAATGGGGACAAGACAGAGGTGATGGTGGTGGGTGCCTCCCTGGTCCTTCACTTTGGGTGTCCTCCTTCTGGCCTTCCTCTTTAGGCCCTCTACCTGTCCCTGTGACAAAGGTTAAGAATCTCAGTGTAACCCTCACCGCTTCTCTATCAATGCATGACCTAGTCTCTGCCGTGTGCAAAACAGGTCATTTCCATCTTAAGATATTGAAGAGGGTCCTTCCCCTTCTACCGGCTCATCTTCATCTTCCAGTTGTCGGAGCCATGGTGCTTAGCCGATTGGATTACTGTAACTCGCGGTATCTTGCGCAGCCTAAAGGCTTAATCCAACAGCTTCAGCGCCTTCAAAATCTGGCTGCACGTGTCGCTACGGGTTCCTCCCTACGGCGCTCATATTACCCCAGTGCTGCATGCTCTTCATTGGCTCCCTGTCAGATGGAGAATTGAGTTTAAGTCACTCTGTATTGTTCATCGAGCACTCCATGGACTGGGGGCAGAATACCTCCAGTCTAAGTTTGCTTGTTACTACCCCTCTCGCCTGCTGCATTCTGCTTATCTGCTGGTAGTTCCCTCCCATCGCCATGAACAAATTGGAGGTCGGGTTTTTCGATTACTGCGTCTCAAATATGGAATAACCTGCCACCTACGATTAAGGCTATACCTAACCATCTACCCTTCAGAAAATCCTTGAAGACCCTGCTATCCTAATCTTGCAGTGGCTTATATTTGGTGGTCCTCCTCTCTCTTCTTCAGCGCCAAGATGCCTCTAGTGACCGTGCGCTCTAAAAGTTCAAATAACATAAAATGGTTCACGTTTTCCCCTCCAACCTGTACATGGGCATCATTTGCAAGTGCTTGGCAGATACACTAGTACATCCCTCTTACAAGTTCATCCTCATCTACTAATTTCTTCCCTCTAACTTGAAATGTGTGGCTAAACCAGCCCATACTCATCTGGGTTTTAACAATTATTTCTTGAATTCCAGAACTTCTTTCCGTTACAAGGAACTCCCCAGAGCACTTCTGTCCAGTTTTCATATGTGTGGACTGCTACAGCCATTATTGCATTTCCCTCTCTTACCCACTTTTCCTACAAATTGACACCCCTCCAGCCATTACATTTGGCCATAATTTCGAAATTACCCTTCTCACTTACTTACAATCTCCACCTTTAAATAAAACATATATTCTGATTGCACTGGGGACCAAACCTCACCCAGTTTCATTTTCAGGCCCATTCGACCTGCTTTGCAACTCCGACTCAAAATGCGAAATATCTGCCTGCTTGCAAGCAATTTAATCTAGGATATCCATCTTTTACACTTGTAGCAAACTGTCATCCCTTTAGGTTTACCCTGTCCACAAATCTCTTGGTTGGCCCTATGGGTGGGTCCAAAGAGCTTCACACAGGATTCCTCCTACTCTAACTTCACACCCCTAATCCCTCTTCTTAGTTTTCTCAAGTCCGCAGGTCCTCTCACCATTAACACCTTGTCCTTGCGCATCGCACCGTCCTGCCTGCACTCGGGCATCGGTCAGTCTCAATCTTTGATGGTCTTTGACTCCCCGCCCACTCAATATCTCCCATTAGTCCCTGCCCCACAGCTCAGGTGAACCTGTCCCAGTTTTCATTGCTTTACTTGGTGAGCCTATTACATATTTACATGTTCTCATTATGCTACCCATGTTAATATTTGGGACCAGCACTCCTTGTTCCTGCAGCCTGCTTCACACTCTTTCCCAATAACTCTTATTTGCTCTACCATTTATCTTAGCTACAGCAACAAAGGCCTGGGATTCCTTTCATGTTTAGGGAGCTTCTGTAACTGTAGTGACTTGCATTCATTGGACTGCCAAGCTTTTACTCTAAATGGGCACTTCAATGGGATGCCCTGCCCCTCAGTCTTTCAGTTCTCAGGCAATCTAGCGCCTACCAATTAATACCCTACCCTATACAATTAAATGTCCATCTTACAAGTGGACCTCTACAGAACATTGCTCCACAAAACTGCCAAAACCATTGTTACAGAAGAGAGAAGGAATGGGGGTTCTGAGCTGAGAATATCTGGATGGCATAGAAATGGGCATTGACATTGCATGAAACAGCCAAATCCCCGAAACCACTTTTCCCAGACCCCTCCACCAGACTACACAATCACCGAGCTTTCCATTTCCCAGCTGCATAATGATTTCATTTTGGGTTACGGTTTGCTTACAATGGGGCTGTTTTTGGACTAATTATGACGGCAGATTTTTTTTATACTCCTGAGGCTGACTTTCTACACCTACCCACCACACGTCCACTCGCTCTACCTCCAACCCTGAATCCCTCTACTCCCACCCACCCTAATTACATTTGCTGGTTGGGTTTTGTTTGGGCTATTTTGGGCTACTCCTCCTGATGCTGCTTTTTTCTGTTTTTTGCCCAACCAACTACCATCATTCACCCAACCCCACTCAGCCTATCTCCACACTTCCTACACTCAACTCCCCACTTTCCCTACTCCTCCCACCCACCCCCACACTCTACCCTACTCCTCCCACTGACCGACTCTACCCTCACTCACCCACTATCTCAACCCCCAGTCACCCACCCTAACCCCACTCTCTACCCACCGCATACCCAGCCAATCCCCTTTTTCCACCTCCATCCACCCACCCACCCACCCACCTCCACTCTCTCTACCTCCACCCAACAACCCCCAATCTCTACCAAAACCCACCCACACTACCGCCACTATCTCTACCATCACCCACCTGAACTATCTCCACCCTCTACCCCCACCCACCGACCTACCTCCTCTCTCTAACCCCACCCACCCTACCTCCTCTCTCCCTTCCCCACAAACCCACCCTACTCTCTCTGCCCCCACCCACCACCCACTCTATACCCTCACCAACTCACCCTACCACCAGGGGTGTTGCTAGGTTTGGAAAAGATCTGGGCCTACGTTAATGTCGGGACTCAGGGCTAGCTAGCCTTTTGGTTGTAGCCCCTGAGCTTCTCTACGGGGCAACAACCAAAAGACATGGGGCTATAACCCCCCCCCCCCAGACCTCTCCTAGCAATGACGCTGCCAACTGCTAATCTCTACATCCCAGGCTACTCTCTCTATCCCCACCCACCCTACACCCACTCTCTGTACCCCCACCCATGCTCTCTACCCCCACCTATCCTACCCACGCTCTCTATCCCCACCCACCCTACCTGGTTCCATGTGATAATGTCCCCGCAAAAATGTTGCCATGCCAGAATAGCATCATTTTTTTGCGGGGACATTATCATAAGTAATTTGCACAGGACATCCCTGCAACCCCTGAGATTCTTTTTTTAAAGTGAGTGGGGGACACCCCCACAAGCCCTGCTCCCATTTACCCCATATATAATGCTGCCTATGCAGTTTTCCGGCGACTATATGTATGGCGACATTATGTACGGGAACAATATTACCTGATACCCCCTACCTCCACTCTCTCTACTAACACCCATCCACCCAACATTTTTGTAAATATGTATAGGTTACATACTGTGAGCAAATTGTATTTTGAATATTGTGTTTCTTTTGAATGCTTTGTTTTTTGTTAATGTTATAATCTTAAAATAAAGTATCAAAAAATAAAAAGAAATAAAAAAACACCCATCCAACCTCCACTCTCTAACCCCACCCATTCACCCAACCTCCACTCTCTTAACCCCTACCCATCCACCCTACCGCCACTCTCTAACCCCACCCATTCACCCTACCGCTACTTTCTAACCCCACCCATCCACCCTACCTCCACTCTCTACCACCGCCCACCCACCCTTCCCCACTCTCTCTAACCCCACTGACCCATTTTACCCCATGCTCTCTACCCTCAAACACCTACCCTCCTCTCTACCCCATCCACCCACCCTACCCCTTCTACCCCCTCTCTCTACCGCCACTCACCAATTGTTTCTACAACCCCCCTCCTCCACTCTGTACCCCCTCATCCTTCCTCTCACACTCTCGCTTTATTTCGTACCCTCTCCCGCTCAACCTTTCTCACTCATATTTCCTCTTGCTCATCATTGATGGCATCCTCTCTCAGTCGTTTCCTTCCTTGCTCTATTCACCTTCCTTCTCATTCTCTTGCACACCCGCACCCCTCATTGCATCCTCCTTTGAAACTTTTGCACTCTTCCTCCTTGCACCCTGGTGCCTACAAACGCAAAGAACAGCAGTAAACGCCAAAATCATTGGCTTTGGCCAGTATGGGAACGGTAGGCTGTTGCACATACTTCATTCAGCAGGACCTCGCTTTCCCGCGGCCTTTCGTGCTTCCTTTAATGAGGCACACTATTCTACCGGGCCGTACAGGCAGTTCTGTCCTTCTCACAATATGCGTGTATTCAAGCATGAATGGGACGGAGACTTGGAAGCGCCCCAGGGCACTGAAAGGCTAGACCGCACTGGCAGGAGCTGCTCCCTCACTAATTTGGAAACCTCTCGTTAATTCTCTGAAAACATGCAGCTTGAGTTATGCGCCGGTAGCATGCCAAAGGCGATGAATGTAAAAGCGTCTCCATCGAACAAAGCGGAACGTCAACTGCGTGTTGTTCATTTTTCTTTTTTCATTGTGTGTCGGCGAAATGAATAGCAGGGATTTTAAACAGGAAGCTATGCAAGTAGGCTCTGGAAAGTATCTTGGAAGCAAAACAGAACAAACTCAATGGCCTTTTTAAAGCGCACTCTATTTTGGAATTCGGTTTCAAACCGACAGGAAACAAAGCCCAAGGGAGACTATTTACATTCGTTTTGCGAGCGACATGAGAACGTTATTTCGTTAAAAAATACAAATCTTCCTTGTGAAAAGTTAACTCCCACCATGAAATGCCTTTCTGTGAACATCGTCTAGCTGTTGGTACACGAAATAACGTCATCAGTTAAGGCCCGGCCAGCTCGTGGATAAACTGCTCTGCCTAGTGCTTACCCTCGCCCACACAACATCATTTACATGATGTGCTGTACACGCAATTGCAACCGCTGCCTCAAAAGTCGGAAACCCTGTCATTTTTGGTATAGTCTAAATAAGTCCATGCTTTAAATGTTCTCAATAGATGACGGGAAAAAGAGAATAATTGAGTCGTCAAGGTACTATGTTCAACCTTCCACCCTTCAGGTTTCTTTTCTCACAACAACATGCTAACTGAATGCTCCCGCGAAAGGACTGCCAGCAGTAGCCAGTGGCGTCTCTAGAAAACAAACATTTCGAGTTAAATGAGGGACGCCACAAATAGAATGGGTCAACAGACCCAACTGGTTAACGTAAACATATACTTTATCAAGTTGGTCAAAAAAGTTACGTGCAGAGTAGGTTTGACAATCAAAGTTGTGCATCAAGTTAATATTACACTCGAAAAAGTTGACTCATGTTCATCAGTTGCATTAAAGCCCTAAAAGAAATCAACAGACATTGGTCCAGAGAACAAGGCCTTCAGCTCCCTGCAGCAGCCAGGAACGCTTGTTTTTCACTGAATGCAATTAATTATCATTTGTTTCTCTAACTTTAAAAGAATTATTGAAAATGTGCATAGTAAAAGACATGAACTGTCTGAGAATTCTGCCACCCTTCACATTCATGATGTATCTTCAAGGTCCAATCTACAACACCCATGTGGGGCAGCACAGCCAAACTTGCATATTGCACCTCCAACACAACTGTTCAAGTGTCTTCCTTAAGATGCCCATTCAGTGTTTTAAACCAACAATCTAGTGAACAGTCCGGTTTCTTGAGATTTTCTGAAGACTAGGTGATTGTCATCTGTACAGAGTCACCTGGGCAATGAGGTGCTTCATAATAAAGAGAAGGCGGCATTTCAAGGTACTAGAGTTATCAACTTCTGAAGGATGAATGGCCAAGTCGACTCTTCCAGAATTCAAATGTGTGACTAGGTTGTAGACAGATCTCGAGGCAAACGCAAAATGTGCCTGAAATCATGCAGCCAGGTATCCTTGGTTTTATTATTATTAGGGTATTTATTGAGGGCAGAGCTAGCTTCCAAAGCAATACAGCATTTTCCCAAGTCATATGGTGAAGTTAACAGTGACGGAAGTAGATCCCAAGGGAACAATACAAGGGAGTGGGGAGCTAACAAAGGGAGAGTGAAAGGGGAGCAACTTGACAGCAAAGGATCTACAAGAAACCAGGGGAGGGACAGATGGGAGCAGATCACCCAGTCTCAGGTTAGGTAGGGAGTGGCAGGTGTGTGCACCTAAGTGTCAGGGAGAAGCCATACTTTGAGAAGGAGGGTCTTGAGTGCCTTCCTAGATTGAAAGAATCTACCCAAACTACTTCTGCACTGCAGTCCCTATACTGGCTTCCGCTAAACAGCTTTCAAACTTTGGGCTGGATTAACTCACAGGGAATACCCAGGTCCACCTTGGAAGGAACAATTACTCTGGCATAATTTATGAGGCTGAGTTTTGGGTGCAGGTGGGTTAGCTGAATGGAAAAAAGTTGCCAAATATTGAAATTATAATAGAAGTGGGCGAGGTGATTGAGGTCAGCGGGAATAGAAGGAGGATAAGAAGGGCCAGGTATAGCTTTAGGTGTAGCTTGCAACTCCTGTACCTTGTCTGCATGAGAGAAAGTTTCACTTCTATTGCCCACGCACTCATTCACCACGTGCTGCACTAAACCAAATGTTTTCTGTTGTGGACTGGGCGAGTACTTGTAATAATCCTGCCTACGAAGCAATGAATATTATCTTTTGTTCCTGGCCCTTTTACCACCAGACTACCCTTAAAAGTTTGTAGTTGTGTGTCATTTGGGGTGAGGTCGGGTAGAGTAACAACATAACTACAGGTCACCGAGACTCCCTTTTCAGTTCTGGAAATAGCCCCACAGTCTGGGGAATGGCTGTGGGGGCACAAGACTATCACACTGCTGCTTCTTTACACCATGTGTAATATGCAGAAAGAAAGCTCTTGAGTTGTTCCCTTAAGGGCTGAGACATTCAAGTCCTTGCTTTCGGCACACTTCATTTGGTATGCTTGACCAGCAACTCCAGCTTTAGTTTCAGACTACAGAGCCAGGTTTACAAGTAGCAGAATGCAATGAGCTGTTGAGAACTGGTTTAGCAGCTCACACCTGACACAAGCCAATTGGAGATGTCATTAATCTTACCACTTAACTATTTGAAGCAAAAAGCACTAGCCACCATCAAATATTGCAAAGCCCCTTACCAATCCAGAAGATATTGCAAACCAATTTGTATGTAAACTACAGTATAATATACTAGGAGACTCAGAACTGCAAGACTCCATGATAGATGAAAATGACCCCATTCTATTTCAATTGACTCCAAACGAATTAAAGCAGCAAAACTGGTAAACTGGTAAACCAATAATTAACCATTATTAACCACACTCACAGAACAAATGTAATCAACTATTAAATGCAATGTCTCTCTCCCTCATTACTTCCTTACCTTACGAAAACACACTTCGTTGTGTGCCGTCGACTCCCGTCTCCCTGCAACGCCAGTTCATTCCACTTATGTGGACGTGAACCGACGCTGCAGGGTTCTTTTTTTCATTTTCTTTCATTTCTTTATTTTCCACAAAGCGGGGGACACCCCTGTGACCCCCGGTCCCATTACAGCGAACAAGGGTGCTGGGGACACATGGGCAACCCCTGCTACCGTTTTTCGCTGTAATGAGAATGGCATAATTGTTCAGCTTCTTTCGTACAGCCAAAATTCGAACAATTATACCATACGTTCTTTTTTATTCAACATTTTCTGCGGATATCGCCTGCCATGACTATTTTATTGAACAATTCCAGAACTTGTAATCACACACCTCAAAGGTGCTTTCCAACACATCATAGTAACTGCATCCATCATGTCATCTTTCTCAGAAGCAACAAGAACAATCCTTCCAACTCTCAATTCCAGATGGAGACCCATTTGCCTAATGAATGAAGACTAATGTGTTCCAAAATCATTATAATGAAACTATTTTAAATTATACATCCACTAATTGACACCAAGATCAACAGACAACTGTAATGAGTCCTATGAAGTCATCACTAATTCCTTCGACAAGGATCTCCTCCCGCGTGGCCACGGGACCGCAGCCGCTACCTGATCCTGACCCTGGGGGTGGTATTATGAGGGAGCATCATGTGGGAGGAGAAGGCTGCCGGGGTAAGGTGGGGACCCGATCAGGAGAGACGCAGTATTCTTCCCTTCGTAGAGAAGAAGACTTCATCATTCCTAAGTTTATGATCTCTTGTTGACACTATGCAAGTCCTTAACATTGTAAACCCCCAAAACCCCTTCTTGAAAAGCACTCCAGGCAAGATACTATTTGTACCTCATACACACATAACACTCCTTTAACAGCTCCTGTCTCTAACTGATATCCTGTCTCGAATGGCTCTTTGAATGGAAGTCCTGAACAATGTCACATTGGAAGTCACAGAAACTCCAACTCACAGAAACCCTCAAGTACTGAGACGAGAAAGTGGAAGAAGGAGGCAATGCAGATTGAGAGAAACACAAAAATGCAGCCTAGTAGTTTTGAGGAAGTCAGAATGAGCGGGACATTTAAAAATGATGTCCGCTTTCATAACAGGAGAGCTGGGGAAGAAGGAAGCAGACCCGGAGACAAGAGATGAAGTGCGGAGAAGGACCGCGTTGTAAGAAGCATGCCTTTCTACACTGCCGTTCGCAGGCATTATATACCTGTGTGGTGCAAGGCTGGCAGGGATGCTGCAGGTACCAAAAGAGAACCATCGGAAGACCGGCAGCAAAAAGTCTACTGGGAACAAGGTTGTGCAAAGGGACATCGGAATTGGAATGCCACTTTAGAACCTCCATTTTATTGTGTTCAAAAAGAGGAAGTGTAGTGTAATTGAAATAACATAGCTGATCTGGATAAACAGCCAAGCATTACCGAATAATGGGGTATGCAACTTATGGTCATTATCCTTGTGGACTATGTGCAGTGTGTCATTTTATGCAAAAATCTAAAGAAGTGAAGATTGGAATTCCTAAATCGGCCCAGAAGAAATATGCACATTGTGATAGTTCTAAAGTCATCTGTATGATCACATGCCCTTGCAGTAAAACCTACTTGCCAAAACAGCACGAAAAGAGAAAACTCAAATTATTGAACACAGGTATCAAATAAAATATAAAATTGACACAGCTCTTAAAGGAAAACACCTCTTTACATTTGATGACAAACCTGAAGATTTTAGGTGGACAGTTGTCTTAAAACTTAAATATCGTGGGCTCAGACGAACAAATAAATACAAAATTGGTCATAAGGGATCAATAGCTAATTGATCTGACTAAAAGACAGAGACAGGGCCTTAATGTGGAAGTGGACTGGCACAAGATTTAGCAGAAATGGTCCCATTTAAATAAGAATGAGGAGAATTGAGGTAGTGGCACATTACTCATACATTAGCCTTGGTGCTTTATTAACATGAGATTTTCTCGTACATTGTGGCCTTTCCCCCCCCTTCTATAATTATACTTATTCTTTTTATTATCTTTTTAACAAACTGTTATCGATATTGGTCCGGCGGTGATATTGTTTTGATTACTGCGCAAATTATACATACATAGACTCTTTTAGCATACTACATGCATGAATAAACAGAATGCAACTAACTTCATTTGGTGCAGAACTGTGTTTAATTGAAAAGCCTCCCCAAACCCCCTGCACCCCCCTTCTCTTGATGCAAATAGGACAGAGAGGAACAGTGGCACCAGGGAAACCCTGTGGGGAACAAAACCCTATTGCCTGGTGTGAGAAACCAAAGGGTGTCTCACTTGCTAGTCCCCGGGGATCTCGCCCTCTCTCTCAGGTGGCCAGGGCACGGCCATCTCCTTTAGATCCAAACCCTGGAGGTGGACCAGTGTGGGAGGATCACCTGGGTCAGGGATCTTTGGGGGCTGGGACAACCGATGGTGAGACGTGGTATTCCCCCCTTTCCGTGCCCATACCCCATCCTATTTTATAGGATTATCCAACATCCTAACTCCCCCCCCCACTTTCTGCACAAACACTGGGCAGAGGAAAAGGACAACAGAGTGAAGAGGCTAACACATATCTCATTGGACATGTCCCATTAAACAGGTGAGGCAGAGTCAGGAACTTGACCTTAATCACATACATCTGATACCCCCATCAGCTCCCCCCACACAGCTAAAAGGCGGAACATAGTGAGACACAAGAAGTAGAAGATCTTCCGGGGCGAAGGTGAACCCACTAGAGCAGGATGACTGATCGAGGGACTAGAGCGAGGGATAGAGAGACGCTGAAGATCCCTGCAGGCGGTTGTTGCCTCCGGGAAACCATGAAGAATACGCAGAGAAAGCCAGATCCCAGACGAGAAGAAGCCTGCGTTGTGTTTCAAGGACGCCAGCAACCCTCCCAGGTGAACGGCAGAGTTAGGGAGGCGAGGCCAAGCCTTTGGTATCAACCTTGACTCGTGAATCAAAGCCGTAGAAAAAAGTAAGGAAGGCACACAACTGGTGATTTAGTGAAAGACACGAAAGACAGGTTTGTGTCAAGGAAAGATTGAAGCCGCAACATTGTATCTTACAATTTATGGTTGCGCGTGTGCTGATGAGACACGAAAGAAAGCAAATCAGTAGTGTACTTTAAAGATTCGAGAACTGTGAAACCAGTGCTACAGAGTAGCAGAGTGGTCCGGTGAAAGGAAGTAGCCCACTCGAAAGTCTCAGCGTAATGTTTGATGTCTTGTTAAAAAGCAACACAGTGAACAAACTCTGAAATGCAAAATGGTCAGGATTAATCCCGTAAAAAGGGGAAGTTAAAAGGTGATTGCTATACGATAAAGATTTCTTGAATTTTTATGAATGTGTTGTAGAACTACCAAGCCCAAGAGACACCGGGGCAAATTACATAAGGGAAAGATAAAGTTAAAAAGTCGAAGTGGTCCTGCGGAGGTCTATGGAAAAAGCCTTCCACTGCGGAGGTCTATGGAAAAAGCCTTCCACATTCGACAGTTTTCGAAATCAGTGAAAGGTCCGACCCAACTGAGGTAGACATGAGATATGAGATAAGTTAGAGGAAGGGAACCCCTAACGAATTTGAATACAGCTTGGGGAAGGGAACTACTGCAAGTGCTGTGATTATGAGGTCCGAGCCCAGCTGAGGGAGACTTACGTAAACTGTTGGTACTGTAAGAAAGGCATGGTATCAACAGTAAAACAGACATGAGTGACCACAGTTCAAGGGTGTTTATTGAACTTCGTTAATGGTGTGATAAACGCCTATCTATTCCTAAATCTACAGATGGGAGCAAGCTATGACCATCAAATAATAATGCAGTCCTGGTGGAGTCTTGTCAAAATAAAAGGGCCTATACAAAAAAAGAAACGATTGCCAATCCTTACCTCTAACTACAAATAGTGTGGGGGTAGTGTTCATGAAAATAAAAGAAGAAAATGTCAAGATGTTAAGGCCGTTGGCCTCCCTTCCCCATGTTTTCAGCACGGGACAAGGCAGTTCACTCGAGCAAAGCACACACTCTTGCTTCTTTGGCATGAGGATACAGTTCCATTGCCAGCCTCAGGGCCTTCTGTGCCCAAGTCTCTTTACTTATCAATGTCTCTTGATTCAGAGGGCCTGATGTACCAAAACAAAACACAAAGTTTGTTTCCTCTGATAAATACTCAATTCAGGTGATTAACCCTGGATCCCCCTATTCTGGGCTCAGATACCCCTTTTACAATGTTCAGAGAATATTCTCTCTCGGGTGACTCACGTTTCACCCCAGATCGCCCTCAGATCCTTCCTCTTACACAATTCTTAATTGGCCAGCCCACTTCCCAAAGGCCCCAATCCTGGCTCCTGCTCAGGCATCCACCTTCTTTCCCCTTCCTGGACTCCGGCGACGCAGGTAACAGGAGCCGAGGCTGCTGCAGCCCCTCCTCAACCAACCAGAGTCAGCCTCTTAGGCTGCAACAACCGGCATACAGCTCCGAAGGTAAGCTCCCCCCCCCCCCACCGGCTCAGCATCATATTGCGCTGCACTCGGCACAATTTCCGGGAATCTACATTTTAAATTCTGAAAAAGAAAGCTTGCAGTACTTTATCCAGCACACAAGTGCCTGCATCTCTGTGAGGCCACCTGGGCTCCCTTTACAACTCTCATTTGTTTTGCCATTCCAAGATGGCCGGCCCCCCTCGAGAGCACCGTAGGGCCTTGCTTCTCGGTCCTGGACGGCCATGATTGTTCAGGCCTATTCTTAATTGGGCCAATCACGAGCCAGCATGCTTGCCGGCCCACTTCCCAAAGGCCCCACTCTTAATGCTCCTGTCTGCTCCCTGCCTCTGCCTGGACGCTCTCAGGTGAAACCCTGTACCCTGTTGCCCCCCCCTGCTGTATGCACGTGCCTGTGTACCTGAACCCTGTAGTCCCCACTGCTGTTTGTATGTGCCTGAACCCTGTACCTTGTTGTCCCCCTTGCTGTATGCATGTGCCTGTGTGCCTGAACCCTGTACCTTTGTTGTCCCCCTGCTGTATGCATGTGCCTGTGTACTTGAACCCTGTACCTTGTTGCCCCCCTGCTGTATGCATGTGCCTGTAGCCTGTGCCTTGCCCCCCCCACTGTATGAATGTGCCTCTGTACCTGAACCCTGTACCTTGATGCCCCCCCTGCTGTATGCATGTGTCAGTGTACCTGAACCCTGTACCTTGATGTCCCCCCGCTTTATGCATGTGCCTGTGTACTTGAACCCTGTATCTTTTTGTCCCCCACTGCTGTAAGCATGTGCCCGTGTACCTTAACCCTGTACTTTGTTGTCGCCCCTGCTGTATGCATTTGTCTGTGTGCCTGAACCCTGCATCATGCTGTCCCGCTGTGCCCATTTGGCCTTACTGCATCTTTGTGTCACAGCCACCCTGCAACATGGGGTTAAACTCCAAGAATGTGCCCATCTGATTGACTTTACTGCATCTCTTTGTCGCAGCCGCCGTGCAACATGGGGTCAGACTCCATGAATGTGCCCATCTGATTGACTTTACTGCATCTCTTTGTCGCAGCCGCCCTGCAACATGGGATCATGCTCCATGAATGTGCCCATCTGATTTACTTTACTGCATCTCCTTGGCACAGCCGCCCTGCAACATGGAGTTAGGCTCCATGAATGCGCCCATCTGATTGTCTTTACTGCATCTCTGTGTTGCAGCCGCCCTGCAACATGGGGTTAGGCTCCATAAATGTGCCCATCTGATTGACTCTACGTCATCTCTCTGTCGCAGCCGCCCTGCAACATGGGGTTGGGCTCCATGAATGTGCCCATCTGATTGACTCTACGTCATCTCTTTGTCGCAGCCGCCGTGCAACATGGGGTCAGACTCCATGAATGTGCCCATCTGATTGACTTTACTGCATCTCTTTGTCGCAGCCGCCCTGCAACATGGGATCATGCTCCATGAATGTGCCCATCTGATTTACTTTACTGCATCTCCTTGGCACAGCCGCCCTGCAACATGGAGTTAGGCTCCATGAATGCGCCCATCTGATTGTCTTTACTGCATCTCTGTGTTGCAGCCGCCCTGCAACATGGGGTTAGGCTCCATGAACGTGCCCATCTGATTGACTCTACGTCATCTCTCTGTCGCAGCCGCCCTGCAACATGGGGTTGGGCTCCATGAATGTGCCCATCTGATTGACTCTACGTCATCTCTGTGTCGCAGCCGTCCTGCAACATGGGGTTAGGCTCCACGATTGTGCCCACTTGCACTCATTTGCACTTTTGCCTGTGATGTAATTACCTTCTGTACTGCTCTCTATGATGTAAATACTTTCTGCGAATTCTGTCCTGTAACCATAAGCACTGTAACCAATTTTCTAAGCATAAGCGCCTAGATACCTCTGGGTTTGGTGCACTATATAAATAAATAAGTCTCCCTCAGCCAGGCTCGGACCACTTCAGTTCGCATTAGACTTTCGAATGTGCACAGGATTTAGCTTGACCTGTTGCAGGACCACTTCGATCTCAAATTCCTATTTCACATTTGCCAACCAGTTGGATGCTTAAGAGAGACCTTCGAATGAGCACCACGTGGCGCCGGACCACTCTGTCTATGGTTTCTTTCTTGGCCTCAAAAGTTTAGTTACTCCTCGGGTTTTCAATTATATTTGCGTTGCTCGTCACATACGCTTCACAAACTGTTCTCTTTAGATTTCTTCACACAATGTTGCTGCTTGTAACCTTGGTTCTAACACAGGCTGGTCTGTTATCAGTCCTATGAATCACTGGCTGTGCTGTCTTTACTGGAGCTGCTTTGTTGTAGTAGCCAAGGACAGTACCACAGCGGCAAACGCTCCTCCCCGCCCTGGTTATGGACACAGGAGTGCCCCGGGTACCGCTGACAAACAATACTGCTTTCTTCAGCTTTAGTCCAGGTTTCTTATTTTCCAAGGTTCACGAAAGTAACAGTCTGAAAAGGTCAAGGGCAATTCCCTCCTTGCAACCCTCTCTGATGTCACCGTGTTTCTCCTTGTATTAAAATGCCATCTTGGAACAGCTGCTTCCTTGTGTGCTTTGCCTTGCTCAGAGTGTGCTTTCGTGCTCTGCCTTTTATCCATGTGGGGAAGTGTGATGGAAGTCAGGTGTGTGTAATGATCAGTAATTGCCTGACCACTGTATTGGGGCATGTCAGGTATACGGCTCTGGTGTTAGTCCGTTTTTGCTCACGTTGAGCTGTCCGTGAGAAAGCGTTTGTGACAGGGAAGGGAGGGGGGAAATGATTCCTAAGAAGGGGATACCACGTCTTACCATCTCATGTCCCACTCCCCAAAGACCCCTCCTCCAGGTGATCCTCCGGCACTGGTCCACCCCCAGGAACTGGATCCAAAAGCGATGGCCGTGTCCTGGCCACCTAGATGACAGATCCCCGGGGACTAGCGGGTGAGACACCTTCAGGATTCTCACAGAAACCTGAGAGGTCCGAACCCAACACAGGGAGAACTACGTGAACGTTTGTTGTACTGTGATTGAACTTTTGGAAAACTTGAATAAGTGACTTTAATGCGGAAGGCCAAGCGAGCCACGGCTCACATTTTGAACTGCCTTTTTTGGATACCCTGAGCCAGAGTGTGTCATCTTGTTTACGGGGGCCACCTTACACTGTACTGTCCAACGTGGGAAGGAGAGCTGACTCAGCCACCTTGATCCTTTATGTTATAACACTCACTTTCCTTTGCATATACATTCCCCTTTACAAACCTTCTGTATAAGAGATAGGGTAGGCATTAGGTTTTGTTAGTATGGGCCCATTTGATTTGACATAGACTGACTAGGACTGTGTTTTCTTTATTATTTGATGGTAGAGACTACTCCCATCATAGCTATAGGGCAAAGTAGGAGTTTTTCCAAACCCCAAGAATTTAATAAAGGTTTTGAAACTTGTAGCTCTTGTGTCAGTGTCATACTTGTGATACCATGCCTTTTTACACTGGTCCTGTAGTGTTTCTACATGCAATTCAGCCTCTCGTTTCAGGTCAAGATCAGGAATCGTGTTGAAAGGATATGTTGAATTTCAGATGAGATGGCTGTGTCTTCCTACGCTTGCTCACAGCGTAAGGGTTCGGATGCAGAGCACCTAACGTTGTCGCGCTGGGACACAAAGATAATGGAAAAAAATTAGAGTGAGCGCGCTAAGGTGATGATGAAAAATAGTGTGTTGTGGAGAGCACATACCTGTGATTACCTAACAAGAAGGTGTTATGCGTGAGGTAGGTGATCTCTACCTAAATGCTCCAAACAGGGTTTGCTATTAAATAGGAAATGGAACAAGGTAATAGATAGGAAATACCAGGAGAACAGTGTTAATAGAATTCAGGAACAAAAAGGATTTCAAACTTACGGAGCGTCTTAGGTGAGGACTAGCGACACGCTGAGGGCCCTGTGAAGGCTGCATATAACTCGTGCCGACACTTGACTGGGGAGGAAACAGGAAGGAGACTGCATCGAATACAGGAACTAGACCTGCACACGGCATAACGGGTGCCATCTTGGTAGAAGGAAGTTATATGACATGAATCCTTCTCCATCTGTTCCAGATGGAACGCTGGTTAAATCTAGATATAACTGGTATGGCTGTGTTAGTCCCCATCCTCACGCGTCGAGGTCCCTCAGATTGGTATTTGTCTGACATGAGTACAGTTGTATCAAGCAGATAGGTATCAGACAAGCTCATAAGCATCCATGCGCCTTCTCTCCGAGAGGAGGAAGGGTGGGTCGCATGTGAATCTAAGCAGATACAAGCATCAGAAATACGATTACGGTGAGTAATGTATCCCTTCTGAGGCTTGTGGAATATCTGCTTAGATCACATGCTGTGCATAGATTAACAAGCAGTGTTAGAAGACGGAGGTGGGATTTGAGAAGGTTCATGAGCTAACAAATGTCTTAGAACCACTTTTCCCACTTGTGTATCTGTCTTGGAATGAGTGTCAATGTAGCAGTGCTAAATGAAAGTGTTTATTGAGCGCCATGTAGCTGCTTTGCAAATACGGTCTAAAGGGACATTTGCAATGAAAGCCAGGGTGGCTCCTGTGCCTCTTGTGGAGTGAGTCCTGGGCGTAAAAGGCAGTTTTTTATTTGATAGGGAATAGCACCATTGGATACATCTGACTATCCACATTGAGATGGCATATTTTGAAATGCGGTCACCTTCTCTGCCTGGCGCTATGGAGACAAACAGTTGATCTGTCTTTCTAAGCAGTCTGGTCTTATCTACATAGTAGAGGACCGCCCTCCTCACATCCAGTGTGTGGAGTTTTACCTCAGCTGAGCTGTTGGGTTCCTGAAGAAAGCCGGTCTAGAGATTAATTTAGGGGAGAACCTAAGGCGAGTACCTAAAACCAGCTTATCTTTGTGAACAACAAAGAAAGGCTCCTGCACTGACAATTCTTGTATTTCACAACTCTTCTTATGGAAGTGATAGTCACTAAGAAGGCAGTTTTGTAAGTCAGGTGTTTGAGACTGGACATGTGCATCGGCTCGAAAGGGGGACCCATGAGCTTAGCGAGTACAACATTGAGATCCCATCCTGGCGGCGGGTTTGAAATTAGTGGGTGGAGTCTTTTTACTCCCTCCATGAATGCTTTGATGACAGGTACCTTCCACCATGAGATCTTATTGTGGGAAGTGGTGTACGCCGACAAAGCCGCCAGGTGGACCTTCAAGAAGTTAACCACTAACCCTGCATCCAGCAAGTGGAGCATATATGTCAGAATGTCGGAAGGAGTACATTCAATGGGGTTAATTTGTCTAGACTGGCACCAAATTACGAATCTTCTCCACTTATCAAAATAACAGTGTGTAGTGTTAGGTTTTCTTGATTCCTTCAAGATGTCCATACATCTTTGAGGCAGGTTAAGATGACCAAACTCTATGACTTCAGGAGCCATGCTGCTAAGTTCATTGAGTGAGGTAGAGGGTGCCCTGTTAGGCCCCCGTGCTGGGAGAGCAGGTTGTACGAGCACGGGAGTTTGATGGGATCGCACATCGGCAGTTTACGCAGATGTGGATACCAGGGTTGTCTTGCCCACATAGGAGCAACTAGGATGAGCGTCATCTGTTCCTTGTGGATCTTGTTCACGACCTTCCTAATGAGAGGTGTTGGGGGAAAAGCGTAAGCAAATTTCCCTGACCAGTTCCTCCACAGGGCGTTGCCCTTGGATCCTGGCTGGGGAAACCTGGACGCGAAGTCTGGGCATTTCTTGTTTTTGCTTGTAGCGAACAATTCTATTGTGGGGAAACTCCATAGAGAGAAGAGGTGTTCTACGACTTCTGCGTGAAGTTGCCACTCGTGTTCTTCTGGTAGGGGATCTCTGCTCAATGAGTCTGTGAGAGAGTGGAGTTCCTCTGGAACGTGCTGTGACGAAAGGAATATCTTCTGTTTGAGTGCCCATGTCCAGATTTGCTGTGCAAGTTTGGACAGATTTGGAGAACTTGTGCCCCCTTGTTTATGTAAAACATTGCTGTAGTGCTGTCTGTCAGGACTTGCACGGATTGGTTCATTAAGTGGGGTTCGAACGCCTGAAGGGCCTTGAATACTGCCAGAAGTTCTAGCAGATTGATGTGGTTCTGAGCTGTTGTGCGAGACCACAGACCACCCAGCAAGAGAAGCGTCCGTTGTGATAAATGCCTGCATCACTGGATTGTAGGAGGGTTTCCCCTTCGGTAGATTTTCTCTTGTCCACCAGTGAAGATTTTGTACCAGTGTTGGCGAAACAACCACTAGATCGTCCCACTGACCGCTTGCCTGAGACCATTGTTTCGCCAACCACTCCTGCATGGGTTACAGGCGCGCGGGTGGAACTAGGTAAATGCAAGATGCCATCATGCCTAGCAAGCACATTGCTTTGCACACCCTTCTCTGGCGGCCGGTCTGATAATGTGATATTTGCAACAGCATATTTTGGACTCTTTCATCTGATGGAAAGATAAACCCCTCTTGAGTGTTTAGGATGGCTCCTAGGAACTGTTTGGTTAAGCCTGGCACTAGGCTTGATTTTTACTCGTTTATTGAGAAACCTAATTGAAAGAGAAGGTTGATAGTCCTTTGAATGTTCTGTTTGCAAATTAGGGGGGACTCCCCTGTAATGAGCCAGTCGTCCAGATAAGCGTACACTGGGATTGCCGCCCTGCGCAGGCGTGCTGCCACCACTGCCAGTACCTTTGTGAATACCCTTGGAGCAGATGCTATTCCGAAGGGTAGCACTTTGAATTGGTAGTGCTGGTTCGCTATCTTGAAACGCAAGAATCTTCTGTGCGCTGGGAACATTGAAATATGAAAATAGGCATCTTTCATATCCAGTGTTGCCATGTAATCCCCCTTTTTCAGTAGCGGGATTACCTCTTGTAGCGTAGTCATGCAGAACTTTTGTGGCTTCACATATTTGTTTGCAGGGCGCAAATCTAATACTGGGCGCATGGGCAGATCTTTCTTTGGCACAAGGAAGTAGGTTGGCTGGGACGATTTCGATGGCATCCTTTAGCAGAAGTGTGGCGACTTCCTCGAGGAGGATACACTGGTGTTCCCTTGAATGGACTTTCTGTCGTGGGGCGTGGTTTTGGAGCAGTTGTAGGAGCTCTATACAGTATCCGCCTGCTACTGTGGACAGCACCCATCTGTCTGAGGTGATTCCCTCCCATGCGTGGGTGAAGCTGGAAATGCGCCCTCCTACTGGAGAGGCATGGGAGGACACCTGAATCGGATAGTCACTGTTTTTGTGGAGAGGTACCCCCACGAGAGGAGTTGCCCCTGCCACAAGCTCTGGCCCTTGCTCGCTGCGCCAGAGGGAACCAGGCTGCACCTCACTGAGGAGGTCCAAGAAGGCCGAAACATGTCTGGGGTTGCTTGGTTTTCTGTGCAGAGGGGACCTGGCCTAGCAGTTCGGGCTGGGCTGCTACCATTGGTGGCGGCAGCTGACTGATTTGCACATGGCTGAACCCCTTTTGCAATGGCGCAGGTGGGCTAAAAAACAGTGCTGTGTGGAAGGTTGCCCAGAGCAATTGCCAGTGGTTCAGATTCATTCGAAACCTTCCACCCATCACTTTTGTGGTCACACCTTGGGAGGACTGACCTTGATTATTTCCCCAGGGAGTCCCTTGGCTCTGACTGTAATTAGACCCCCGTTGTGAACTGTAGCCGCGAAAACTGAGAAAATTACCATTACCCCTCTGGCCGAGTGGCTTGTTGGTGAGTTGACCCAAAGATTTAAGGGTGTCATACTCCTGTTTAGCTGTCTTAAGGGCATCCTCAACAGCCTTGCCAAAGAGCACGTATGGTTCTATTGGCATGTTAATTAAGGTGGCCTGCGTTTCTGGTATATAACCTGATTGCCTCAGCCACGCGTGACGTTTTATAAGAGTAGACTGTGCAATAATCCGTCCGGCATTGTCTGCAGCATCAAGGTTAGTCTTAAGTAAACAGCTCGACACTGCTCTCCCTTCTGCGGTCACCTGTGCTAGCTGGGATTTCAATGGTTCCGGGGCAGACGACAGTAAGGCCGACACTTCCTCCCATTTGTGGCAGTTGTAACTGGCGAAAAGGGTTGCATTATTTGCAATTCTGGTCTGGTAAGTCGCAGAGGAGGCAACCTTTCTTCCCATTGTATACTTGTATACTTCCCATTGTAAGCTTCTTGCTTTCCTTGTCGGGTGGTGCTTCAGAGGAAGAAAGGGGGGGTGCCCACTCTTTTCCTAGTAGTAGTTACGACTAACGAGTCAGGCTTCAGCTGCCCTCTAATATACAGTGGGTCTGAAGGTGTGCGTTTAAATAGCTTTTCTATACGGGGGTTTACAGCCCATGTGATATTAGGGGTCTCTAATGGCGGTTGTATCTTGCGCTGTACTGATTTGAGTAGAGGAATAAACCGCGCCACCGTCTTCTTTTCCCCCAGGATTTGTTCTACGAAATCCTTATCCTCCTGTACCTTCTGGGTCTCAATTTGAAAGTGCTGTGCCGGCCTGGCTAGCACCTCATTAAGAAGGGGTTGGTTGTCAATAGGAGAATCAGTGATAGGGGGGTCCTGATCAATAGGTGAGCCAATAGGATACATATTAGCCTCTGGGTCAGCCACTTGGTCTTCATCGTCCCCATAATAAGGGTCTGCTGCATCCTCATCGTACTGAGGGTCAGCTGCCTCTACAATTGAGAGGCCTCGTATTCGGAGTCCGGGTCATAGAGCTCTATGACTGTGCTATGCACTGGAATTTCTGTATGAGACCTTTTAGTAGGCGCTTGAGAAGGTTGATCTGAGACTTGTGACCGAGAGGGAGCGTTAGTGGGGGGAGTGGAGTGGAAACTCTCGAAGTAGGCAGGGTCTATTTTGTAGAAATTGTTCATAAAGGACATTCTCCTCATGATCCTGATAGGTCTTGTGATGACCATTGAGCTGAACTTGGGAAGACCAAGGGATGGGAAGGAAGTCCTAAGTCTTCATCTGTGAGAGGGATTACCCCAGATTTATTAGGCCTAGCCTCTAGAGGTTTATCCTTATGAGGGATGGGCCTAGATTCTTGAGTCTTTCCCTTATGAGGACTTTTATCCCTAGAGGACTCAACTGACCTTTCCCTGGGTGTCGTGCGCTGTCAACCGCTCGACCCATGTGTTGAGTCTCGACGTTGGGTTATGTGTTTAATGGTGGATGGAATTGTTGCGCTTCCGCTGCCGGGTGTAATCCCCACAACAGGGCCGAAGCCTGTCCTCTGGGGTCGAGGGCCTGCGCTTGGGTCGCCGAAGCTACCCAGTCGCCCTCGCCGTCCGAAACGGCGGCGTTGCTGCCCTCACTGAAAGCAACTTCTACCACCATGGCCTCGCGCTGCCTGGCGTAGTGTGCCCAGCGTTTTGTCGATAGGTCCTTTAAAGTCTTGGGCTTGAAGAGCCTACACGCTCGACAAGACCCCTCGATGTGGTCTCTTGGGAGACACAAGTTACAGACCAAATGCTTATCGACCCACAGACATTTTTTATTGCTTTTGGGGCAAAATTTAAATGGGGTCTTGATAAACTATGGCAGCTGGGCAAAAATAGTTTAAGGAAAGCGGCATATACATCCTAAAATGACCTCCCTTATACGATTTTTCGTTTGAAACCAATAAAACTTAAAAAAAGAACTATCTACCAATATTGAAACACTAGAGAAAGAGATCAATGAATTAACCATACAAATGGCCACACTAACCATAGCTGAATAATTTACAGCCATACTGACCAACATCAACAACCGTCTTGAAGGATATAAAACTGATATGGAAGCAAGAAAGATTAGAAAATTCAGAAGTGACACATACGATTATGTGATTGACAACGTGTACACATAGACGGACAAATATCAATTCCAGCCACCAAAAACAAATAATCCATTAACAGATAATAGCAGCTCCGACTCGGATTCCACCAGGGGGATACAACCTCTACCATTCCAGCCCAAGGTACAGATTCAACAAGTACAGGAACCACACAAGCAAGTACAAGTGAAACAGGCACTTCAAAACCTTTTTTATGGGGATGTCAGAAAGGAAAAGAACGAGGAGGGGGTAGGAGGAAAAAACCAGGGAATGGTTCCAAGATTTCAGACGCAGTGAATTTAGTTGTCAACCTCTCCAACAGAATTTTGACAAATCAAGTAGTCAATGCACTAAATAAAGGCTTGAAATTTGGCCCGACCTACAGAATTAACATGTTCAACAATAAAGTGGAACTACACAAGCTGACACAGAAACTTACCTCCACAAGAAAGCTCTAAAACAGAAAAATCAGACTACATAGAATTCAAACCAAAAAATAAATTTGTTTTTACCCATCAGTGACCAGCGATCAATATTTTCGAACAAATGGTACTGTCCGACCTTAAGAAAATACATTTTGGGAAATCAAGGAATAGCAATTTGAGTCGGGCCGAATTGTAAATAATTAGAACATTATGCGCAGATGAGAACATCCCCATACGACCGGCAGACAAAGGAGGAGCACTAGTACTCCTCCCTACTGTCTGTGCTGAGGCCCGTTGTGGCCTTCCAAGGCTGAATGGTCCATCGCAGTAGTCTTTCGACGGGCAGTCTGTATATTCACCAATGTGATATTTCGATGGTCAGTGAAGTAAAGGATAGAAAGAATGAACTATCGGTAATTGAAATAAGTAAATGGCTTTACGCCGAAAGAGGAACTCTGCTATACGTGTCTGTCTAGAATGGCGGAAAAAAACAATCTGAGGGACCTCGACGCGTGAGGGATCATGGGTACAGTGGACGTCACACTAGGGATAGTATTTCTGGCATGCCCTGTCAACGTCCCTTTTCGAGTTTCGAAAACAACAACTGTAATATTCCACTATACACAGCATGTGATAAAAGCAGATTTCACAAGCCTCAGAAAGATTGTTATATTAATTCATTCCACAGATTGAAACTTTGTAGAAATATTACATTTTGTGATATTAATGTGAGATTGAAATCAACAAAACTATCATGCTATAATGTACTCCAACATGACTGCATCATAACGTCGTGTACACACAGATGTGCAGTAAACAACAAGGAGCTGTAGGGAAATCTACACCAAAGAAAAGGATGAAAAATGCCAAATTTGAAAGTAAACACGAAGTACATCCTACGTAAAGCATTTGGGAAAAAAAAGACACTTGCAAGGAAATGTGAGATGTTAGCAGTCCATCTTCAACAAGAGTATATGTTAACAGTAAATGACAAAGCCAAAAAAATAAGCCATTTAAGTTCCAGCAACATTTTGTTAATTGGAAACAGTTAATTTTGGTTTTCTAAAAATGCAGCATGTTATGAGAGAGTAAAAATCGAATGTCAGCCTGCGTTATTTCTGTACAGGATTAAGAATCAGCATTAGAAAATGACATTTAAAAGATACCCGCATTATAAGTCTTTGACAGGAGTTTGATCGCAAAAATGTTATAATGTTGCCCTGGTTAAAGCGACAATTACAATGTGGAAATGGGGGACAAAGAAATAAATGCTACATTTGGTGTGTGAAGCTAGCAACATGGCTTGGACAGCAAATGTACATTTCATCCGAACAGCTACAGGAATGGGGATGACTTTCCCATGAGAAAAGTGTAAACTCGGACTTTGAAGCTGGGCTAGCAATCCTTATGACACTGCCCGGATTTACAAAGACCCCAATGGTTTCTATGTTCTGGGAACAGATATTGGGAGGAAAACAAATGCTACTTGTTTATAAATCTTATCCGTCAATGTGCGTACCAGCAATTCCCTAAAAATACAAGAAATAGATTCTGAGCAGTGGTTTTAACAGACTTTCTAATTGGTCAGGTCCAACCAAAAGGAAGCAATTCACACCTTCAGGGACTTTGAGGCTGACAAATGGGACAGGCAGATGGTGAAATCACTAAAAGGGGGAGAGCTACATAAACATGTTGCCCTGAGAAAATTCATTTCAAAGAGCCTTCCTACACAGGTCCCAGCATGCTGTGTCTGTGTGTGGGAGGTGAGGGTACACGCTCACCAAGGCTTTTGTGTTGAGTTACAGGAGAGAACGAAGATGCACTTGGATTTTAAATTAATCCCTGCTCTGTGACCCCACGGATCCTCACTTTATGGTACGGATCAGTGTGGTGCAAGGCCAGATCTCAGTTCACCAGCTTAGGTTCAGCCAAGAGGAGAGTCAATCTTTCATGCACAACCCTAACCTATAAGGCAGAGTTCTGTTTCGTCTGTGATGATAAAGCAAAAAAAAACACAAACATTAGTGCTAACTTTCTTGTAGACGCCCAATAAAAGATGCATATGTCCCTGCTGCCCTTTTCCCTGCCCTCACATGGCACTGTAAAGAAGGGCCCGCTCACCCATAAATGTAGTGGGGCTCGAAGTTATAGTTCCACCTCGCTTCCCTGAGTGGATATCAGATTTAGGAAGGATACAGTCGACTACCAGCATCATCTTAATGTTGAAAAATCACCATGTGACGATGTTCAAACCTTTTTCTACAAATGAAAGAGCACATTTGGTGCACAGTAAACACTAAAGTACTTGTGAGAGACCTAGGTTGTGGAGCTCTCAGAAAGGCTGGAAGTTGAACACAGCGCACAGCCTGGGCCCACATGAGCATATCCTGAAAGTAGCCATATAGGGTGCTTCTCTGGTTGCACAAACAGCCTCATGCCAATTATATGAATTCAATGAAGAGGGAGTGTTAAATTAAATAATTCAGGTCGGGAGCCACCAGGGAGCGCAGAGATGTTCTAACGCATCTCCGTCGGTCTCCCCCACTGGACGTTGTTTTCGGATCTTGAGCCCCCCCAAAACTCCCAGAGGTGACACCTGGACCCCTCTGTGTGCTGGCTAAATCCCCGGAGCACCCCGTGAATCAAGTGTGGGGTCCGGGGTGGTGTAACCCCGGCGATCCAGCCAAGTGAATCCTTGGGCGGATTTCCCGCCTTCTGCAGTTGGAGACCCGGATTGATATGTCGCGGTCCCGGCCCCGTGGCGTTGTGCCTGAGCCCCGGCGGGGCCGAGACACGGTCTGCCTCGTGTTGACGTTGGACCGGGGGGGCTGCGATTCGTGAGGAGGAGGCTGCCCCCCCATCCAGAGAGCTCGGAGGCAGGTGCGCCCGCAATGAAGAAGAGGAGGAGGAGCTGCATCCTGTGCGGGTCTACCTGGAGCCGGTGGAGACTGGCGGCGAGGTGTCACTGCGGCCCCCCCCCCCCGCGGAAGACTGGTGAGCAGTTGGCTTGGGAGGGGAGGTTGTGAGGGGCCAGTGGGGCTCTGCCTCTCCGCGGCGGTGCCACGCGGTGGGGCTTGGTGAGGGCCTGCGAGTTGGTGGCGGTGAAGACCCGGGCTGGCCTGTGGCACCCGGTGCGCTCTGTGTGTGCGCCCCCCTGCCCCTGTGATCCAGGAACTGTGCTTTGTGGAACCATCGCCGTCCTCCCTCCCCCAGCGGGAGACTTCGATCACCCTGCTCAGTGGAGCGGTCTTCGGGGAGACTTCAAGGGGAGGACTCTGGATCTGGAACTGGTTTGTGCGGGAGGCGCCCAGCGGTGTTCGTTGGAGAGGACCTGAGGTGGGGGTCTCCGTCTGGTCATGGGTCCTCCCCTGAGGTAGCCCCTCTGCTTGGCGGCGCATTTCTTGGAGCTGGGTGGCCGGGGGCCCAGCCTGGACTTTGGAGGTGCCCCTTTTGAGTCTTGTGGTAAAACTTTTTTTTATTTTTTTATTTTTTGAACCCTCTGTTCTTGCGCCTGATCGGGGGAAAGAGACCAGCTCCCGGTCCTCCCTTCCGGCTTGCATCATGGGCTTGGCGCTCTGGGGGCGGTGTGTGACTAGCCACCCCTGTGTCAAAGGGCGAGGAGGCTTTGCCTGGGTGGTGGAAAACTTGGTCTTCTCTGGCCCTACTGTAGCGCTTCCGGGCCCCGGTCCTGTGGTTCCCCGGAGTCAGCTGGGGAGGAGTGGATGGGAGTCCACTTGAACTTGTAATTGACCAGGTGTGACCTTGGGACGTTACCTTCTTTTGGCACCAATAACTACTTTGGACATCCTCATCCATTCTGGCGTCGGCCTTGACGGTCCCCTGCCTTGTCTTGCTGAACTCATTGGCCTGTCTTACTCACGGGGCCTGCCCATGTTGCTCTTTGGGGGAGCTTCTGCCCACCCTGGGGGCTCATGAGCTGGGCTCAGTCTCTACAACAGTTCCGTCACTCTTCAGACGGAGCCATGGCTTCAGGTGGAGCCCCAGACCCCATGCAGCCGGAGAAGACAGACACCCAAATGGTCAACAATAATATGACAGCTCTTTTGGATGAGATTCGCGGTTTCAGGGCGGATATTGGCAAAAGACTGGATACCCTGGATAAGAAAGTGGACTCGCTAGATGACCTTGTCCAAGCGCTTGAGACAAATCAGATGTCTGTTGACACCTTGGAATCACAGATGGACATGCGCTTGTCTGAACTGGAACGAAGAGAGGGGAAGTTTGTGTTAAAGCTTGATTATCTGGAAAACAGGGAGCGGCGTAGCAACTTGAGGATTTCGGGGGTGCCGGATCGGGATGGCGAAGCTCAGCCCGACATTCTTAGAGCAGTCAACGAGATCATTAGCAAGCTGTTCAATGACTCGAATACTACTGCGCCGACCATTGATAGGGCCCACAGGGCTGGTGCCCCTGCCAGTGGTCCCAGGTCCATTCTTGTGCGTTTTCACTATTACTCAGAGAAGTGCAAGATCCTTGAGCTGGCATGCAAAAGGGGGCCTGTTGAATCGGAGGGCGCCAAAGTCTCTATTTATCAGGACCTCTCGGCTCTCACTCTAGCTAGGAGACACCTTTATGCCCCTTTAACAAAGTGGCTCCAGTCCAGGGGAGTTCGGTATAGGTGGGGTCACCCCTTCTCTCTTTTGAGTATGAAGGTTATAAATACTCCCTGGTGTCAGAAGAGGAAATTCGTAGAGTGACCCGGGAGCTGCTGGGGGACGCAGCCCCTAAGGTTAACCTTGGGGACAAGAGCACCATGGCGGGGCCCTCGCAGACCTCAAATGGCTGCTCGAGTGGTTTACCGGAGAGGAGGCGGGTACGGGGGAATAGAATGTTCCGGCGGGTGGCCCCGCCTTCCTCGGAGTCTGATCCAAAATGATGGGGGTGTTGGCGGCCACATGTGGAAGATGGTTGGGGTCAGGACAAGGTGTCGGTTGATCTGGTTGGCTGGTGGCTCCTGGCCTCCTCGAGGCCTGATTGGAGGCTTCGGGGGATGCAGTGGGGGTAGATGGCAATGAAGGAGACTATGGAAATGTGTTGGTTGATGTTTTTTTCTGGGGAGGGGGGCAGGGGTATGGGAGAACTTCGTAGGAACATTATTTGGGTGAGTTCAGTTTGGGGTGGGGGGCCCTTGTTATATAGATTGCTGTCTTAGTGAGTCCGGTGGGGGAAGACGCAGTGGCCCGGTGTGGCGACAATGTTTTCGTCGTTCGTCTTCCAGGCGCTCAGGGTTGTTGAGGGGTGGGGGGATTTGTTGCTGGGGTTATCTTTTTCGGGCTGGATGTTATATATCCCAGGTTTTGAAGGTTGCTACAGATGTATGGGTACCTTAGAGATCATTTATGGTGAATTAGTGCAGTACATGACGCGGGGTAATGAGGGATTCCCTGGGGTCATAGGCGGAGCGGTTCTCTTTTATGATGGTTTAGTTGTCTCACTGACTGACAGTGGGGTCCTTAAATGTAAGGGGGTTAAACCCACCCACCAAAAGGTCTATGGTGGTTAGGGAGTTTAATAGGCTCCAGCTTCATTTCTTTTTCTTACAGGAGACCCATTGGCTTAGGGGAAAAGAGACGAAGTTTAAGGCGCCCACCATACAACACATGTTTGCTTCTTCTTATGTTGCAAAGAAGCGGGGCGCTGCAATCCTGGTGTCTCCCAAGGCCCACTTCACTCTCAGAGCTCAGCGCTCCGATCAGGAAGGTCGATATGTTATGATTAAAGGGGAGGCGAGGGGTAGGACAGTGACCTTGGTGTGTATCTATGCCCCGAACGAAGCACAAGATCTCTTCAGGGAGGGGATGAGGGAGAACATACTGGGTTTTTCGGAAGGCATTCTTTTGCTTGGGGGGGATTTCAATATGGTTCTCTGCCCTGAGAGGGACAGGAAGTCGTCCACTTCAGCCTTGACCTGGGTTCACAGAGGAAATTGGCAGCCACCTTTTGTAGGGTCAATGAGGAGCTTGGGTTGGTGGATTCACATACAGTCGAGACGGGCCACAACCCGCTCTTTACATATTTCTCCAAGCCCCATGCGACGCTTTCTCGGATAGATTATATTTTGAAAGATTCTTCCCTTCGGGAGCATATTTCTGACTTTGGGGTGGAAACTGTTCCGTGGTCGGACCATGACTTGGTTAGGGTTAGTCTGGGTGTCCCGTCTCCCCCTCCATCTGGAAGTCGATGGTTGTGCAATGATTCCCTCCTGCAGGACACAGAACTGAGGCAATCTCTTCTGGGCGCTATTAAAGAGTATTTCGCCATCAATGATGGCAGAGAGGTGGGAGTCTTGGGAGTTTGGGAAGCGCTCAAAGCTACCATCAGGGGTACCCTCATGGAGATAGGCACTAGGAGGAAGAGGGAGAGGGCTAGTGAGGAGAAAAAACAGTGAAGATTGCCGCCATTCAGTCAGGGGGGAAGTTGAGGTTGCAGATGCTCCCGGGTAAATGGGCGGAACTTCAGTTGTCAAGGTCGAAGCTCGAAGCCCTTCTGGTCGGCCAAACGGAGGGGAAGCTCGCCTTTTTGAAGAAGAAGTACATGGAGCAGGGGGAGAAGGCGGATAGGATACTGGCTTGGAGGTTGAGGGAACTTAGAAAGAGCAGGAGGGTGGATGCCATCTGGTCGCACGAGGG
Source organism: Ambystoma mexicanum (assembly GCF_040938575.1). Lineage (NCBI taxonomy): Eukaryota > Metazoa > Chordata > Amphibia > Caudata > Ambystomatidae > Ambystoma > Ambystoma mexicanum. The sequence goes on along the minus strand of NC_090928.1, from coordinate 390,252,943 downwards.
AGTCAAGGTTACAAGCGATGCCGCGATAGCGGAGCAATTTCGGCAGTACTATGAGTGTCTCTACTCCTCGGATTACACAGGGCATGGCACAGACATTGATTCGTTCTTGGATTCTCTACCCATCCCCTGTCTCGCCCCTGAAAGGGCTGACCCCCTGGAAGTCCCTATCACGCCGCAGGAGATAATGGACACTATCTCTTCGCTTAAAGGGGGCACTACTCCTGGGGACGACGGATTTACGGTTTGTTTTTTCAAAACATTTTGTGGTGTTCTGGCACCATTTATGGCCAAAATGTTTAATGCGGTTCTTGAAACGGGAGCTCTCCCACCCTCTATTTTTTTTTTAAAACAATTTTTATTATTTTAACAACACTCCAAACATTACAAACATTGAGGACCTTCACATTTAAGTTTCACATCATTATGTTTACATGTTGAGCGTTTCGGTCCTCCCCAAACCCGCCCCCTTAACTCGAGCCCCTGCTTACATGTCACTGTCTTGCTTATCCCCAGGCGTGTCTACCTCAGTGATCTCTCCCGTATTGTCAACACTTTGGTCGGCCTGGGAGGGTCCCACCATCAAGGCCACCAGTTGTCTCCATTCTATCAGGGGTCCCACCACCTCCTCCTCCCCCCCTACTGATTGCTTCGTACCAAGCTGCCGTTTCTGCACCTGCCCTCTTCATGAGGTCTGCTCACCACAACTAGATTTTAGGTCGTTGGGCTGCTTTCCAGCACATTGCAATTCTCCGTTTGGCCATGATGTAGGCCAGATCTTTCATCTTGCAAATGTGCTTCAGGTTGCGTGGTCTAGCAAATCCCCCCAGCATGACTCCACCTCCAGTGTGATCCTTTTTCCCCTAGGCGTGTTTTCACCTCTGTCCAGAATCTACCCACTTCCGGGCAGGCCCAAAACATGTGCAGCATCCCAGCTTCCTCCTCCCCGCACCTTGGGTATTTTTGTGCCACTGAGCCTCCAAACCTAGTGATTTTCTTGGGGGTCATGTATGCCCTATGAGTGACATATAACTGAATCTGCTGTAACCTCATGTTTCGGGACACCTTTTTATGGTACCTTTGAGCTCTATCCCATTGTCCGTCCGACATGGGTTCGGCCACCTCCTCCTCCCAGTCCCGCCTCAGTTAGAGCGCCTCCTTGCCCACCCTAGTCCCCAATAACTCATTTAAACAAGATATTTCGTGCCCGCCCTCCGGAATATCATACATCGTCTCAATGGCCACATCAGGTTGTTCCATTAGCGCTGCCTCAGGCCACCTCTGTCGCACCCTTCTAACGATTCTGGTAATGTGTTTGCCTTTGTGCACCCCGGTGTCCTCCATTAATCTCTGGAGGTCTAGTGCCTCCCCCTCCTGTCATACATCTCTGAGGGTCACCAGGCCCATCGGTTCCCAGTATCTGCGGATCCTTTTAATCATTTGTGAGTCCTCCCCACATAACGCCATTAGAGGCACCTGCAGGGAGAACGGGGCTGGGTTACCCACTAATTGCCATGCTTTGTTCCACATTTCCCAGCACAGCGCCAGCAGTATTGCTATTTCTAGCACTTTTGATTTAGGCAGCCACACCGTCTCCCTGAGGAAGAAAGGGGTGGTATCCCTGTACAGTAGCCTGGCTTCGGCCGTTTCCTCTTCGGACAACCACCTGGCCACATATTGAAGCTGTCCCGCCAAATAGTATAACTCAAAGTTCAGTAAATTTATACCCCCTCTATCATAAGAGTTTTGTAATTTCCAGAGGGCCACGCTGTTCCTGGAGTTGTGCCATATGAAGCCATATGAAGCCCCTGCAAAGACTGTGGAGCTTAACAAAAAAACGTTTGGGGATCATGTACGGGATGTTTGCAAAGAAATGTAACAATCTGGGCAGGGCTACCATCTTGATCAGGGCCGATCTGCCCATCATGGCCAGGGGTAACTTGGACCAGAACCCCATGCTGTTCTTGATACCCTCAAATGCCCTTTCCGTATTGTGTTTGTGTTCCTCTCCTGTAGTGTGGTATATGTCGATTCCCAGGTATCGGAATGTCTCGGTTTGCCAGGGTATCGGCAAAACCGGTAGACTCCTCAGCCGGGTCTGTCTGCATCTCCCCAGAGGGAACATGCTTGATTTCTTGGGGTTTACTGCTATGCCCGAAAGGGTGGCATAGCGCTCCATCACCTCCAGGACATATTGTAGGTTTTCCTCTGGGAAGCGCAAATATAAAAGTATATCATCGGCGTACAACAATATGAGATGCGATGCCCCCACAGTATGGATCCCTATCTCCCCGTACTGTTGTCTGAGGCAGATCGCCAATGGTTCCAACGCGAGGATATACAGCATGGGCGACCAGGGACAGCCCCGTCTAGTGCCCCTACTTAGTTGCCATTTGTCTGAGAATGTTGCACCCGTTTTGACCCTACCGATTGGGGAACCATATACCATTTTGACCTCCTCAGATACCCCGGTCCCATCCCATATTCTCTCAGAGCTGCTAGCAACCAAGGCCATCTCACCGAGTCGAAGGCCTTAATGGCATCCAGCGAGACTATGACCAGTTCGCCGGGGTCTTTCTCTTTTTGGTCAATAATGTGGTGGAGTCTCCTATGATTGTCAGTTATGTTCCTGCCAGGAACGTACCCCGTTTGGTCGGGGTGTATCAATTTAATGCTGACACATTTAAGCCTGTTTGCCAGCGCTGCTGTGAGGATCTTGCTGTCTTGATTGAGCATCGATAGGGTTCTATATGACCCACAATCTGTGCCCAGCTTACCCGGTTGTAGGAGCAGGATGACCACTGCCTCCCGTAGGGACTCTGACAGCCTTCCGTGTTCAAACGCCTCATTCAGCATGGCCAGCAACGAGGGGAGCACCTCCTGCTTATATGTCTTATAAAATTCACTAGGGAGCCCGTCCGACCCTGGGGCTTTACACGTGGGCAGGTGCTGGACCACTGTCTCTAATTCTTCTAGTGTAATTGGGGCATCCAGGTCCTCCCGCTCCTGATCATCTAATTTTGGCAATCCGATGTCTTCTAATTTTTCCTGTATCTCTTGATCCATCTCTTCGCCTACATCCCCATAAAGACGTTTATAGTATCTAAGGAACCCATCGTTAACTCCCTCCTGAGTGTCCCTGATCTGGCCTTCTCCCCCTCTGATCTCCCTAATCGCTGGACGTGGTGTTTCATTTTTATATAGCCAAGCCAGCAACTTGCCTGGTTTGTCTCCCCCCGCATGTTGCCTTTCAACGTCCTTTTTATAGCTCAGTTTGCACAATCTGTCCCAGTGCTCTCTGCAAGTTTGTTGTAGCAGCTTCACTCTTTCCTCGTCCACCTGTGAGGTACCTCCCCTCTGCATTATGCCCTCCAGCTCTTTCTCTGTTTCCTGTAGCTCCCGCTCTATGCCCCCTTGTAGCCCTCTGGATTTGGATATGGCTGCACCCCGTATTACCACCTTGAATGCCTCCCATAAGGTAACCTCCAATTGTACGCTTCCCGTTTTAATGTCGAAATACTCAGTGATCGCCTCCCTCAAGTCCTCGCGGAATCCCGAGTCCTGCAGGGCCTCAGCTCTAAGCTTCCACGTCGGGATTCTCACTCTAGGGGGCTGGTGTCTTCCCTCCAGGATCAAGGGGGAGTGGTCCGAGAGCACTCTGGCCTAGTATTCCGTGCCTATCATTTCATCTACCAGTTCCGAGGTGGCAAACATGTAATCCAGCCTTGTGTGCAGGCCATGTGGGGCCGTATAATGTGAGTACTGCCCATCTGCTGGGTGCAGCAGTCTCCAGATGTCTTCAAGTCTAAAGTCTCTCAGCATGGCCTGTAATGCTTTTGCGGCCGGGGTGGGTCTATCTAGTTTACCATCTGATATATCTATTTTGGGGTTTAATGTGCAATTGAAGTCCCCTCCCCATATAATCGCACTGCCCAGTAGAGGGCCAAGTTTGCTATATAAGGCCCTAAAATATGCCGCTGTATCTTGGTTGGGGCGTACAGGTTTACAATGCTCACTTCCCTGTTTTCCAGAATCCCCTGCACCACTACCATTCTTCCCTCTGGGTCTATTGTGGTCTGAAGCAGCTGAAACGGCACATGAGGTGCCACCCACGTGAGGACCCCCCTCGCATAAGCTGAGTATGTGGCTCCTGTGGTAGTCCCTCTCCACTTTCTCTTAACCACCTCCAGTTTCTCCCTAGTGAGGTGGGTTTCCTGTAATAGTGCTATATCAATCTTCAGCTTTCTCAGATACATCATTACTTTATTTCTCTTCAAATAACTGTTTAGGCCCCGCACGTTCCAGGTCACCAATCTGAGGCTACCCGACGACATCCTTGGGTTGTCCCTTCTCCCTTCCTAGGTTCCCCCTCCCGCCTGGTTTGACATAAAATTGGGCTCGCTCCCCTCCCTCTTCCAACAAAAACTCACCATCTAACCCCCTGTCCCCTCCCTGCACAACTATAAACCACTGCACACAACCCCTTCCCTCCCCTCACCCTACACTGCCCCAACTGGTGCTCAGCTCCATTCCCTGGATCTCAGGCTCCCCCGCGTTTGGTCCTGCCTCAGAATGCCGAGATCAGGAACCCGGCAGGGTGTCACCGGTCTGCCGGTGACCTAACTAATCTGTTCGACGTGGGGGTATGAGGTCTGGTTCTGTTGGGCTCCTACACCTCGGCTAAGGTACCCGTGCTCAAGGATCATGCACGTGTATATTGCCCTGGCCGCACACCTCTAGTAAGCTATGAGCTGTTCTATATTCAAGTCCCAAAGTTTTAGACTGCCACACCCTGGGTGCCACGGTCACATGTTACTTATCTGCGCCGTCATCCTTCTGGATTCCCGATTCCTGGGGGCAGCTCTGCGTGTCCAGCGATTCTGTAGCATCCTCCGGGGTTTAAAAAAACAATGTTCTGCTTTTGTGGAATACTTTCAATTTTGCCGGGTAGATCAGCATATACTTGTAGCCTGCTTCCCACAATCTTCTTTTCACGGCCCCAAAGTTCATGCGTCGGCGTTGCACCTGCAGGGTGTAATCCGGGTATGCCGTTATGTTTGCCGATGCCCTTTGTATCGTTCCGCCCTTCCGGAAGTGCTTAATGATTTTTTCCCGGTCACGATAGTTCAGGATCTTAGCTATCACCGGCCTGGGAGGGGCTCCCGGTGGTGGCTTCCTCATCAGGGCCCTGTGGGCCCTTTCCACAGCGAACCCCTGGGCCAGCACTCCTGCGGTTATCTCCTGCAGCAGCATTGATTCAATGTACTCTGTAGGGTTGGGTCCCTCAGCTCCTTCAGGCAATCCAACGATACATATATTGTTTCTCCGGGCGCGTCCTTCCGCCTCCTCCCTCCTGCTTTCCAGATTGCCCACACATTGCACCAGGGTATGGAGCTCGGATTTGTGGGCTGCGCACGCAGCTGTATTCGGGGCCACTTCCTTTTCTAGGTCACCTGTGCGTTCTGTCAGTGCTCTAACATCTTGCCGGAGGAGATTCACCTCCTCCTGTAACGCCCCGACTTTGAGCTCCAGTGCTGCCTTCAGCTCATTCATGGCCAGTCCCAGTTTGGTTTCCAAGGCCACTTTCAAGTCAGCAATTGCGGCAAGGATCTCCTGGTCCTTGCCCATGGTGGGTGTCTGTGCCCCGTGGGAGGGTTTTGTCTTTGCTCCTGGCCCCTTCTGCCCCCGGCGATTTTCTGGTATATTCGTCGAGCGTAGGTTGCTTGCCCTTCGCTCTATGCAGTTTGTTGGTCATCCTGCTGTATCTTGAGCTAGTGTATAACAGTATGTGACCTCTGGTCTCCGTCAAGTTGGACCACAGTCAATGTCAGGGCCCGAGCAAGCTGTGTTAGGAATTTCCGTATACTGCTGGCTCCGCTCCTGGAGTGGGTTGTGTCCTCCCACGTAATTGTGCTCAGGTGATTCTTATCCACGCAGTCTGTGGGCCCCAGCCCCCATTGATCTGTATGCGTGGGCACACTCCCCAGTGCATCTGAGTTAGCCCGGGTGCAAGTGTTGGCTCAGCGTGTGTTAGCCGTGAGCTTTGCCGGGTCGCGGGTGCCGCCTGCTCATGGGTGGTGTTTCGCAAAGCTCTCTGCTTGGCGCACTTTACTTTACCACACTGTCCACCTCCTGTGTAGGCCAGGGGAGATCAACCTTGGCCTCTGTGTTTAACTCGCTCAGCCCTTAGTCCCCAGCCTCTTGATGCCTTCTATCCCGTCTCATTTATTTAGTAGGGGTGCGTTACTGTTGTATTCATGTTTCCCAACTCTCTCTTGGTCCTTCTCGTGGGGCTAATCTTCCCCTTGTGTTGGCCACAATTCATACCTTCAGATGCAGTCAATGAGCGTGCCCGCTCTCTCCGACTCGCTCAGGCGGGCAACCGTTCCATGTGTCCGCTTGTGCGAGCGTCTGCACAGCGTGCTGCAGTGTTCCAATATCTTGCTCCTCAATGCAGTAGCTTAAACGAGTGTGTCACCCACTGTTTGTTATCGCGCCGGAGCCTGTGGAGTTGGAGACAATGTAGCACTCTGATGAGGCCCGGCTCGTTCCTTTCTCCCTCCGAGCGCTCCTTGCTGCGGGCAGTATTCGTGCCCAACTGCCTCCGGCTCCCGCTGGCTTCTCAGATCAAGCGATTACGGCATCACACGGCAGTGCCGGCCCCGGGGTCCCGGTCAGGGTGTCGAGCTTCCTCCCGTTCCGCTCACATTGGCCTGTGTCTCAGCTGTTCCGGACCACTTAGCCTCCCTCCGGGAAATCTGATGGTCCGTGCTCTGGCCGGTCTCGCCTTTGTCCCCCGGCTTGTCAGGCGGTGACCATTTTCCCTTTGTTCACCGCGGGCTTCTGCGAACTTACTCAGGCTCCGGCTGCTTCAATCATTCCAGCAAGCTGTATCTTGTCTTCCCCATGCATGCACGGCTGCTTCCTCTACACGGGCCTCTGCGTGTTAGGCTGTGTAGACCATTTATTGCACAGTTTTTCTCAAGATTATGAAAGGATCTGTGGGAGCTCCAGACGGACACATCCTCCTACATGGCTGCTTAGCTACGCCCCAGCTCTCCCACCCTCTATGCTGTCGGCCTTGGTGTGGTCCTCCCAAAGGAAGGGAAAGACCCCTCCCGTTGTCATTCTTACCGCCCTATCTCTCTTCTTAACACTGATGTTAAAATCCTGGCCAAACTTCTGGCCAATAGGTTGGCTAAACACCTTCCTACACTGGTACATGGGGACCAAATCGGTTTTGTTTCTGGTAGGCAAGGGGCAGATAATGTGAGGAAGACGCTTGACCTCATGCACGAGTTTCAAGGCGGGACATGGAGGCCTATCTCTTCTCTTTAGACTCAGAGAAGGCCTTCGACCGTGTTGTACAGGAGGGCGAGGTGACCTCTGACGGGCCCATGGGATCAGAGTTCACCCTCGAGTACTTTAAGACGAGATAGCTGCACCTTGAGGAGGATGGGGTGCAGGATTCTCTACTCCAACACCACTCAAATAAGGACAACTCAATGGTTTGGCAAAGGGAAGTCCGTTTAATGACAAGTACAGAAAACGGGGAAACAAAAGGAAATCAGTGATGCGATCGCCTGTCTCGCTTCAACTCCCAGCGACTTCATGCAATCAGTATCAGTTATACTCTAAATTCGTCATCATTGACGTGTAACACTCAGTTTGTCATGCAATTCTATTGGTTGGAAAAGGTAACTTTAATATAGGTACTATATCTGTATATGGTAACAGTGTGTGAGGATTGGATAATTCTTATCGGGTGGGCGTCTACACCCATCCCCTTACATCACTTGTGATAGACTTCACTAAAAGTACGACGTCTCATTGGTTATACTAGCTATAGGACCCTAGATTGTTTGGTCCATTGTGATTGGGTGGGTTACACCCCTAGGCATAAATCTCCACTTTAATTAGCAGCATTCAGAATGGACACCCAGATGCGGTGTGCCCCAAGATTCACCCTGCCTCCCTTCCATCAATCAGTATTTTAGGGTTATGTGTCAATTAATTGGCTGAGGGTGGCCTCGAAACTGTAGCTTCTTGTCAGGAAAAGTTATGGTATCTCCTGCTCTGGATGACATCAGACGTTGGTACCTCTTTGCGCTTGGCTGGTCACGTGTCAATACACCGTGAATCTGCTTCATTTTCCCTCTCTTTGCGGATTTGATTCTCCCTTCGGCTTCACCACCTGCGTGGGCCTCCTTATCTCGACCTTCAGGGGGCAGGCTGCTATTCTCTTAAGTTTTGTTTCTTCGAAGTTGCCGCTCTCCTCCCTTCCTGAAGTTGACCTCGGATTCCCAGGCATGAGCTGCTTCTTACTGAGTTTCGATTCCGCTCTTTCGTCTGGCTTTGAGCTGGTTTATGAATCCTGGCCTGTTTGTCCTCTATCATCCTGGGCTTAATTCTGCTTTTGTAAAATGGAGTCGCACTTGTATAATGTGCTTCTTGAGGTAGATATATATATATAGTTGGCGCTTGCCACTCTATCCTCCTACTAAGCATTGCAAGCAGTATCGTTTTCTTAGCTTTTTGCATTCCAAGCCTATTTACAGGCATTTAGCCAGTTGCATATTTCAATCCTGGTTACTTCTCTTTATATTTCAATATTGTCTCTTCTTCTATGTTTGTTACGTCATTATTCGTAATATTTCCTCTATGTGTGACTTCTTTTGATCAGCGTTTTGTTCGTCTGTGCGTCTGTCCGGGCCCTTGTGTCGTTCACCATTTGCCTTCGATTAAGGCCCTTTGGGTCTCTTCGGGGACAGTTTGTAAACAGTCTTCGCCTCGTGTCAGCTGCTGGTACGGTTGTCTCAATGGATACCGCATTGCCCATGGCTGTCTCATTATAGGCACTTCTACAGGCATTACTCTTCTGATGGGCACTGGGCAGAGCCCTAGTGAAGCTCTCTGCTGGTTTATTTTCTCATACGTCGCATATTCTGGCGTGTACGTTCGTGGTACTTCAAAATGGGTGGCTGGAGTGCAGGCCATATCTGGGACCTCTCTACACTCCCCCCTCTGGTCGGTTCATCGACCACTTCTTCGTTCTCCTTTGGATTAGTCTTACTTGGCTCTTCTGTATCCACTTCTTCGTCTTCTGTGTTTGTGCATGATGGTGTGAACGTGTGTTTCTTTGGAGTCCATATCTTTATACTCCTTTCAAATTTCTTGCTGTTTTTACATGTTCGTCTTTGTTCCAGGTCATTAGCTGACAATGTCCATTTGGGCTGCAATAGATCCATTTTCCTTCATAATGTCTGCATGTCCTGGGGTACAGGAACTTTGTTCCTTCTGGTGCATATTCGCTGGCCTTCACAAAGTTTCTTATTTCTTCATCAGTCAGGTGTCTTGGTTTTCATCCTGGTTTGACATCGATCATGATCTTCACCCCAATGGCTTTCTTTGCAGTTCTCTGGCACTGTGTGATGATTATCTTGATGACACAAAATCCTAAAAGTACCATCAATTTTAGGGCTCCCAAGAACTTGAATATGTCCGCCATCCATTGTGGGACCCATGAGAATAATGTTCCAAACCAGCCGTCATCAACTTCGTCAGTTTCATTGATCATCTGGTTCTGTAGGTTTATCAGCATACTGACGGCTTCTGTTAGAGTTCCATTTTCTTCATCATGCGACGGTATAAACGTGCAACATGATTCTTCAATTTTTGCGCAAACACCTCCATCCATTGCAATGATTATGTCAAGTACATATCTGTTCTGGAGCATCAGTCGGATTGCTCTTAGTTCTTCCTTAATCGCATTGAATCCTTTTATGGTAGTGTTAATGGTCTGTAATAACTCCCATCTGGTTATTTGCAAACATTTAGTATTTACTCCAATTCCTTGCCATAAAGAGCGTTGTGAACACTGATGAGGTGAGGTTGAAAAGCCTATGTGCATATGGGATTGCATGGAATGCGTCCTCTGATTTGGCTGAAAAGTAATTTTCTCTCTTCATTCAGGATAACAGTTCTGCAGATCTCCTTTTCCTCAGGTGGGCATCTGCTTTTGGGAAACTGTCAATATTCAGGTCACTCTTCGGGATCACTAGTGCAGGAACGTGGACGTTCACTATTGTGCATATGCCTCCCCAGTTTTTCGGCAGTCTTATGTATGCCTTGGACCCACACGCCCAGTAGTGATCCATAATTACTGCGGTTTCTTGAGTCACTCCTGGAGCATCGAAAATTCATCTGCAGTTCTGATTCTCTCCCATCTTCCTCGTGCCATTGCTCCTGAAGCATAATTTTGGGCTTTGTAGTGGCACTATCTGCAAGGGTCCTCCTCTGTCCTCGACCCATGTCAGTAATTTTGTGAGTTTTGGCCATAGAGGTTTGCACAACCTCTGGGAGCTTTCTACTGCTTCCTTGCAGGCTACAAGGACCATCCATCCTCGGCAGATCACTACTCCTGCTTCCCATCCATCCGGTGACAGCACTGTTCCCCAGATCTGCATCTGACCTCTGTTCTTCCAGAATTGAGCTTCTTCTCGAGTTTTCCCTTGGACATTCAGTCTCAGGTTAATTTCCCATCTTGTTCCTGCTCCTTTGACTTCTGGCTTTTCATACCTGATAACGTGATTCCTGGTGTGAGCTCTGTTTCTTGTCTTAATGTCCTGGACATAATCATCTTCATTGGGATAAGCCGTTTCGGTTGCCCATATAATTGAGGCATTCCTTCCCATAAACTGTCCTCTGGTGTTGCACATTGCCACATGTGACGAACAGTGTGCTGTCGTGACATCAATTTCTACAGCTACGAAGATCTTGGATTTCCCCATGCTGTACGGTAGAAGTGCACAAACAAAGCATTCTCCTTCTGAATTTCGTCTTCCAACTTCTTTCATGTGCTGGTACCAGATGTTATTTCCTAGATGTGCTGTGCTTTCCAGGTAGTCGTTTAGTTCATTGTTATCTTCATGTAGGCTTCTCTTTATTCTCAATGCCACCCTATAGTTTGCTATAACTGCATAACTGCATCCTTAACTGCATCTGCTGGGAGACTCTTAGGCATTTCAGTCCATGGTACAGGCTTTTTCATCTGTGCCATTTGAGTGGACACGATTCTGTCTGCTCTTACCTGGTCCTCATGCATCTTTTTTTTTCTGCGTGCAAGTGCCCATGCTATCCAGCCTGACACTGGTCCTGTTTATGGCTGTATGGTAGGTCTGATGCTTGTCCCTTGGGTTGGAGCTTGTGTGGTGGGCACTACAGTCTCTGTGGCTTTATTTTCCAGCTTCTCGTGCAGTTTTTTCGCCCTAGTTATAAACGGGAATAATTGATCAATTAGCATTAGTGTCTTTGCCGTGAGCTCTCCTGAGGCCGCTTCGGTCTTCTTAAGGGCTTTTGCTATGTCTGCTTCTGTTGGCCTTGCTCTTAATTCTTCTCGGGTTTTCTTCTCATTTTCTGAGACTGGTTGTTTGGTAGGCAATCTTGTACTTTGTGTTGCCTTTGCTTTAGGTTCTGCAGCCATTGACACTTGCCCTAGTTCGTGTGCATTCAGTGTGTGGGTGCGTGTAGTGGTCAGTGCTATGCTTTCATTCTTTCCGTGCTAACCCTGTCTCCAGCTTTTCTCTTCATTCGTTACCTCAGGTGTGTATGTATCGCTGCTAATTACGTTCAATTTTAATTCATTTACCATACCATCGGGTTTCCTCGGGACTGGAATGACTATGGGTGTCTTTGTGGGACTCATGCGTACATCATCAGGTGGATGCACTGAACTTAGACCGTTTCGTACACCAATGAAGAATGCAGTCCTTATTGTTAATGACAGAAAGACAATGATAATCACTATGCATATACATACAATAGTGCGGTATGAAAGGTGGCAGCATTTCCTTCCAAAGAAACGGGGGCGCCGCTCTGCTCGCGGGAGGACCAAGTTACTGTTCTGGGCCCCCATTTCAATCATAACAAATGTCAATGTTTTATTCTTTTCACTTACTCCATTATTGTTTCTCAGAAGGTCTGTATCATAAAGTGTCTGGTGCTTCGCAACTGTCCCCCCTCTTGCGGGTGATGATTGTCTCTGGATACAAGATACAGTTCCCTTGCTGGACTATGGAAAATAGATTAGACCAACACCTTTGACAAGTCACATTCACCATGCATATTCAAAATAGGCGAGTTCCCAGTCCACCCCCCCGAATCTGCTTCAGTCCTGAGGACATGCTGGAACCTGTTCGATGTGAACAAATGGAAAAAACTGGCAATCTATCACAACTCAAAAAATAAACGGTGAAGTTCTTGTCTCTTTTCCCACGATCTGTCCCTCGCCGGAAAGATGAAGTATTTTGCCTCTGTCTCTTCGATCTGTCCCACGGCGGAAAGTTTTACTGGAATCTCCTCAGATACTCTCTCTGGAAGTTGGACAGCTCCACTTGAAGCATGATTCCATGGAGGAGCGTTCCCATCTGTGCGACATTAGCTGGATCTCTGATGAAGGTAAGGACGTCAACCCCGACAGGTCTCCCCACCATTTCTGGAAAGTCAGTGACTAGGCGGAAGAGGACTTTGTGAGCCAGGCGGCTGTCCGCGGGTGACAGGGACATTTGTCTTGCCTTGCTGGGTTCAAGATTACAGGCCCTTCTTTTGACGCAAACAGTCCTTGCACTTTCCTGCCGTGTGGATTGTGACCACATAGTTCAGTTTGACCATTAGCTGGTTCAGATGTTCAGTGTTTGCTGGATCTCGAATAAATGTAAGAGTGTCTGTGGTTCTCCCGATAAGAGCTGGGCACTCTTCGATTATGCGAAAGAAAAGCATATAAGTGAGTTAATCTAGAATCACCTGTGGTGGAAGCATTTATGTCTTTATCACTGTATTCAGGTAGGGAAATGCTGCGTTTAGCTCTTTAGGGCAAAAGTCCTTGATCACAGTCTATTAAAGTCTTGTTTCTCAATAACGCTTTAGTGTGATTCCATTTCCAAGTTCGTGTCAACAACCGTGTTATGTCTTAGATGTGCCATTTTCTTTTTCACCCTGCAACTAGGATGCACAGAGTGTCCGTTATGTCCTTATCCCCTTTTTTGCTTAGAGGAAATGTCCAGTTTAAGCCACAACTTGCTAACAGGTTCTTTTGTCTTAGCTTTTTGTCTGGCTTTGCTACTCATGCGTCGTCCTTCCTCGTCATGGATCTTGTCTGCACGTGCTGTGGTTCTTCCCCGTTGTTTGTAGTTTCTTTGCGTTGGGGTGCAGCTAGAGGGCTTTCTCCGACATAGGGTGTTACTCACCAACCAGGATGAGGATAAGGAGGTGACCAGGACCGGTATTCGCAGGGTTTGATTGAAGAGCTCGGATGGGGCCTCCAACCGAGCCTCCTCTCTGTGAGGGAATAGATCTTTAAAATGATATGACCCCCTACTGATTAAAACAGTACAAGAGCCTGATCACCCAAAAGAGCGGGGAGAACACACCGCCACGGTTTACCAGCTGTAAAAATAAAGAAGAAGAGATGAGATCTATAATTGCAGACCGGGGATGGATTATTTCTACCTCAAGACAATATCCCTGTCAAGACTATTCAAGGAACTATGACAATGGGTTGGAATAGGAAAGAAACACTCCTTACCACTAGTAGTGTTGGGATCAATCCAAGGTGAAACAAACGGCAGTTTAAAATAATAAATGAGAATGTTAGTGAGGGTTCTAACCCGAACGGCACGAGGAGCGCACTAGTTCCGGGTTGGTGCACACTCTGCGCAGCGTCCCCCTGTGCACTTGTTGAAGAAGGTAAACACAATTCCCAATGTCCAATAGATCAGACTTGATAGAAATGTCAATGAGTCCCAGACGGTAATCCTGTTAGATGTGCTGTTCGGGGCTAGGAGCAAGACTTGAAAGGGTCCTGTTAACGTGCGGGCAGCAGAAGTACAAAATCGATTTGGCAAGGCAGTCCGTGAAAACAAGAAATAGGTCCTGGTACACTAACCTGGCAGTAAAGTACAAAGCAGCAGACAAGACGGTCCGTTAGGCAGGCAAAGGTCAAGAATTTCAGATTTTCAAGAAAGGACGAAGACGAAACTTCAAAGGCGTCAGCAACTTCAATCAGAAGCAGCGAGCTGAATGAAAAGACTGCATTTATCCGAAAGAGAAAGCAAAACGTCAGAGCATGGTGATTGGAGGCGCAGGGCACATGATAGTGCAGTGGAGCATCATGGTACTCGTAGTTTGTTCAATCCCTGCCGCAATCTCCATTGTGAAAGGAACGGGGGAATGAAGCGCTGCATACCATAAGGAAGGAAAACATGTTTGTGCGTACCTTTTAAAGAACAAGCTCGTCTTCTGGAGTGATGTGCACGGCGGGGTGTAACAGTATCCACCCCCAAAAACGGCGCCAATCCCCTACGGGCATGGAAACGGCGCAAAAGGGCAGGCGCATGTATATTGCACAAAGGCTCCCAAGACCGGTCCTCGGGACCATAGCCCTTCCAATCAACAAGGTAGAAGGGACGACCCCTGCGCAGACGATAACCCAGTATGCCAGCCACTTCATATTCCAGGTCACCATCCACGTGCACTGGAGAAGGACGAGCCGGCAGCCTGGTGGAGGCAATACATGGTTTCAGCAAACACGGGATGCACTTTCCATGAAGAAGGCAAAGAAAGACGCACCACTGCCGGGTTGATCACGGCCGTCACCGAATAGGGACCCACAAATTTCGGAAGTAGCGCACGTTTGCCAGGTATGTTCAGATTGCGCGTGGAGAGCCATACCTTCATGCCTACCGTATACTCGGGTGCAGGGATCCGATGCTTATCGGCATAGAATTTGGCCCGTCTCTGAGCCTTCAATAGGTGTCCATGAACTGAGTCATGCACCGTCTGCATGTTCCGGACGCAATCCAGAGCTGCCGGGTTATCAATTGGAAGAGCCGGATCCAGAGGCAAGGAACGAGGGTGTTGCCCGTATAAAGCAAAGAAGGGAGAAACACCAGAAGAGGAGTGTAGGGAATTGTTGTATGCGAATTCAGCCGGTGGGAGCATCACCAACCAATCCGACTGGAACTGAAGACAGAGACACCTGAGATACTGTTCCATGGTGGCGTTAACCCTCTCTGTCTGGCCATCCGTTTGTGGATGAAAGGCCGAACTGAAACGGTCCTCGATCTGAAGCGACGCCGTTAAGGCTCTCCAGAAGCGTGACGTAAATTGGGACCCACGGTCTGAAACGATGATAGAGGGAAGGCCAAAGAACCTAAAAACGTTCTTAAGAAAGAGGGACGCCAATGCTGGGGCAGACGGGAGACCGATACAGGGAACAAATAAGGCCAGTTTCGTGAAATAATCGACCACAACCCAGATGGTGTTAAAGCTGTTCACAGGAGTTAAGTCCACTACAAAGTCCATGGATACCATATACCACGGCTTATGTGGCACAGGGAGCGGTTGTAGGAGGCCCATGGGCTTGGACCGAGTAGTTTTGCATTGGGAGCAGACTGAACAGGAGGCAAGGTAGTCAATGACATCTTTAGACATCGAGGGCCACCAAGCCCAACGGCGAATAGCCTCCAAAGTCTTCTGTTGACCGGGATGAGCTGCCGAAATCGAGTCGTGTGACCAGGTAAAAGCACAAAGACGTGCTTCTCTGGGAGGTAAGTATAGCCGACCCTGGATGTAAGGCAACCCCTGAACAATGTCAAGATTGAGGTCGAGGCATTCCTTTGCATGAGTGGCAACCCATTCCGTAACTATGGAACACAAAGACGGATGTGGGGTGCATCCGCAGACCACCCTGCAGGGTAAAACCAAAGGTCGGTCAAGAATGGTACTCTGAGGATCTTGAGGCAGGCGAGACAAGGCGTCAGCACATGTATTGAGACGTGCCGGACGATAGGTGATAGTGAAGTTGAACTGTGAAAAGAAGAGGTGCCAGCGGGCCTGACGAGCAGTGAGACATTTCATAGATTTGAAAGCCAACAGACTGCGATGATCTGAGAAAAGCGTGACAGGATGCTGTGCACCCAGCAAATGATGTCTCCATTCTGAAAAAGCCTCCTTGATGGCCAACAATTCCCTTTCCGTAATGGGGTAATTCTTCTCATAGGGAGTGAGTGTCCTAGAGAAATAAGCTATAGAGTGTATTTCACCAGAATCAGGACAACGCTGAGATAAGACGGCCCCAACAGCGGATCCCGAAGCATCCGCTTCCACTAAGTATGGTAACAGTGGATTAGGGTGCTGTAGTACCGGGGCAGAGGAGAAGGCCTCTTTTAGAGCATCAAAGGCCTCTTGTGCCTCAGGAGTCCAACAGAAGGGTTGCTTGGAACTAGTCAATGCTGTCAAAGGAGCTGAGATGGAGGAGAAGGAGTGTATGAAACGTCTATAGAAATTTGAGAAGCCCAAGAACGACTGAAGTGTTTTGACTGAGGTGGGAATAGGCCATTCTAAGACTGCCTTAACTTTCGAACGGCTCAATCTGATACCCTGATTAGTGAGATCATAACCAAGGAATTCGACCTCAGTGGTATTGAAGACACATTTCTCGGCTTTAATGAATAAATGGTTCTCTCGCAGTCTCTGCAGAACAAAAAGCACATGTTCCTTATGTGCCTGCCTAGATGAAGAGTATATAAGGATATAATCCAGGTAGACTACTACGAACTGGTCCAAACAGTCACGGAAGATATCGTTCATAAAGGCCTGAAACGTGGCCGGAGCATTGCATAGCCCAAAGGGCATGACAAGATACTCAAATAATCCGTACCGGGTTTTGAACGCTGTCTTCCATTCGTCCCCCTTGCGTATACGTACAAGATTGTACGCTCCCCTCAGATCCAGTTTGGTAAATATAACAGAAGTACCTAATTGATCCAGAAGAACAGAGATTAACGGAAGACGGTACTGGTTTTTTACTGTGACCGAATTTAAGGCCCTATAGTCAATGCAAGGGCAAAGATCACCCTCCTTCTTAGGAACGAAGAAGAGCGGAGAGGCTGCAGGGGACCTGGACGGCCTGATGAACCCGTTGCTCAAGGCTTTCTCAATATAGTCTTTTAATATCTTATCCTCTGGTAACGTAAGAGAGTACACTCTGCCAGTTGGAATTTTGGCCCCAGGTGTTAAATCAATAGGACAATCGTATGGACGATGTGGTGGTAAGTGGTCGGCTCCACCCTTGTCAAAGACATCACGGTAGGCCTGATATTCCAATGGAATAGTTATATCGGGAGCAGTGGTAACAGCCCCGATAAGGGCTGTGGAGGCGACTAATGCCTGACAGGAAGAATCGGGTGACACATTAGTGCTTAGAAAGCATTGTTCATTGCAGAGCGGGGATGGAAACTGAACGACCCCCTTAGCCCAATCAATGGCAGGGTTATGTTGTTGAAGCCAGGGAACCCCTAAAATGACCCGGAACTGGGAGGCCTTGATCAAGTCGAATGTTATGTTCTCGGTATGCCCTTCTTTGGTTTGCATTCGAACCAGAGAAGTGTTTTGGGTGACCAACCCAGATACCAAGGAGGTACCGTCCACTGCATGAACGGTTTCTGGACGTACCTTAGACACCATAGGCACATTATGAGAACTAGCATAGTCATAGTCCATGTAGTTCCCTGTGGCGCCGGAGTCAATAATGGCTAAAGAAGAAAAAGAGATGTCAGGAGTCGCTGTGAAGACCACAGGTAAGCTAACAGGGACAGAGGTGACCCCGTGTGAGTCCAAAGAATGTACCCCCGGCGTAGGGACTCTTACTAGCGCCGGGTTTTGGCGTTTCCCGCCTTCCCAACAGGTTTCTTTGGACAGTCCTTAAGTAGATGGTCCGCCGAACCGCAATACATACAAAGATTGTTAGATCTGCGGTGTTCCCTTTGGGCTGGAGTAAGGGGTCCCCGTATAGCCCCCACTTGCATAGGTTCAGGGGTGGACAAGGAAGAACTGGCGGTTTCCAGCAGGGGAGGGGTCAAACCTGCTGGTTTGCGTTCCCCTTTTCTTTCTGCTCTTCGGGCGTCGATCTGCAAAACCAAATCCAGGAGTTCACCAAAAGCCGTGGGAACTGTAGGTACGGTTGCTAACACATCTTTTAATTCCTCTGATAGCCCTTTGTAAAAGACTGCCAATTTTGTCTCTTCTGGCCAGTCCGTTTCGGCTGCCAGTTGATTAAACCTAGTAAGATAGGTAAACAGAGAGGATGTCCCTTGGCGTAAGTTCAAGAACTCAAGGTTCGTAGCCTGGGATTTGTAACGAGTGTCAAAAACCCGGTTCATAGCTGCGATGAGGGCATCGCAGTCATATAGCAGGTAGCTGTTTGACTCGAGGAGAGGGTTAGCCCAGGCTGCAGCGGTTCCACCAAAATTGGAAAGGATAAAGGCAGCTTTTGTCGTTGAATTAGGGGAGGCCGTAGGGCGACAAAGAAAGTGCAGCTTGCACTGATTAATAAAGGTCCTATAATTTTTTGGGTCTCGAAGAAATCTCTCAGGAGGAGCTAACGGGAATTGGGAAGCCACCAGTACTGGGGCCGCAGCAAACCCCGATGTTGAGGGATTAGAGACCCCTGAAGTCGATGCAGAAGCGTTTGAGACGTCTATCCCCAAAGACTGCGGCTGCGGAAATCTTTGTAGATTATCAATCCTGTGACTCAGAGCATCATGAGCTACTGAAATCTCAGCCCGGAGTTCTGCCACCAGACGTACCATGGCGGCTAAGGGGTCCTCTCCTTCCATATTAATAAGGCTTCTGATTCTGTTACTCACCAACCAGGATGAGGATAAGGAGGTGACCAGGACCGGTATTCGCAGGGTTTGATTGAAGAGCTCGGATGGGGCCTCCAACCGAGCCTCATCTCTGTGAGGGAATAGATCTTTAAAATGATATGACCCCCTACTGATTAAAACAGTACAACAGCCCGATCACCCAAAAGAGCGGGGAGAACACACCGCCACGGTTTACCAGCTGTAAAAATAAAGAAGAAGAGATGAGTTCTATAATTGCAGACCGGGGATGGATTATTTCTACCTCAAGACAATATCCCTGTCAAGACGTTTCAAGGAACTATGACAATGGGTTGGAATAGGAAAGAAACACTCCTTACCACTAGTAGTGTTGGGATCAATCCAAGGTGAAACAAACGGCAGTATAAAATAATAAATGGGAATGTTAGTGAGGGTTCTAACCCGAACGGCACGAGGAGCGCACTAGTTCCGGGTTGGTGCACACTCTGCGCAGCGTCCCCCTGTGCATTTGTTGAAAAAAGGTAAACACAATTCCCAATGTCCAATAGATCAGACTTGATAGAAATGTCAATGAGTCCCAGACGGTAATCCTGTTAGATGTGCTGTTCGGGGCTAGGAGCAAGACTTGAAAGGGTCATGTTAACGTGCGGGCAGCAGAAGTACAAAATCGATTTGGCAAGGCAGTCCGTGAAAACAAGAAATAGGTCCTGGTACACTAACCTGGCAGTAAAGTACAAATCAGCAGACAAGACGGTCCGTTAGGCAGGCAAAGGTCAAGAATTCCAGATTTTCAAGAAAGGACGAAGACGAAACTTCAAAGGCGTCAGCAACTTCAATCAGAAGCAGCGAGCTGAATTAAAAGACTGCATTTATCCGAAAGAGAAAGCAAAACGTCAGAGCATGGTGATTGGAGGCGCAGGGCACATGATAGTGCAGTGGAGCATTATGGTACTCGTAGTTTGTTCAATCCCTGCCGCAATCTCCATTGTGAAAGGAACGGGGGAATGAAGCGCTGCATACCATAAGGAAGGAAAACATGTTTGTGCGTACCTTTTAAAGAACAAGCCCGTCTTCTGGAGTGATGTGCACGGCGGGGTGTAACATAGGGTTTAATGTCATTGAGAAAAATCCATGCTCTCCTGCCCTGCAGTTTAACAGCCGAAGGAGTGCAATCCTCCATGATGAAAGGACCATTGAATCTCGGCTCATCCCACCTTTTCCTCGTATGGTTTTTTACGAGGACAGCATCTCCCGGGAAAATGAGTGGAATACGTAAACCTTGAACTGCATAGGTTTCATTGTCTCCAGTTGCATTTTGTGCAGTGCTGCACCCTTTTCGTCGCCGCTGCAGCTGGTCTGAAATTACAGTAAGGCTGGATGTCATGCAGTACAGATGTTCCTGTAACTCGGTTCCCAGGACCTCTCGGTTGGCTGGGCATCACATCTAGCTCTATCTAGAGGGGTTAGGAGAGTATTCATTCTCCTTCCTGTGGCTATCTCGTGCGGCGTAAGATGATGGTCGGAACCTGGTTGGCTCCAAAGAGCATACAATGCCAGTGGAAGGCAGTGTATCCATCCCCTCTTTAGAGTAAGCTTCAACTTGGCTATCCTTTCCTTTAACAAGCCGTTGAGCCTCTCACAAATACCATTTCCTTCCGGGTGATACGCCGACAAGAACTTGTGCTTTATACCAAGCAACAAGCTGATCTGCTCAAAAACTGAGTTTACAAAATGAGCCATGTTGTCTGATCTCATCACCTCACACACCCCCCCATCTAGGGAACACTTCCCTCACCAGGAATTTGGCTGCACAGGTTGAGTCTGGGTGTGTACAAGGACCTGTCTCTATCCATCTAGAGAATGGACACACCACTACAATTAAGTACCTGTACTCGTTACACACTTGAATCATGTCGACGTAGTCGATATGTAAGTGCTGAAAAGGCCCATTCGGCCGGGGTATGGTTCCTCTCACTACTTTTAATGTGTGCCCAGCGGTGAATTGCTGGCAGATTATGCAGTTCACCATAAAGAATGCAACATGCTCCGCTAAATTCGGTATAACCCAGTCTTCCGCGAGCGTTGCCGCCAGATTCTCTTTTGCCATGTGTAATGGGTAATGCAATTGCACCAACGCTATTCTTAGTAGGGCTAAAGGCGTTACTGGTTTACCAGTGCTGTCTTGCCACCACAATCCGTCAGAGGGGTTTAAAGAACACCCTCGACGTTTCGAAAGGTTCTTTTCATTTTGCGGTACCTCCCCTTGAAGCTCAATTATTTGTGTCTGCCCCAGATTACTATACGCTTCTGGTGTGGTTCGTGCTCGCATCATTCTTTCATGAGTGCACGCCACTTCCACTTCCATGATCATCTCACTCTTGGATATGATATGATAGTTTATTTATTTAGCGCCTATACGCAATGTGTTTCAAAGCGCTTCAAGGCAAGGGAGGGAACAAGGGAAAATACAACCACATTCTTACAGGCCATGAACAGTAAGGATGTGAAATTAACTATCGTATTCGGCCTGACGACATTTCAGATAGTGCAAGAGCTAAGACATAGATAAGGAAGGGAGGGGGAGAGTGGGAAGGAAATGGAAACAGACAGGAGACTACTGTACTAGGCCTGACGACATTTCTGGTAGAGCCGGAGCAAAACAAAAGGTGATGGAGAGTGGTGCCAAAGGGGAGGGGAGGAACAAAACAAGCGACTATCATACTAGGCCTGACAACATTTCAGATAGTGCTGAAGAGGTGGTGGGGAGGAAAAAAACAGTGATGGGAGGATGGAGGAAACAGAAGAGGTTGCTATCATATTAGGCCCAGGGACAATTCTGATAGAGTAAGTGCATAGAAGAAAGTAAGGGGAGGAGATAGGAAAAAGGAGAAGGGAAAGGAGGAGAGAAAAGAGAGTAAGCAGTCAAAAAGAGTGGAGAAGCAAGAGTGGAGAGCGAATACAATTGCAGAAGTCAGTAGTAACACATAATGTTGCAAGCCACGATACAAGATGAAGATGGGAACAGCATGATTCAGGGCCACCATGAGTACAAGATGCAAAGGAAGTCCAGCGCGAGAGTTGAGAAAGAGTGACGCACCGTGAATGAATGAAGTCCATAAAAGTCAAATCCAGCATTGGCCACAAGACAGTGATGGTGAAGGAAGGCACCAGGTGGGCAGGGATTGCTAAGTGTTGAAAAAGAGCAGCAGGCAGGAAGGTACCAGGTGGGCGGGGCTTAGGCCAGGTGACCTAGATCCACTTGCACCTGCTCCCCATCTGCAAAGGAAAAGAAGCTGGAGGGCTCCTTAAGTAGCGAAACAGAGCGGCAATCAGGAAGGGACCAGCTGGGCGTGGCTTGCTAAGTGGTGAAAAAGAGCGGGAAGCAGGAAGGCACCAGGTGGGCGGGGCTTGCTAAGTGGTGGAAAAGAGCGGCAAGCAGGAAGGCACCAGGTGGGCGGGGCTTGCTAAGTGGTGAAAAAGAGCGGCAAGCAGGAAGGCACCAGTTGGGCGGGGCTTGCTAAGTGGTGAAAGAGCGGCAGGCAGGAAGGCACCAGGTGGGCGGGGCTTAGGCCAGGTGACCTAGATCCACTTGCACCTGCTCCCCATCTGCAAAGGAAAAGAAGCTGGAGGGCTCCTTAAGTAGGGAAACAGAGCGGCAAGCTGGATGGCACCAGGTGGGCGTGGCTTGCTAAGTGGTGAAAAAGAGTGGGAAGCAGGAAGGCACCAGGTGGGCAGGGCTTGCTAAGTGGTGAAAAAGAGCAGCATGAAGGAAGGCACCAGGTGGGCGGGGCTTGCTAAGTGGTGAAAAAGAGCGGCATGCACAAGGGCACCAGGTGGGAGCGGGGCTTGCTAAGTGGTGAAAAAGAGCGGGAAGCAGGAAGGCACCAGGTGGGCGGGGCTTGCTAAGTAGTGAAAAAGAGCAGCTGGCAGGAAGGCACCAGGTGGGTGGGGCTTAGGCCAGGTGACCTAGTTCCACTTGCACCTGCTCCCCATCTGCAAAGAAAAAGAAGCTGGAGGGCTCCTCAAGTAGGGAAACAGAGCGGCAAGCAAAAAGGCACCAGGTGGGCGTGGCTTGCTAAGTGGTGAAAAAGAGCGGGAAGCAGGAAGGCACCAGGTGGGCGTGGCTTGCTAAGTGGTGAAAAAGAGCGGGAAGCAGGAAGGCACCAGGTGGGCGGGGCTTGCTAAGTGGTGAAAAAGAGCGGCAAGCAGGAAGGCACCAGTTGGGTGGGGCTTGCTAAGTGGTGAAAAAGAGCGGCAGGCAGGAAGGCACCAGGTGGGCGGGGCTTAGGCCAGGTGACCTAGATCCACTTGCACCTGCTCCCCATCTGCAAAGGAAAAGAAGCTGGAGGGCTCCTTAAGTAGGGAAACAGAGCGGCAAGCAGGAAGGCACCAGTTGGGCGTGGCTTGCTAAGTGGTGAAAAAGAGCGGGAAGCAGGAAGGCACCAGGTGGGCAGGGCTTGCTAAGTGGTGAAAAAGAGCAGCAAGCAGGAAGGCACCAGGTGGGCGGGGCTTGCTAAGTGGTGAAAAAGAGCGGCAGGCACGAAGGCACCAGGTGGGAGGGGGCTTGCTAAGTGGTGAAAAAGAGCGGGAAGCAGGAAGGCACCAGGTGGGCGGGGCTTGCTAAGTGGTGAAAAAGAGCAGCAGGCAGGAAGGCACCAGGTGGGTGGGGCTTAGGCCAGGTGACCTAAATTCCTTGCACCTGCTACCCATCTGCAAAGGAAAAGAGGCTGGAGGGCTCCTTAGGTAGGGAAACAGAGCGGCAAGCAGGAAGGCACCAGGTGGGCGGGGCTTGCTAAGTGGTGAAAAAGAGCGGCAAGCAGGAAGGCACCAGGTGGGCGGGGCTTGCTAAGTGGTGAAAAAGAGCGGCAAGCAGGAAGGCACCAGTTGGGCGGGGCTTGCTAAGTGGTGAAAAAGAGCGGCAGGCAGGAAGGCACCAGGTGGGCGGGGCTTAGGCCAGGTGACCTAGATCCACTTGCACCTGCTCCCCATCTGCAAAGGAAAAGAAGCTGGAGGGCTCCTTAAGTAGGGAAACAGAGCGGCAAGCAGGAAGGCACCAGGTGGGCGGGGCTTGCTAAGTGGTGAAAAAGAGCAGCAAGCAGGAAGGCACCAGGTGAGCGGGGCTTGCTAAGTGGTGAAAAAGAGCGGCAAGGAGGAAGGCACCAGGTGGGCGGGGCTTGCTAAGTAGTGAAAAAGAGCAGCAGGCAGGAAGGCACCAGGTGGGTGGGGCTTAGGCCAGGTGACCTAGTTCCACTTGCACCTGCTCCCCATCTGCAAAGGAAAAGAAGCTGGAGGGCTCCTCAAGTAGGGAAACAGAGCGGCAAGCAAAAAGGCACCAGGTGGGCGTGGCTTGCTAAGTGGTGAAAAAGAGCGGGAAGCAGGAAGGCACCAGGTGGGCGGGGCTTGCTAAGTGGTGAAAAAGAGCAGCAGGCAGGAAGGCACCAGGTGGGCGGGGCTTAGGCCAGGTGACCTAGATCCACTTGCACCTGCTCCCCATCTGCAAAGGAAAAGAGGCTGGAGGGCTCCTTAGGTAGGGAAACAGAGCGGCAAGCAAGAAGGCACCAGGTGGGCGGGGCTTGCTAAGGTGTGAAAAAGAGCAGCAAGCAGGAAGGCACCAGGTGGGCGGGGCTTGCTAAGTGGTGAAAAAGAGCGGCAAGCAGGAAGGCACCAGTTGGGCCGAGCTTGCTAAGTGGTGAAAAAGAGCGGCAGGCAGGAAGGCACCAGGTGGGCGGGCTTAGGCCAGGTGACCTAGATCCACTTGCACCTGCTCCCCATCTGCAAAGGAAAAGAAGCTGGAGGGCTCCTTAAGTAGGGAAACAGAGCGGCAAGCAGGAAGGCACCAGGTGGGCGGGGCTTGCTAAGTGGTGAAAAAGAGCGGGAAGCAGGAAGGCACCAGGTGGGCAGGGCTTGCTAAGTGGTGAAAAAGAGCAGCAAGCAGGAAGGCACCAGGTGGGCGGGGCTTGCTAAGTGGTGAAAAAGAGCGGCAGGCACGAAGGCACCAGGTGGGAGCGGGGCTTGCTAAGTGGTGAAAAAGAGCAGGAAGCAGGAAGGCACCAGGTGGGAGGGGCTTGCTAAGTGGTGAAAAAGAGTGGCAGGCAGGAAGGCACCAGGTGGGCGGGGCTTAGGCCAGGTGACCTAGTTCCACTTTCACCTTCTCCCCATATGCAAAGGAAAAGAAGCTGGAGGGCTCCTTAAGTAGGGAAACAGAGCGGCAAGCAGGAAGGCACCAGGTGGGCGTGGCTTGCTACGTGGTGAAAAAGAGCGGGAAGCAGGAAGGCACCAGGTGGGCAGTGCTTGCTAAGTGGTGAAACAGAGCAGCAGGCAGGAAGGCACCAGGTGGGTGGGGCTTAGGCCAGGTGACCTAGATCCCTTGCACCTGCTACCCATCTGCAAAGGAAAAGAGGCTGGAGGGCTCCTTAGGTAGGGAAACAGAGCGGCAAGCAGGAAGGCACCAGGTGGGCGGGGCTTGCTAAGTGGTGAAAAAGAGCGGCAAGCAGGAAGGCACCAGGTGGGCGGGGCTTGCTAAGTGGTGAAAAAGAGCGGCAAGCAGGAAGGCACCAGTTGGGCGGGGCTTGCTAAGTGGTGAAAAAGAGCGGCAGGCAGGAAGGCACCAGGTGGGCGGGGCTTGCTAAGTGGTGAAAAAGAGCGGCAAGCAGGAAGGCACCAGTTGGGCCGAGCTTGCTAAGTGGTGAAAAAGAGCGGCAGGCAGGAAGGCACCAGGTGGGCGGGCTTAGGCCAGGTGACCTAGATCCACTTGCACCTGCTCCCCATCTGCAAAGGAAAAGAAGCTGGAGGGCTCCTTAAGTAGGGAAACAGAGCGGCAAGCAGGAAGGCACCAGGTGGGCGTGGCTTGCTAAGTGGTGAAAAAGAGCGGGAAGCAGGAAGGCACCAGGTGGGCAGGGCTTGCTAAGTGGTGAAAAAGAGCAGCAAGCAGGAAGGCACCAGGTGGGCGGGGCTTGCTAAGTGGTGAAAAAGAGCGGCAGGCACGAAGGCACCAGGTGGGAGCGGGGCTTGCTAAGTGGTGAAAAAGAGCAGGAAGCAGGAAGGCACCAGGTGGGAGGGGCTTGCTAAGTGGTGAAAAAGAGTGGCAGGCAGGAAGGCACCAGGTGGGCGGGGCTTAGGCCAGGTGACCTAGTTCCACTTTCACCTTCTCCCCATATGCAAAGGAAAAGAAGCTGGAGGGCTCCTTAAGTAGGGAAACAGAGCGGCAAGCAGGAAGGCACCAGGTGGGCGGGGCTTGCTAAGTGGTGAAAAAGAGCGGCAAGCAGGAAGGCACCAGTTGGGCGGGGCTTGCTAAGTGGTGAAAAAGAGCAGCAGGCAGGAAGGCACCAGGTGGGCGGGGCTTAGGCCAGGTGACCTAGATCCACTTGCACCTGCTCCCCATCTGCAAAGGAAAAGAAGCTGGAGGGCTCCTTAAGTAGGGAAACAGAGCGGCAAGCAGGAAGGCACCAGTTGGGCGTGGCTTGCTAAGTGGTGAAAAAGAGCGGGAAGCAGGAAGGCACCAGGTGGGCAGGGCTTGCTAAGTGGTGAAAAAGAGCAGCAAGCAGGAAGGCACCAGGTGGGCGGGGCTTGCTAAGTGGTGAAAAAGAGCGGCAGGCACGAAGGCACCAGGTGGGAGCGGGGCTTGCTAAGTGGTGAAAAAGAGCGGGAAGCAGGAAGGCACCAGATGGGCGGGGCTTGCTAAGTGGTGAAAAAGAGCAGCAGGCAGGAAGGCACCAGGTGGGTGGGGCTTAGGCCAGGTGACCTAGATCCCTTGCACCTGCTACCCATCTGCAAAGGGAAAGAGGCTGGAGGGCTTCTTAGGTAGGGAAACAGAGCGGCAAGCAGGAAGGCACCAGGTGGGCGGGGCTTGCTAAGTGGTGAAAAAGAGCGGCAAGCAGGAAGGCACCAGGTGGGCGGGGCTTGCTAAGTGGTGAAAAAGAGCGGCAGGCAGGAAGGCACCAGGTGGGCGGGGCTTAGGCCAGGTGACCTAGATCCACTTGCACCTGCTCCCCATCTGCAAAGGAAAAGAAGCTGGAGGGCTCCTTAAGTAGGGAAACAGAGCGGCAAGCAGGAAGGCACCAGGTGGGCGTGGCTTGCTAAGTGGTGAAAAAGAGCGGGAAGCAGGAAGGCACCAGGTGGGCAGGGCTTGCTAAGTGGTGAAAAAGAGCAGCAAGCAGGAAGGCACAAGGTGGGCGGGGCTTGCTAAGTGGTGAAAAAGAGTGGCAGGCACGAAGGCACCAGGTGGGAGCGGGGCTTGCTAAGTGGTGAAAAAGAGCGGGAAGCAGGAAGGCACCAGGTGGGCGGTGCTTGCTAAGTGGTGAAAAAGAGCGACAGGAAGGAAGGCACCAGGTGGGCGGGGCTTAGGCCAGGTGACCTAGTTCCACTTTCACCTGCTCCCCATCTGCAAAGGAAAAGAAGCTGGAGGGCTCCTTAAGTAGGGAAACAGAGCGGCAAGCAGGAAGGCACCAGGTGGGAGCGGGGCTTGCTAAGTGGTGAAAAAGAGCGGCAAGCAGGAAGGCACCAGTTGGGCGGAGCTTGCTAAGTGGTGAAAAAGAGTGGCAGGCAGGAAGGCACCAGGTGGGCGGGTTTAGGCCAGGTGACCTAGATCCACTTGCACCTGCTCCCCATCTGCAAAGGAAAAGAAGCTGGAGGGCTCCTTAAGTAGGGAAACAGAGCGGCAAGCAGGAAGGTACCAGGTGGGCGTGGCTTGCTAAGTGGTGAAAAAGAGCGGGAAGCAGGAAGGCACCAGGTGGGCAGGGCTTGCTAAGTGGTGAAAAAGAGCAGCAAGCAGGAAGGACCAGGTGGGCGGGGCTTGCTAAGTGGTGAAAAAGAGCGGCAGGCACGAAGGCACCAGGTGGGAGCGGGGCTAAGTGGTGAAAAAGAGCAGGAAGCAGGAAGGCACCAGGTGGGCGGGGCTTGCTAACTGGTGAAAAAGAGAGGCAGGCAGGAAGGCACCAGGTGGGCGGGGCTTAGGCCAGGTGACCTAGTTCCACTTGCACCTGCTCCCCAGGTGCCATACGCTTGGCTTCCGTGTCTGCTGCGTGATTTCTGCGCGACACAAAATCTATCTCGTGGGTATGGGAAGCGGATTTCACGACCACTATGCCCACTGGGAGCTGTAGTGCCTTAATCAGACTGTCCAATAAGGCTGTGTGCTGCACTGGTGTGCCATCCGCTTGGAGGTAGCCCCTCCTTTTCCAGCACGCTAGGCCGGCGTGCACTGTGGACGTCACATAGGCGGAGTCACTGTACACTGTTACTTCCTGGTCTGCGTGATTCTCAATGGCGAGTATCAACGCCAGTAACTCTGCAGCCTGTGCTGAGTAATGAGATGGTATTTGCGCACTGACGAGTACTCAAAATACTCCGTTTGCTATGTCTGTGTCCGTCTCCCGCTAGGGCGTTTTCTTTTACCCTGGGGATTTCATCATAGAATTCTTTGTAGTTTGCACAGTCATGTATCTGTTCTCCTTCAGTGACTGGCTCAGCTATGAACATAGCTGGGTTCACTATCTTACATTGGACTATCTTAATCGATGGATTTGATATGATCACTTCATAAGCAGAAGCTCTCTGAGATGTTAGTGTGCCCTTTGGTTTCTCTAAAATGGCAAATAATGAGTGCTCGACGTATAACACCATTGAACATCCCATTACAATGTTTGTCGCTTTCTCTATGAAGAACGCTGCGGCAGCTAAGCTTTGTTCGCAAGGGAACTGGCCTCTCATTACTGGGTCCAGATTCCCACTGTAATACGCGAGGGGCTTGTACCCCAATGAGGTTCTTTAAGCAAGCACTGCCGTCATAACGCTGCCATTTGTGTGCGAGAACAGGTAGAATTCCTCAGCATAATTAGGAATTCCAAGAACTGGAGCCGTGCAAATCGCTCTCTTGAGTTCTGTAAACCCCTTTTCCATTGCCTCAGTCCATTCAATCTTTTCCTTTGTCACCTGGGCCTTCTTTAGGGCCTGGAGCAAGGGCTTGGTATATGAGCTGTAATCGAAGACCCATGCTCTAACATAATTGCACAGGCCTAAAAAGCTCTGCATTTGCTTTACCGTGAGTGGCTTTGCCGTGTTCCTGATTGCTTCATCCCTTTCTGGGGTTACCTTTTTCCCCTCATGCGAAATTAACTGGCCTATGTACAGCACCTCCTGTTGACAGTATTGCAGCTTTTCCTTGTCAATCTTATATCCCTTCTCAGTCAGTATAGTCAGTAGCTGAACAGAATCGCGCCTGCATTGTTCTTCTGTTGTGCTGCAGATTAGACTGTCGTCCACATACTGCAAGACAACACTTTCTAAAGCAATATTGCTTAGGTCCATCTGTAGGACTCTGTTGAAAATGGACGGGGACTCACAGTACCCCTGTGGCAACCGCATGCTTTTCAGACACATTTGTCTGAATGTAAATGACGTCAGATCTTGTGACTTCCGGTGCAACGGGATTGAGAAAAAGGCATTTTTCAAGTCAATCACTGTGAAATATTTTGCCTCGACGGGTATATTACATAAAATTGTAGAAGGATTAGGGACTATACGGAACTCAGCTTAAACAATATTGTTTAATGCTCTTAAATCTTGGATTAAACGCCAAGACCCTCCTTTTGATTTTTCGACAGGATAGATCACCGTGTTATAGGGTAACTCTGACGTCACTAGGATGCCCTGTTTCAAAATGGCGGGAATTGTCTTTGCGATCCCTTCATCCACCTCCCTAGAAATGGGATATTGTCGCGCTCTTGGTAAAATTGCTCCTCGTTTCAGTTTAATTTTCACTTCTCCCACCCCCTTCAGGAGGCCTATGTCATAAGGTCCTGTAGTCCATACTGAGACAGGCACCTGGGTCATCAAAGTATTCTGGACGTATCCGTGCCAACATCATTCTCTGGGGCACTTCTCTTTTGATCATTTTTACCCAAAATATGAAACTCACTTCTACCCTCGTCTCTTCTGAGTCAGGCTGTTCTTCAGACAGATCGTCATCGGTGACGTCAGTCACTCGATACCCTTCTTCAATGGCAATTAACGCGCATCATTGTCTGCTTTCATCATCGTAGCCTTCAACTAATGCTATCCTACCTCGCACTGCTGTAGCATGTATCATCAAGGGAAATGCTTGTCCCTCCTCTTCATGCATTGGTATTCTTGGCCTGAATAGAAATTTGTCAGGGGTTCTCCTGACCTTGTCCGCAAGGCCTGGTAATCCCGCCATAAGTATACACATGCCGTATACGAAAACCTCAGGTTCCAGTGGTATAGCTCTCATGGCTCTGTGTCCTGAATAGGCTCTGATCATATCGCACACATTCGAATAATGCATTCCCGGAGTAGAGCATACTATTCCCTCCTCCGTAAAAGCGATTGGCATGTTCAATTTTGTCATTAAATCTTGACCCAAAATGTTTACTGGGGTCTGACGCGAATACAACAAAGGCACATTCATTTCGCATTCCCCTATGGAGTCTGGGAGTGCGTCTCTAAATGGAACTCGACTGTGAGCTCCTGTAAAACTCTGAGTATCTATAGCCTCGCCGGACAAGGAAAACTTGTCTTCTCGTATGCACGAGCGTGTTGCCCCTGTGACAACTAAGAAGGAATATTCTTTACCCCCTATGGCGACATTCACCCTAGGTTCCCTATTAGGGTCTGGTGTCACTGATAGGATAGAGCACATCAGGGTTCCCAGAGAGCTGTCCTAGTTCATGTATAAATTCCGTCCACTGTACACTTGTGGATTTTCTCCATTCCCGGGGTTGCCTCCCCTTGCGGAGTTCGTGTCCTGAGACATTTGCGGTGGTGCCTGTTGAAATTCCCCTTGTGGCAAATTCCCCATGCTCGGGGGTTGAACCCCCTGCTGCGCACCCTGCTGCATGCCTGGTGCTTGCTGCTGCACTTTGCGATTCTGTGCACCGCCCTGTGGTGGGATCGCAGTTGGATTCGCCGCGCCTGCTCCCATTCCTTGGCTATTTTGCCATGCGCCGTGGCTTCTGCACGAGCGCGCCAGATGCCCTGTCATTCCATACAACCAACACACTGGTGGCGGTCAGGCTATTTGTCCATTCGCCATATCTGTATTGTCCATTTGCACGCGTTGAAAGCCCCCTTGATTCCCTTGGAAACTTCCCCGATTACTCTGCCATCCTCTTCCTCTAAATCCCCTTCCCCTCGGGTGAAATCCTACACTACCCTGGGCATTCTGTTATAGGTTAGCTACCTGCTGTGGGTTCTGTTCAGCTGGGCTGGTTAGCATGGCTCCTTCAAGAGCGTACTTGGATAATTTCCTTTGCACCAGCTTTGCTTCCTCACCTTTTCGAATTGCCTCCTTTTTCCGATTCTTTTCTTGCAACAATCTACAGTAGTGTGCGATAGTTAACTGTATTTCAGCCCAAGGTTTGGCATCAACTCCTACCAATTTCTCGAGCTGTTTCTGCACTGGTTCTGGCAACCCTTCGCATAAAATGTGGAAAAACACAGGTATGGGTTTTGTCCAAGATTCATGCGTTTCGAGCACCCAAGTGTCTTGGAAATTCTGGATATAAATCAACGGATCTTCTGACTCCTTCATTTTGCGAGTCATTATAGCTCCCATATCGGAAGTGTCTGGGTAAAGCAGTCGTAGCGCTTTCCATACTGCTGCTCTGCAATTGTTGAATGGCGCTCCGTCGTGGGCAGTGTTAATTATGGTAACACCAAGGTACCCAGCCCGTGCCCACACATCACATCATCTGCTCTCTCACCAAGTATGGCGACCAGGAGACCTTTAATATCCCCTATAGCCAAGGTGACACCCCCTGTCATCTTTTCTAACTTGTGTATCCACTTCCCAGCTCCCGATGTCAGCATTGGAAGCTTGTTTTTCAAAGTTCTCTCGATCCATGTGTGGCCATGGAATATATTGCGGTGTTGCTCCCCCCTTTTCTAGAAGCGGAAATTGGAACGCGCAGACTTCCTTCTCTTTCACCCATAGCTTTCCTATCTATCGCTGGGGTAATATTCCTGCATCGCCGTCTACCTGGAAATGTCCTCAACCTGTCCGCATATGCGGGCACTGACACCCCCCTCTGACCCTGGGGTGTTCCTTCGTGTTGGTCAGACTGCGATGTAGATTCTGACACCATTGCTGCAGATTCGCTAGCGTCTGATCATCGCACCCCTTTGTCCCTTGGGAGGCGGTTTTCGCGCCGTCTCCCTTCTTCATTTGTCTCATACACCGTATCCTCTCCGGAGTCAGACATCGCTCGTTCCCAATTCACGCAACTCCTTGTGTCATCATCGGTTTTACTGATTTCTAGTCTGTCCAAGGAGAGTCTCCTGCTCCTATTACTTCGGGTGACATCCTCAGCGTCATACAGTTGAGTGTTTTCCAAGCGCTCGTCTTCCACCTCTCCTTGAGATATTTGTTCTAACCCCCCATCTCACCATATATCTTATCGATCGTTTCCCCGATGCTTCTAGTGTCGAAGTCATCTTCAATATTTGCCCCATTCGTGCCTGGTACTGAATCGTACGCAGGGAAGAATTCTTCAATGTCTTCCCATTCTACAACGGGACCAGGTTTTTAACTTCCCGCTCCAGATATTCGAGATTCCGTGCCCTCTTTCTACGCTTACGTTCAATGTCCTCATTAAATTCTTTGCGCTTCCTCGCCTCTTCTCTGACCTGATCTTCTTCCCTTCTCCTTTCAATTCTACGTTCATCTGCCCTTTGAATTTCCTCATCTTTTCGCCTCTTTATCCTTTTTTCACGTGCTCTTTGCTCTTCTTCTAGCCTTTCCAGGTTCTGCCTGTACTGGTCATAGGCTGCGCTCTGCTTGCGACTGAGCTGCTTTCCTTGCTCTTCACGATATAGCTGTTCTCGCCTTAGCCTATCTTTCCTTTTTATCCTTTCGTCCCTTATTTCCCTTTCCTTCTCCCTTCTCTGTGTCTCATCCGACCTCTCTCTCGGTCTCTCATCATCACTTCCTTTTCCATCGAGTTTCAAAAATATCTGTCCTCCCATCCATTCGTCTTTCGTGAATGCTATCTCATCAGTTCTGTCTTCACTTCCTCTCAATTTCGTTCCCTCTCTCTCTTTATCGAGAGGCGCTCTTGCTTGTGCCTGATCCTTCCATTCATCATCACATCTCCCCTTGTCCCTTGGGACTGCGGAGGTAAGATTTTTATCCTGATCCTTCCCCTCAATTTCGTCACTACTGTACGTAGGTGACTCATATGCGGGGTTGCTATACCCCGTTGCTGCCTTAAGCTCTCTTAATGGGTAGAGTCCCTCAGGCTTACCTCCCTCAGTTTCTGTTTCAGACGGGGCAGGTGGCGCGGTAGGCGTCTCACCCCCCTCCGTGCATACATTTAATAGCCAGTCTGCGGGTGGCTCTTCCTCTTTGGACTGTTCGAACATTTTCCAAAGTTCTAGAACAGCGAGGCGTTTCTCTAGTTTTTTGCCTGTATATGTGGCATGCAAATAAGTCAACATATGTTTTAAAACGGCTTTAGATAAGGACCCGTTCTGTGGCCATGGCAAAATCATCTTGTGGGCGGTACCCTTAACCCACTCTGTACTGTATTTTTTAAGCTTGGGAGCATGTTTAGGCAATTGTTTACATAAGTGTGCTAGCAGAGTAATATCTTCCATGCTTAAATCTGTTCTAACAATACTTTCATGTAACTTCACCACACCCAACAATATGAGCAAACACCAAATATCGCAAGCTCCAATCCAATCTTTTCCCGCCAAATTTTCTTTCTCAACAATTTACTCAAGAACATCAATTCATGTGCGATTCCCTCTCAACTATAGAATCGCGTAAAAACCCTAATCAATTTCAAACATCAAGGAGACAAATTTCCTTATATGTGACACATCAACAGAACATGTATGACAAATGTTAAACAGACTAGACAGACACCAGCTGGACACAGATATATCTGCCTTCTAATCAATACCCCGACATGGAGTTTAAACGAACTCCTTTTACGACGTCTTTAATTGTCGTAGTAGCCTAGTGTTTCCCTATTATGTGGGACTATGACTTCACGTTTCTTCTGACCGCTATATTATTGCGCAGGAACAAGGCGTATCCTCTCTCTTCTCGGGTGTCTGCCCCGGTATCCTCTCTTTTCTCTCGGGTGTCTACCCTGGTATCCTCTCCCTTTATCTCAGGTGTCCACCCCGGTATTCTCTCTCTTTATTCAATTATTCTCGAGTGATTATCCCCTACTTCTGACTATTTTGTTTTTCTCCACCTCCCTCCGTTACCTTTTCCCTTACTTGTTCTAATGCCTAAAGACATTTGCCAAAGCATTACATTTTTGTTCCACTCACCGCTCGCATCGTTCCTCTCTGAATCCTCGGGATCACAGCCTCCGTTACCGCCTCCTTCAGTCTTTCGTCCAATCGGCTGTCCGTAGGAATGAGAAGGGTTATGCTTTGTAAGGCGGGTTCCTTCAGACCCACTGCAGTTTTTAGATGGATTTACACTTTCATTGTCCACAGGAAGCTTCGCAGTCTACTCAGCCGAATGGCGAAGGTCTCGTGATATTGCCGAAGACCTAGAGTTACTTCGTGTCGACGGTCAATAGGTGTCTTATTTTGGTCAATAATTAATAATCAATGATTGATGGTCAAAACCATCCTCTGCTACCAAGTGTACGGGAGGGCGAGGCGACCTCTGACGGGCCCATGGGATCTAAATTCACCCTCAAGTACTTTAAGATGAGATAGCTGCACCTTGAGGAGGATGGGGTTCAGGATTCTCTACTCCAACACCCATCAAATAAGGACAACTCAATGGTTTGGCAAAGGGAAGTCCGTTTAATGACAAGTACATAAAAGGGGAAAATAAAAGGAAATCATCAGTGATGCGATCGCCTGTCTAGCTTCAACTCCCAACGACCTCATGCAATCAGTAACAGTTATACTCTAAATTCGTCATCATTGACGTGTAACACTCAGTTTGTCATGCAATTCTATTGGTTGGAAAAGGTCACTTTAATATAGGTACTATATCTGTATATGGTAACAGAGTGTGAGGATTGGATAATTCTTATCGGGTGGGCGTCTACACCCATCCCCTTACATCACTCGTGATAGACGTCACTAAAAGTACAAAGTTCTACTAGCTATAGGACCCTAGATTATTTGGTCCATTGTGATTGGGTGGGTTACACCCCTAGGCATAAATCTCCACTTTAATTAGCAGCATGCAGAATGGACACCCAGATGCGGTGTGCCCCAAGATTCCCCTGCCTCCCTTCCATCAATCAGTATTTTAGGGCTATGTGTCAATTAGTTGGCTGAGGATGGCCTCGAAACTGTAGCTTCTTGTCAGGAAAAAGTTATGGTATCTCCTGCTCTGGATGACATCAGACGTTGGTACCTCTTTGCGCTTGGCTGTTCACGTGTCGATACACTGTGAATCTGCTTCATTTTCCCTCTCTTTGCGGATCTGATTTTCCCATCGGCTTCACCACCTGCCTGGGCCTCCTTATCTCGACCTTCACGGGGCAGGCTACTATTCTCTTAAGTTGTGTTCCTTCGACGTTGCCGCTCTCCTCCCTTCCTGTAGTGGACCTCGGATTCCCAGGCATGAGCTGCTTCTTACTGAGTTTCGATTCCGCTCTTTCGTCTGGCTTTGAGCAAGTTTATGAATCCTGGCCTGTTTGTCCTCTATCATCCTGGGCTTGATTCTGCTTTTGTAAAATGGAGTCGCACTTGTATAATGTGCTTCTTGAGGTAGATATATATATATAGTTGGCGCTTGCCGCTCTATCCTCCTACTAAGCATTGCAAGCAGTATCGTTTTCTTAGCTTCTTGCGTTCCAAGCCTATTTACAGGCATTTAGCCAGTTGCATATTTCAATCCTGGTTACTTCTCTTTATATTTCAATATCGTCTCTTCTTCTATGTTTGTTACGTCATTATTCATAATATTTCCTCTATGTGTGACTTCTTTTAATCAGTGTTTTGTTCGTCTGTGCATCTGTCCGGGCCTTGTGTCGTTCACCATTTGCCTTCGATTAAGGCCCTTTGGGTCTCTTCGGGGACAGTTTGTAAACAGTCTTCGCCTCGTGTCTGCTGCTGGTACGGTTGTCTCAATGGATACTGCATTGCCCATGTCTCGTTATAAGCACTTCTACAGGCGTTACTCTTCTGATGGGCACTGGGCAGAGCCCTAGTGCAGCTCTCTGCAGGTTTATTTGCTCATCATATGTCACATATTCTGGCGTGTACGTTCCTGGTACTACAAAATGGGTGGCTGGAGTGCAGGCCATATCTGGGACCTCCTCTACAGTGTCGAATGGCCTTATATGGGTATGGTGCTGCAGAAGTTTGGCTTAGGGAGTAGGTTCTGTGGGCGCGTCTGAGCCCTCTACAATGGCCTGGTAGCAAGGGTATTGGTCAATGGTTCCATCTCGTCATCCTTGCCTCTCTCCAGGGGCACTCGTCAGGGGTGTCCCCTGTCTCCTCTCTTGTACGCCCTGGAAATGGAGCCGTTGGCTATTGCGATTCGGTCAGATCAGGGGATTTCAGGGGTACGATGCGGCGAACTGGAATTTAAATTGTCCCTTTTTGCAGATGACATTTTGGCCTATTGGACCAATCTCCATGACTCTCTTCCACGGCTCTTTGCTCTTATTGAAGTTTACGGCTCTTTTTCAGGGCTCAAAGTTTATGTATCTAAATCTAGCAGCATGCCAATGAGCGCTGGAGATACAGAGATCAGCGGGATGTCTGAGGTGCAGGGACTGAAAATAGAACGGGTGTCCACCTCTTACTTAGGTGCTTCCATCTCCAGGGACCTGGGCATGTTATTTGAGCTCAATTTTCCTCCTCTCTTGGAGTAGATCAGTAGAGATCTGGTACGCTGGTCCCCCTTACCCTCTCATGGATTGGGCACATGGTTACGATTAAAATGAACGTTTTGCCCTGACTTTTATATCTTTTCTCTATCCTCCCGATTGTGGTTCCGGAAGCCTTTCGGGAACTACAGGCACACGTTCTTCGTTTTATCTGGAATGGCAAAAGGGCCAGAGTTAAGCTCTCAACCTTAACACTTCCATAGGGGTGGGGTGGATTTGGTTTCCCCCATTTCAAGCTATATTATAAAGCAGCCCAGCTGGGAGTACTGTTAGAGCACATGCGGGATGATATGGGGACTTACTGGGCCTACATTGAAGATATACACACTCACCCGAAGAAAGTTAGAGACCTTTTGTGGGCCCGCCCTAAAGCTCCCTCTCCGTACCTCAAAAATCACCCAACCCTCGCTGTCTTGTGGGCGTCTGTGAAACCTGATAAAGACAATGAGCGGCTTTCCTCTTGGCCTCGCCCCTGACTTCCCTTTGGGGTCCTCCTTTTGATCTGGGCACTAGGGGGTTTCTCAACTCCCAAGTTTGGTCGGACTAGGGTTTGGAGCGGGAAGGTCAGCTCTTCAGTCAGGGTACCTTCATTGAACACATCCACATCCATTTGGTGGAAGCAATGGGAGGTAATTTGGTTTCTGTCTTTGAGTACTTGCGCCTTAAGGGGATCCTCACCCACCCTAGGTGGCTTCCCAGCCTGTCCCGCCCCCTCACCTCCTTCGAGAGAGATATTACGGAGGCCACGTCGAGGAGGGGTTGCCTTTCCAGGATCTATAGTGTCCTCATCACAGCTAACCTGGAGGGTAGACAATCATTTAAGCAGACCTGGGAGGGAAGGATGGGACTAGTTCTTGAGGAGTCTGATTGGAGAGCAGTCTTTAGATCTATTTTCTCGGGGTCCTTGTACACTTCGGCCATGGAGCATGGCTTTAAAGTGCTTCACTCTTGGCACCGTCCCCCTTCTACCCTGTCAAGATGTTCGAGGGGGTATCCCCGCTGTGCCCCAGAGGGTGCTCGCAGCGAGGCACTTGGTTCCATCTGTGGTGGGAATGTCCTGTCATTCAGTTGTACTGGGCCGAGCTGCTTAGTTGGATCAGGGACATAGTGGGTGTGGCCCCTTCTCTTCATCCCATGGATATTCTCTTGAGTACCCCCTTGCCGGACTCTGGGCAGCGTGTCTTTCCTAGAGTGATTGGGGCAATGTTGAGGGTGGGAAGGCTTGCTCTCGCTCAAAAGTGGAAGGGCTCCTTTAATCCCACTAAGATTGAGTGGCTTGCTAGGCTGTGGACCATCTTTACTTATGAAAAGCTGTCTGCTATAGTCAACGATGCAATTTCCTCATTTGTTCAGGACTGGTCAGCGGTTCTCCTAAACGATGACTGTGCGGCTATGAGACTTTAACGCCGGGGGGTAATTGGATCTCTGGGACCCCTTGTGTCCCTTACTGTCAGTGCATCTGTCCCCTTGGGGCCTTGGTGACGGTTTTTCTTTTTTGGAATCCATTATGTCAGTTACTGGGATCTGCTCCTTCCATGTGTCCTGTTCAGTGCTTTAGCGTTATCTACCCATTGTGTGGTTAGGCCTGGCATAGTATGTGCGGGTGGGAGGGATGGGCGGCGGGTGGGGGGGGGTACTTCTTGGTTTCTTTCTTTCTAGTACTTATTTTTTTTATTGTTGTAATTGGGGGTAATTTGGGGTTCACTGTTTTTTTGTTAAAATGTCTAATAAAAACAAAGTAAAGAAATGTTATAATTCAGGTTTCTCCACAATCCAAATGAGCTTTTAATGACTTTCTCAAAAGAGATTCTACTGGAAAAGACAAAGTTATTTTTTATGTGGTACGGAGTTTGTGTTATATCATTCTCCAAAACTACAGCTGCTACTAGAAACCTAGCTGGAAGTGTCTCAGTGAGATAGGAGAGAAATATCAGTTGTGGCAGCACAGGATTAGAATCTTGGCTGTGCAGCATCTCTGTTGTTTCAGAACTCTGCTTTCCCTAACCAACTGTTGCAAAGGCCAGTGTCGAAAGTGTAACCAGCTCATAAACCTGGACATGCGTCAACTTAGGAACACTGCTGACGGATTCCACAGCAGTGGCAGTGGTATATGCTTGTTCTAAAACTACACTTATACCAGTGCAGCATTGTTCTGCAGCAGTGGCATTCGTGGGAGGTCCAGCCAGCCCGGAAATACACAAATGAATGGACAGTATCAGGGCCAGCTTTTCTTCATTCTCATAAGGGTTGTTGGTGATAGAATTTAATTATGTTTTGAAATGTATCTGGTCGCGCGCTGCTCCGATAGGGTGCTACATGTAGTGGTAAATATATTGTACTAATTACTCCCAGGAAAGTCCAATATTATCGTGGGCATAGCATATTGTGCCACAAAACTGGACTACTAAATATGGAACATCTCCGCAATTAATATGATGTGTCTTTTTGCCTCAACTTTACAAGGACTTTATTATATTATTAACTACTTCTGGATATTCAGGCATTTCATCAGATTGGGGGATGAGAGAGGTGCTGAAAGAGGGGGAGAGTAGAAAGGGAGTGGGGGGGAGAGGAGGGCAGAGATCAACTTTGCACATTTGTGTAGCCCACTGAACGCTTGTGGAGTCTCAAATATGTGTTTTGCTTTGCTGTAACTTTGGGATTGTGAGTGACATGTTTAAATGTTAGGAGTGTAATCTGTACTCTTGTCAGCATAGTCCCAGAACCTTACTTTGGGAAAAAGGATATACAAATATTTCACGGACCTCTTTATTATCATTTTCATCAAGTACTTGCAAGGTGAGGTGGAATCAATGAAAAGCATGAGTCCTAAACTACATAATCACAGAGCTCGAGATGCAGCAGCGTGGATAGGAACACAATATTTGGTGCATTGCCTTGGTCATTGCCACATCACCTACATTCTGAAACCTCTTACCAGCTAGTCAGAGGGCTTTGCGCACTACTATAAATGTAATAATTAATAAATAAATACATAATAAACAAATAAAAGGGGCCCTTTCATTCAGACGCTTAGGATGTTTACGCTATTGTGGGCTAGTAAAAAAAAAAAGAGTTCAGAGGAATTATTCTGATAGAGAATATGTGGTTAAACGGTGGTGCTGTGCAGTCTGGCAGAAACTCTGACCAGATATATATTTATGGTACCACAGG
The DNA here is from genome assembly GCF_040938575.1 of Ambystoma mexicanum. NCBI lineage: Eukaryota > Metazoa > Chordata > Amphibia > Caudata > Ambystomatidae > Ambystoma > Ambystoma mexicanum. Next base: position 390,213,252 of record NC_090928.1, on the reverse strand, counting down.
TAAATTGCTGAATAATAGTTTGGGGGCTGCTAAGGCAGCTCAATCCGAGAGTCTTAGTGGGGAATGTTGTTGGTATCAAAAGGCAAGGGAGTGTGATAGCAGAGTTGATAAAGTAAATAGGTTATGCTATGGCCCTAAACCATGTTTGTGTTCTGTGTAGTGCTTAAGGCAACAGCAAGGTAACCTCACTGCACTGAGGAGCGGGAAGGGAATCTTTCTGCTGAAAGTCAATACTGTAAGAACCTGAATGCCCCAAGAGCAGCACTGAAGGGCCTCTCAGTCCCAGAGTGGCTAGTTCTACCGTAGGGTTAAGGGGTTGACCCTGAATAAACTTCCAGGTAGGAGTCACTTTCAGTAGACAAGCTCCATGCTCAGGATACAGCCTTGGGCTGCTGCCCGAGCAGTCATTGTGCCATGCCACCAAGCAATGGAGGATTCCAGAGTTGTTGTGCTGACTGGGCCCTTTTTAAGAGTAGCTGGGCTCCATCGGGGATAATCTGCATATTGTGAGAGTTGTTTGTTTAAACAAACCCCGAGAAACAGAGGTAGGGTAGAAGGTATTTGTTTGCAGGAGGAACTTTAAAAAAAGCAAATGAATAAAATATAATGAGCCGTTTTACCCGCCCCCTTGGCAGTGATGTAATTCATTTTTCCATGGTCCCCGGTATTCTTTCTTATTAGTGGACTATATTAGACCGCCCCATATTTGTCATTGCAATGCTTGTTTGGACTATTGACTCACTCATGCAGGTGCATAAGGATGAAGGACTGCATCTCTCTGACCAACTCGATGACATGTGCACAGCTGTAACAATTGGTTTCAGCCAGATTGGACGATAAGGTGTTCATGTAAATATGAAGTGGTCATGGTGCTGGAGGACCAATACCCCTTGGCTGAGGAGGCCAAACCAGAAGTCATAATAAACAGCGGGAAGTTACTCCCGGTTTGGGATCCACTTGACCAGAAGGCGCAAACACGCACCATATCCGGCAACGGACAATAATTAAGGACTTAAATGTTCATGAATGGGATAACTGTTTTTTTCATGATGCAGGATCAGTTTGCCGGAAGGGTGGATCAGGTGAGTTGGTTGGGGGTCCCGTTAGATACTTTTTTCCTTGACTTGCAAGCCAATGAATACATCGCTTCTGTTTGCCATCACCAGAAATGTATGCGTGAGCCTGGTTTCTCCGACAGTTCAAACCACCCCAGTTTATGAATGACGCAAAAAAGAATTCCACCATAGTCTTCCCTCGTGCTAATCAACAGGTGCAACAAAACAACAAATGCAAACATCATGTTGATTTAGTAATCCAGGAGGGGTTTTCTTTCAATTCAGGCGCAAGCCTTTTGCACTTGTTCCTGATGCATCTGTTTGTAGGAAGGAAAAAATACATAAGATCTGTTTGGATGTGTGGATGGTGAACATTGTATTCAGGATGATATCTTGGCTGTAAGTAAAGACTAAAAAAGAGCACAATTAAAGATAAAAGTGGGAAATATAAAGATAGTGGCTTAACTATATATAGGGAAAAATGAAATTTCGTAAAAGGAACACTGATTATCTTAGTTTTCCCATTACAAGTGATTAAGTGAATCTCAAGGTGAGCTTAGGTAATATAATCAACAGAGTTGTGATGAATCCTGCCATCATCACTGATCCCCAGCCAAAGATCTCCTCCCATGTGGCCAGGGGAAAGCAGCCGCTACCTGATCCTAACCCTGGGGGTGGTAACTGGAGGGAGGATCACATGGGAGGAGATGGCTTTCAGGGGGAAGTGGTGACTCCTTTAGGCGAGACACAGTATTCATCCTTTGCTGAGGATGAGAATTCTATAATTCGCAAATGCCTAATGGCATTCTGTCATTGTTCAATTCCCTCCTATGAAACTGCCCAAAGAAAATGCTATGAAGAGTAATCTAACCAGAATAAGGTGCGTACCTTGGGAGTTCAGGACTAACTATAACCTCCTCTAATTGTCATGATTGTGCCGTAAGCAGAGGTCCTAACTCCAATGTTAGAACACAAACCTTTTTTTACATTTCCTAACTCTGACAACTCTCAGTTTACAAAACAATCTAAACTAACTAAATAGCAAAGAACCAAAACTACTATGAACTTCAAGGTCCATAATGGCTGTGGTACTGGGGCGAGGAAGAAGGAGCTCAGAGGTAAGGCTGTGGTACTGCGGTGGAGAAGAGGGGCTCAGAGTTAGTAAGGCTCCTAAGTGCTATTGACCAGAATGTGAGTTCTAGTTGTTGAAAAGGAAAAGAGCTGAGCGGGACATTTAAATTGAGAAAAGAATTGCAGCTGAGAGAAGGTGTGGACGGCGTAGCTGAAGCTGAAGCAGACCGGAGTGCTGAGGTCACTGTGGAAGCATTAGGAAGCCCAGCTGATGCTGACACGAGAAGGGAAGCCGTGGGACAGTGCAAAGTGTACACATCAGGAAGCAGCGTTGGAGAGGGAAGGCCAGCTGAAGGGGAGATGTGCTCCAGTTCAGGAGAGCTACGCTCTGGTGTGCGAGGAGAAGCAAAGAATTGCTGGAGCTATGGAGAAGGAAGAAGCAGTCCACTGAAGTTAAGCGGACACAGTTTGCAGAGCGGGCAGGGCACGGGAGGTCAGCCGCACCAGCTAACCATCGGAGATGCCAAACCAGACCAGTGAGTTAGCCTAAACCCAAAGGTGAGCCCCGGGTGCTCTGAGAAGGCCATTTAATAACAACAATTTTGAATACCAAATAAAGAAAGTAATACAATGGTGATCAGGGCGTAATGCCCCCTTCATGGAACACCAAATGGTGGAAACCTATAACCTGCATTGCCAACAGCCAAGAGGCGGCAAAGAAACTGCACAAACGTTCTTTTGTGGGATACCAATTGGGAGAAACTTGGCAACTAGGATCCCTCTGAATATAAGCCATGCACAAGAAAGCACAAGAGAGCCTCCCTCAGGGATACACACCTTTGGGAGTACAGGCTCATTATCGGGCACCAGCAAGGAAAGAAAGTCCCAGTTTCAGAAGAAAAAAAACAGAAACCAGGACAGTGATTGAGTCTACAGAGGTAAATCAAGAGGGTAGTGGAATGTTACCTCGGCATTAAAGAGGGCAGTGCAGCACGACATATCTAGTCATATGGACAACATTAACAAGGAAACTTCTTTGTCCGACCAAGGGTTTTTCTTCAAGAAACCAGTGTGAAATAAGTTACCAGAGATAAATATGATTCCATATGTTACACCTATGATGTTTTAATTGCCCCTGATGACCGTCTGGCATTGTGGCAGAAAAGGACAGAATCTTGTACAAGTTGGGTTAGTATTAAAAGCGTATTGATGAAGTAAAGGATATGCTGATTTATTATATCAATTTTTGTTGAAGTTAGGGTCGTCTTTATATGTAAAAAATGTTTGCTTGTATTTTTTATTGAATGTTTTATTGTGTATGAACATTTGAGGTGTATTTTCATTTTTTGATATTGATTCATCATGTATTAAATCGGTTGATGTATAGTTAAGCGGATCAAGGGGCCGTTATTTTTTAGGACTCTAGATATCCCCCTGAGGTCGCGAAGGGGATGCATTGGGGACACACATTGTGATACCTTTCTTTCTCGTTATAGAAAGACGAGGGGAAACTTGTAACCCATACTGCCAAGATTCAAGAGACTATACAAAAGGCAGCCATTGTTTCTTACATGAGAGACTGATGTGGAGAATCTTCGAACAAATATGGCCACTAGGAACAATTGTAGTTGTAGGAGTTTTTATCCTGGCAAGCGAGTAAACCAGGAAAGGGATCAATAGGAGATAGTCCTGGCAGGCGAGTGGACCAGCAAAGACAAAGTTTTGAAACAATGGGCCTCATTAGGAGTCAGCCGGTCCAGAAACAACGGTGGTGGTAAATCCGCCGCCACCATTGTTTCCGGACCGGCTGATTCTGAGTCCTGCAGGCGGGAGGTGTCACTCCCGCCAGGTCTGACCTGGCGGAAGTAACACCACCCGCCTGCAGGCGGACATGGAAACACTGGCTCTGTCATAGACAGAACCAGCGTTTCCATGGTCCCCATCCCCATTGAGTCCTATTGGACTCCATGGGAATGGGGATTTACAGAATTCCACCTCCGGAATTACCGGGTCACTGGGGTTGTCACGGAGGCAGAATGGTATTACCGGTCCGGCGGCAGCCTGACTGTTTTTCCGGCACGGCTAACGCCTGACTCGTAATGGGGCCCAATGTGTTTGTGGCAAAGGTTGTGGTAGAAAGAAAGTGTTACCACTTTTAACATTTTGACAAACTGCTTTACAAGAAGACATTGGGCCTCATTACAACCCGTGCGGTAACCATGGCGCTAGTACCGCCATGGTTGCCGCCCATATTTTACCGATTCCGCCATGGTGAATGGCGGAACTACCGCCCCATTTCCAAGGTTGGCAGGCTTATTCCCCATTCACCATTGGCCCTTCCCCATTCCCATTTTTGCCCCCATAGGGCTCAATGGAAATGGGGAAGGCGGTAGTTACGGTACCGCAAATTGCGGTACCGTAATTACCTCCAAGGTCCCTTTGCGGGTCCAATCCTTAACGGCTGGTGGAACCAGCCGTTAAGGTAGGGACCCGCAAAGGCACCTCGTAATTAGGCGGTAAGGGCTTAACCGCACCGTTAACCCCTTACCGCCTGGGTTGTAATGAGGCCCATTGTTTGCTATCCTGACAAAAGTATTCATTTGGAAGAAAAAGTGTGAAATGCTAATAATTGCTCTATATGTTACGCTCACCTGGTTCCCACAGGGGCGTCGACCGGAACTGGGCCGCTGTTGTTTCCACCAGCGTGACGTGTAGCGCCGAGATGACTGACTGGACTGGCCCGCTCAACCTAGTTTGTCTGGCTCGCAGGAATATTCTTCTGCAAAGGAGAAGAGGAATTAACCACCCATGGAATTGAGTGTCAACCCACCTTCCCCACTCCCGTTGTCTTCCCACAGATCACTCTTGATGTCCCCTCCTTAGTCTCACCTGATGGTTTGGAAGGATGAGCTCTCCATCCTGCGTCGACCGCAGGGGCGCGTTGATGACCAGTTACTTCACTGGCGTAGAGGAATTGGTGAGTTCCAGTATTGACTCTAAAGTCCAATTGTTCATAAGAGTTCAAATGTCTGATCTTCACTCTGTCCGATTCCTTGCAGGTTGCCGATTAATCCACTCGAAGATTTCCAAATGGCAATTGGTAAGATTCAGGTAAGTCTATTGTGGTTTTCCCCTTAGGGGCTGGGGTACGGCGATGAAGCAGAGTTGACTGTGCCGACCCGAGATGCGGTGAGTACCCCACGTGGTAAATCAGGTAAGTCCTTAGGGGTAGCTTGTATAGCCTTAGAGAGTCCCCTTGCTCACCTTGCTGTCTTTGTCTCCTTAGGTGTCGGAGGGCGGCCGCGAGATGGAGAGAGCGTGATGGAATGCTGAAGTACCGCCAAGCAGGTGAGTTCAGCACGGCGCCGTAGGAATGCGAAGCGATGCTTCAAAGACTTCTGTCTTTCAGCGCCGTGGCGAAATGGATCAGGATTCAGGTAAGGATTAAAGTTAAAAATCCTGTTCTAACCTTTATCCTTCTTTTCTTCTTGTTTCAGGAGTCCCAGGACTGAAGCGGGCGTGGCTGAAGACGAGCTGCTGAAAACACAGTGAGCGTTACGCTGCAGCAAGCAGAATAACGCGAAGCACGTGTGGCTGTCCGGGCATGGTTTAAATAGCCTTGGAAGAAGATCCAGGTAAGTATTCTTCCACAGCCCCACCCAAGTAACAAAATAGTCCCTTCAGTAAAATAGTCCCTCCTAAGCCTCATTTGGCTTGAGTCTTCATGCAGCATGGTCTGCCTCAGGTGAGTATGCAGCATGGTCTGCTTCAGGTAAGTTATCAATAATGAGCCTGGCGCCCATGGCGCCAGGACTGACTTTATCCTTATGAGCCTGGCGCCGTAGGCGCCAGGACTGCACCCAAACAGCCCCTAACTGGGGCTTTTGGGCATGCTCCAAGTGGCATGATGCCTGCTTCCGGGGCTGCTGGGCCTGGTCTGGTCTTCCGGGAGCAGGCATCATGACACTATATTCTGAAGAGAACACTTTCCTTGGTTTATGAACTTTTGTTTTGCGAGAAAAACATTGGCCTTACCAAGAAGGATATTGTGGAAGATATCAATTGCTTTGAATTTGAACAAGTTTGTTGTGAGAAAGACATTTATTTGTCTTACCAAGAAGGATATTGTGGAAGACAACAATTACCTTGCTTTTTGGAACAAGTGTTTATGAAAGAGACATTTACCAAGGGAAGGTCGTATTGGGAGGAAAATAACTTTTGTGTGAAACTGAATAGAACTTTGTTGAATCAGAACTTTTCCATGAATGTTCCTGCATTGCATTGAGCCATGGGAAGAGAACTCTTTAAAACGTATAAATTTGAACTTTTGCATTGTGGCATTAGACTGCTAAATATTCCTTGTGTTATTCTGTTTTATGTATTAGTGTGAGGGTCGGAAACAGTTTGGACACTTCGTCGTCCTTCTTTAGTTTAGTTTGCTAGTTAAGGACATTCTCGTTAGGATAAGGCAAGAAAGGTGTTTATCTCACCCATTTTTATTTAATAAATGGCAAACTTTGGGAAATCTATACTTTTGTGTCCCTCTTGCATTTCTGACCCCTCACAAAGTGGACCAAAACATGAGTAGCTTGGTTATTTTTCGTAAGCTGTGGAGTACTATCAAAACTTGTCCTCTTACATCAGCAAACATGAATAATGTTATGAAAAATGTGAGGAGGCCAAATGTAGTTATACATCTTGAAAAATAAGGAAAAACATCACAGAGGCACAATCGTTGCCTCACTTTGTCTACGAAACCACAAATATTGTGAAGGCAGATAGAACAGAGTAAGGCCAAGGATTGGCTCTGACAACTTTCACGAGATACAGGAAAATTTGCATCGAGAATCTAAAGAGGCCAGAAACCAGTTCCTGAGTTATTCACAAAGTAGCTATGAGATATTTGCAGTTTTTGTGGGGCACAGAATTCTTCTCAAGAACGTCACCCTTCACTTCAGAAAAAGTGTCGCAGGCGTTTCTCTTGCTCGCACATGCACTTCTTTTCAGACATAGCCAAGCATGCGACCCTCTGTCTGGCAGGTGACGCGAAATTAAGAGAAGAGATTGACTTGCTTCTGTGGTCTTTCCTATATAAAAGTGTGCCTTACACTTCCCAGTACCTACCACGCCTGTTCCAGGTGAGGAGAGGAGTCAGAATAGGTGAACAAGTGGCAGCAGACAGCTATCACTGCATTACCACCAGCAGCCTTTTCTACCACCACTTTTAAACCACCATATTTTTTTGAATTCATTAGTTCATCTACGAGGATGACAACAGGAGGAGGCGATTCCCCGCTGTACACAGCCAGCACTCGGTGCAGCACACAAACCTGATACAATCTCCATACAGTGCAGCAGCAGCAGATGAAAGCCTTGGCTTCCAGCTCTTCGATGTTGGATTTAACAAGAACATTATGGCCAGCCCAGCAGTGCCTGCATCCCACCCTCTCACTGATGGACCAGACTTGGAAGAAGTCACCATACCGATGAGGGGGAAGAATAGAAGGTGGCAAACTATGGTGCCACTCCAGCCACTTCATACTTTGCTGAACTTGGACTTTCATTGCCTGTCAAGATGACGGATGTGTCTGGTAGCAGAGTCTGCTTCACCGAAAGTTAGCAGGAGGGCAAGGGGGAGGACTACCACACACCATAACGGAAGCAGAGGAGAGAACAGCAATCACCACCGATCAGCAGCTGCTGTCAGTATGGCTCGATTAGCAGCAGCCGCCACCACCACCACTGGCAAGTCATAGATATGGGGCCACTTAGACCTTGCCACTCGAGTTGCCAGGATTAAGTCAGTTGGTGTCGGCATGTGCAACCACTGTAGCTAGGAAGCCTCGATGGGAGCCCCAATCAGGACATTTTTGCTTGGCACATCGGATAATGCCTTGCACCTGAAATGCCACCAAAACACTACTAGGTCCAGACAGCGACAACAGGCACAGAGAACACCAGCACTGTGTCCATGACAACACCTAGCACAGTAGCAACCAACGTGTCTTTAAGTGCCTCAGCCAGAAGCCTACAAACTAGGGCAGGGCTCAACAACCTTTGGCTCTCCTTATGTTTTGAACAAAAACTCTTTATCAACACTAGCCAGCATAGTCAATGTAGAGGGATCATGGGGGTTAGAGTCCAAAACATCTGCAGAGCCAAAGGTTGCAGACCCCTGCACACCAGTGAAAGCTGCTCGTCAAGTCCCTGAGGTTCCTACTCTACTAGGGTATAGGATCCCAGTAGTGGCAACACATGGCTGCAAGCCGTTCCATGTGTATATAGAAACATCATGCCGGTTCCGCAGGATGTTGTTGCAATATGGAGAGATGATGCTTGGAAGTTGATTGTTTGCACTCCAGGAAGCACCATGCAGTAGAGTACCCGGACAAGAGGAGCCACCCATATTTAGGCAGGACCCAAAGGGCAAGGAGAGACACTGAATTTGCGCGTGCACGAACACACACATACAGAAATGTTAGAAACAGAAGATGTTCTATGTGTTGTGAATATTTGATATATACATGGAGTTTTGCCTAGAGTGACAGTAAGCCATCATCAGTTTGGGTATCTTGGAGTTCTCTTCAGAGGAAGGGAGGGAATACTGCATCTTCTCTGATGTCTGTATATACATAAGTGTGTGCGCAGGTGTGTCTGTGTACGTGTGTGTGGGGAGTTAGTGTGTGTTGTGCTGGGAAAGGGGTGGTGGGTGGGGAAATGGGGAGGGTTAATCCCCACAATTAACAAGAGAGCCAGCAGGAGGGGGTGGGGAACGGGAGGGTGGGTTGGGGGGAGGTGAAGTAGGTCATATTTCGGCATTTTAAAGCCAAAACAAAAACGGGCAGAAAAAAAAATCTTTTTTGTGTTTGGTTTTTAAAATGTGGAAATAGGACTTATAACCCTTTCCTTGATCCTCTTATCACAGGCCAGCCTCTGCCTTGTGTTGCCAGTTTGTTTTCAAGGGATTTCCTATATGTAAAGGACAATTGCAACTGAGGATTTATCTCCAATGGAGTTTCCCCCGCTCTTTACATCTCAAAAAGAACTTCCGTTCCTCCCCTTTATTTCCCCATAAACTGCTTTCTAGGTGGGCTGTATCCCTAGGTTGTGATGCATGGGCCTGGGCTTCCCTGATTCATGATCCACTGTCCCAGCGAAACTTCAAAAATGTAGTGGTGGTGCCATCTTGGTATAGATACCTTTGTGGACCGTTTTCTCCTGCTGTTACACATTCTCAGCAGGGAATGCTGGTCATCGTAAACAGGCCTTCATGCAATGCTCTCTTCGCTGGAACAGTTGCTGTGGCTGGTGAGTGTTTTGTGCGGGTTCAGAGTTTCAGGCCAGTGGTTTGTCTGCCTCTCTCACATGGTGTTTTAAATAATCCAAACTTGCAGTGCTTTTAAAAAGGTCTCTATTGTGCCTGTCAGAAATGAAGTTAGCAGTCCGCCACAGGAATTAAATCATGAGTCCATAATTCCGACCTGGAGTGAAAAATGGACACTCTGTTATTAAGGCCCACTGCAATCTGGATGACTTAGGTTTGTTTTACTATGAGATGTTGGGATATACTGTGCCTGGGGAGAGGTAGCAGGCCTATAGGATCCCACATCTGCCCCCTGTGATGACCGGATTCATCACAGATTCCCCGGCGGTGCCCTACTCCGATGTGGCCTGGGGACGGCAGCCACTACCTGATCCTGACCCTGGGGGTGGTTATATGAGGGAGGATCACACGGGAGGGGAAAACCACAGGGGAGAACGGGTGATTTCATCAGAGAAGATGCAGTATTCCCTCCCTTCCTCTGAAGAGAACTCCAAGATACCCAAACTGATGATGGCTTACTGTCACTCTAGGCAAAACTCCATGTATATATCAAATATTCACAACACATAGAAAACGTCTTCTGTTTCTAACATTTCTGTATGTATAGTTATCATTTTGGAAATCCATTTTCATCTATGGACTTCAGCTCCCATAAAGCCTCAAATACTGAGACGAAGTAGAGGAGGGAAGAGTTAATGCAGATTAAGAGAAGTCCAAAGACCAATGCGCAGACTAGTATCATTCAAAGTAACTTTACCGGGAACTTTAAAAATGGAAACTGCAGCATTCAGAAAAACAGTACGGGAGATGACCGCAGAAGGGAAGTCGAGCACATTCATGCAGCGGCTCGCAAATGCGTGTTACAGACACCAGCGTTCGCGGGAACGAGGAAGGAGCGCAGCAGGCTTACTTGAAGGACCGCGGGAGCCCAGAGAAGCACAGCGCAGCTCCTGGGGGAATGGTCGAGTCAGAAACCGGCATCCTATGGTCCAGCCACAAAAGGGAGCAGGCAAGTATAGGAAAAGCTGCAGGGAACGCTGAAGAGACATCTGCACTACCCGGGAAGTTAATCCTGGGAGGAAGCGACAAAGCGGAGGCACCACATAAGTTTGGGATGCCACAAATCACCAGTGAGTCAGCCCCGAGCCATTGGAGACCCTGGGGCGTACCGGCCAACGAGCAAGCAAGTAAATGAAGTATGCAAGATTGTTATTTTGGACAATTCTCAAAGACGATTTAAAAGTAGGAAAACCATAATGTTAAATCAAAGTTTAAAAGGAAGAAGATTTGAATACCGACAAGAAAAAGTGCAACCAAGAGATTTTGATAATTAGATATGCATGAAATGTCAATGTGGGGGAGAGCTGAAACAAGTGTTACCCTAAGCAAATACATTGGACAGAGCAAAGTAGAGGCAAATGTGATATATTGAAAGAAACAATAACACCCATAGAGAAGTCCTAGTAAAGAGAAGGTACCTGGAAAGGGAGTATACCATGGGATATAATAACACCATAGAAAAGGATTCCTGGCAGGGGAGTATACCACGGGATCCAAGAAGGCCATAAAAAAGTCCTGGTAGTCAAATAGACCAGGCAGTTGAAGCTATATATAAATAAGTGTAACCCTTGGGGAAGATACCTGGCAGAGAAGTATACTAAGGAATCTAAGAGGATTCCTGGCAAAACAAGTGTACCAAGTGATCCACTAAAGAAGAAATGCATAGAAGAAACTTCCAGGAATTTTAAGAATTGTGGGAAGATAACTGGAAAGGAAATATACCAGTAGTCTGAAGAACTCATAAGATGATTCCTGACAGAAGAGTATATCAGGCAATCGAACACAGGTTGTATAGAAAATATTTTAACAGTGAGAGAAAAATAACTGGCAAGGAAGACTACCAGGGAACCTGGAAAGTACACCAGCCAAATATTAAAGTTTACAAAATGAGAATTTTGTGAATCCAATATAAAGGCATTGTTGTTTAAGAGAAACACTTTTGATACAAAATCTTTGATGGATGTTTTGGAAGATATTTTGTGAATAAGAACTTTCTGAATTCAGTGTAAATCCCTCAAGGAATTGTTGGATAAAGAGATAATTTTGGGATATAAAGGAACCGTTTGTTTAAAAGAGACACTTTCACCATCCTGCCTAAAAATCCACGGGAGGGGAACTATCCTCTGGATTCAAAGAATTCTCCATGAAAAATACATTTGGATTTATTTTTAGGTTTTGTTCATAAACACATTTTCACTAAACCTATGTCAAAGGCATTTACTTGTATCCTTAGTTGCGTGTTTCTAGAGCGAGGGTCAGTTTAGAAGGTTTTGGACACAAGGACGGTTTCTAAGTTACTAACTACTTGACACAGACTGATTCTTAGTTTAATGACTTAGGTAGGGTACCTCCCGCCTTAGGATAGGGCTAGAGAGGCATTTTTTCAAACCCATTTTCTTTAAATAAAAATGTCTGACAATGAGAATACAATAACTCGGTGTCCGCCTCTCATTTCTGACCCCTCAGACCCCTCTGGAGAAACATCAGGCAGTGGCCCATCCAGCCCCATTCCTAGCAGGCCGCTACCAGCCAACACCAGAAAAGAGGGTGACACGTGAAAGGTGGCAATAGCATGAGATTGGTGCAACAATTCGCAAAAAGAGACTTTTCCTCCCACTCCCTTGCTAAAGTGGGAGTGGGGCCACTATCTGTGTAAATTGAGAATTGCTGTGGTTTGGTTACCAATTGTTTTTGCACCTGACAAGCATCAACGCAGGCTGCGGATCTGGGAAAAGCACATGGAAGCAGTTCCAGAAACATGGGTCCAAAAGAGGGGTGAGAAGGACCATGTCATGTTTTTAATTACAGATCTGGGGATCCACCTGCAAGCTCATCAGCATTTTCAACATAGGGGGCCCTGCTCCTTAACTTCTGCCTCATATTGCACTCTGCCCCCATATCCCATACCGTCCAGGCACTTCTCTAAAAGGAAAATCAGTGACAGGATCTCACTTTGTCCCACTTCCTTGTGGCTCACCCTCAAAGTAGCATTCTCGAACAACCGAAATTACCTTGTAGACAAGGCAAATCAAGTCCCACTGGCTTGCCGACAGAGCAGTTCCCTATAATGTCTTAGCTTGCTGGGGTGCCATGCAGTAGTCATTTATGGCAAGGTGTTGTTTAGGGAGGCACTCAAGCATATAGAGGATGGAGTTCCAGCAGGTTCCCTGCCTTACTGTCTTATACTGTCCAACCAACAGTCTTGGTGGTGTGATGCAGAGGAGAGCATACAAATGCAGTGCATGTGCCACCATGAGATACAACAATAAAAGCTGCCTCCCAAATGTCAGCCATATTAGTAAAACAATAAATCTGCTTGACCCCTTCTTGGCTATATTGTCCAACCAAAGGGCTAAATACCTAGGCATATCCCATGCATTATACAGTTCTGAAAAAAAGCCTAAATATGAAGCAGATAATAGGCATGCCACGCCACAGGTTAAATGGCCACATAGCAAGTCAGAGGCAAAATCATTACCTAGGCTTGGGGTGAGGTGCAGCAGCAGTGTCCGCAAGGCACAGCAGTAGTAGCAAAATTGCAAAGAGAAGTACAACATGGTGGGGGGAGGCTTGCGTCATTGGATGTGCAAAGCAGGTGAAGTGGCATGCAAACGTTTGGGTCACGAGAAGTGCTAGTAGGTGCACCATGCAGCCGAAAGGCTTTTGTTACCCGTGACGCAGTTCCCTGCCTGGAACTTTGTCTGGTGACCACAAACCAGGCAATTCGGGAAAGCGGGTAGCTAGCCAAGTCATAGAAAAATACATTTCCCATAATGTCCCTCAGTAAACTGGACCAGATGCAGGAAGCGGAATTAAGGACCAGGGATAGGCTAAAGCTGGCAAAATACCTGGTCAGGCCACTTAAGCTATGGCAGACACTAGAAAACCTGTCTCAGGGCCCACACATCGAAATTGTACAGGCAAACTACCCTTAGATGGACTACATCTCCTACAATTCCCTTCACTCAAAACAAGAAAACTCAGAATGGATCAGGGACTTTTAATTATCCCTTCCAGGACAGGCAGGCAACAGGAAACCCCTTCAAGAGCAGGAAGACACTGGAGAAACCTAAACACCCCATGAGCCCCTTTCACACTTGCCTTTCCAACAGCAGCTCAGCAGGATACCCATCACACAAGTAGTTGTTCAGTTTCTCCATGCAGAGAGTTCTTCAAAATGTCCACCGTGCTCCGATAGGGCTAGCCCAACCCCTTCAGCCTCATTCTGACCATAAGGAAGTGAGAGAGCCTTGTTAATCCCAACCCTCACACCGTTTAGGCACACAGCTGCAGACTATAAGCCCTAGTTTCAATCAGGGGAATGGAGGATGTTACTATATGAGCCAGGCAGCCCAGTCCAGTGGGATGGCTGACAGGAGAAGGTGGCTCTTGTTTTGAGAAGGCCGGCAGGGTAAAGGAGGGAGGAAGTAAAACCAGGAGTGGAGTTGAAGGTGGCAGAAGTACATGGGAAAGGAGGGAGGCATATTAAAACCTGGATTGGTGTTGAAGGAAGGAGCAACAATAGAAGGCTGCAGGAAGGAAGTAAGACTCAGGGTAGAGTGGAAGGTGGCAACAACAGGCCAAGGTGGTTTTAAGGGGAGAATGAACGATCAGCAGGAGAAGGTAGGTGAGAGAGAGGAGACTGGGGATATGTCTTGAGACAGAGAGAGAGAAGCAGACTGGCCAGGGGTTGAGGAGCACTAGAGAAAAGAGATCTGGACTTTATGAAAGTATTGAACAGAGAAGTGAAGACCCAGAAGCAGGCAAGTCAGCTAGAGGTAGGAAGTACAAGAGGGCCAGGTCAGGCCCTAGGCAGGTGCAATAAGCCCAATATGGTTCCACTGGTGGGCAAGGAGCCTTGTGACAGTTTAGAGAAGAGGAGCTTTGAAACAGAATTGACTTGCTGTATAAGCACCTAACAAGCAAACAATAAATACATTTAATATAGATGTAGTGTAAGAAAGGCATGGCATCAAAGTGAGACAGACATAAGTGATCACAGTTCAAGGGTGTTTATTAAACTATAAAATGGGTGATATAAACACTTAATGTAAACCTAAATCTAAGATGGGAGCAAGCTACGACCACCAAATAATAATAATACTGTCCAAGTGGAGTCTAGTCAAATAAAAGGGCCTATACTTAGCAACCTATTGCCAATCCTTACCGTTATGTTTCAAAATCGTGTCGGATAATGTTCAAAAGAAAAGAAAGAAGTGTTTACAAAATGATAAATCAGCATTTGCTGTGGATACTGTGGTTACTGTGGCTGTGTTTTTCTGCTGGAAAGTGCTTTCCTGTTCTGATCTTGATGGTCGTGCAGATTATTGAACCTCCGTCCCCAAGTACAGCACAGACAGAAAGGATACACTGTCTGTGCAATCTTTGAGGCCACAGGTGTGTTGAGCCGTCAATCAGGTAGCCAGAAGGACCCCTGACCGCTTCAAGGCAATGGTTAATGGTTAAACAGGAGCAGTGCAATTGATACGGGTAACTGGTAACAATCAGTATTGACAAGGCTTACCCAGGAGTGTTGTAAGTAGGGTCCTAAATGTGGTAAGAGCCACAGATTGTAAAATAGGCGTTCTGCACGGCTAGAAGGTGGGACACACCTGGGTCTGATGTAGATGGACCAGCAAGGCAAGAAGGTCAAAACCAAGTTCCAAGATACTAGATTCAGAGAGGATAATCCAAAGGCAGTCCAAGAGAGTTCCAAGGTCAAGGTGCCTGGGAAACAAGGTGGAATCCAAGATACAGAAATCCGAGGGGCAGGCAAGACAAATCCAAAGAACAGTCCGAGGTCGAAAAATCCGTAATCAGAAACAGGAAAAGCAAAGCGCTACACAATCCTCAAGAGATCAGCTGTGAAGCGTTGTAACCACGTTGCCAAGATGCTTTTAAACTGATTCAGTAACCATGTGATGTGTCTCATGGACGTGTGAGACGTGACGTGATCACATGGTCACGGGACGCTGGATGTTCGTTGCTGTGGGAGTCTCCGTGGGCGTGACCAGCCGTGAGCGCGCCTCCATGGTAACTGCCAGCGAAACAAAGGACGGTAGACGCCAGGGCTACAGGCTGGTGTCCTCCTACGCCAGGCAAACTGCTGGTTCTTTCTATGTGCAGGGACTGCTCTTGTTGTTAGGTGTGTTGTGGGGCTTGTGGTTGTGCGGTTCTTAATGGGGCGAGCAACGGGAGACGTGACAGAGCCCCCCCTCAAAGGCCCACGACCCTGTGGGCTGGACGGGTTATCCCGATGAAAGCGAGCAACCAGACGTGGGACATGGACGTCCCGGGAGGGAACCCAGGAGCGTTCTTCAGAGCCATACCCTAACCAGTCAACCAGATACTGGAGGCGACCCCTGCAGAGACGAGAACCCAGAATAGCACTGATCTCATACGTATCCGGGGAGCACACAGAAACAGGGGCAGGAGATCGGACCAACCGGGTGGCAGAAATCCAGGGCTTGAGTAGCGAAGTGTGGAACACCGGGTGGATATGCCAGGAGGAGGGAATAGAGAGCCGTAGGGCTACCGGGTTCAGAACATGTGAAATCTTGTAGGGACCGACAAACCGGGGTAACAGTTTCCGGCAAACAGGGATCCGCAAATGGTGAGTCGACAGCCAAACACGGTCCCCAACCTGATAAACAGGAGCCGCCACCCGTTTCTTGTCGGCCTTGGTTTTCATAGAGGCTTGGGCTTCCCGCAAATGAACCAGTGTCTGGGCATGGATAGATTGCAGATCCCGAGCATAGAAATTGGCGGCGGGAGTGGAGGAGGAAGAGAAATCGGGGAGAGGGAGAGAACGAGGATGCTGCCCATAGAACGAATAGAAGGGGGAGAACCCGGTGGACGAATGCCAGGCATTGTTGTATGCAAATTCGGCCAAATGGAGCAGGTTCAACCATGTATCCTGATACTGAAGGGTCAGGCATCGCAGGTACTGCTCGAGAGCCTGGTTTACCCTCTCGGTTTGGCCATCGCTCTCTGGGTGGTAGGCTGAGGAGAAGCGGGCATCAATGCCAAGGATCTTGGTAAGGGCCTGCCAAAATCGGGATGTGAACTGCGTACCGCGATCGGATACAATGACTTGTGGAAGACCAAAGAGACAGAAGATCGACTTGAAAAATAGTTGTGCCAGTACAGGGGCTGAGGGAATCCCGTGACAAGGAATGAAACGGGCCATCTTAGTATAGGAATCGACTACCACCCAGATGGAATCGTACCCTTGTCTGCGAGGCAAATCTGTAATGAGGTCCATAGAGACCGTATGCCATGGTCTGGGAGGAATAGGTAGGGGTTGAAGGAGACCCACGGGATGACCCCTGCGTGTCTTGCACTGTGCACAGATGGAGCAAGTGTTTACATAATGTTGTACGTCGCGTCTCATAGATGGCCACCAACACCATTGCTTTAGTAACTCCAAGGTGCTATGCTGTCCAGGGTGTCCATTGATGGCCGCGTCGTGAGACCAAGCAAGTGCCTGGTTACGTACATCGCTAGTGGGGAGGAATAACTTATGTATAAAGGGCAACCCCTCCTGAAGAACCAAATCCCATTCTGTTAGTGCTTGTGGATGATGTGAAACCGACTGTCGGATGAGAGTTAGCATGGAGGGAGAAGGAGTGCACATGCATATGACATGACCTTCGCTCAGAAGGGTATCTGGGTATAGGGGCAAAGAATCCCCTCCAGGCGAGCGAGATAAAGCATCGGCCTTACCATGTGAAAGCCCTGGTCTATGTTTTACCACAAAGTCATAGGCGGTAAAAAACAGGTGCCAACGCACTTGTCTGCTGTTCAAACATTTAAGGGAGGCCAGGTCTTGCAGGTTTTTGTGATCTGTGTAAACCACGGTTTGATGTTTGGCCCCAATGAGATGGTGTCGCCAGGTCAGTAATGCATCCTTAATGGCCAGTAGCTCCTTCTCGGTGACTGTGTAATGGGACTCGGAAGGTGTAAATTTCCTTGAATGGAATGCTACGAGATGCAACTGACCCGTGGAGGGACAGGGTTGGGAGAGCACTGCGCCTAATGCAAAGGAAGAGGCATCGGCCTCCACAACAAACGGAAGTTCGGGGTCGGGATGCTGTAATACAGGAGCTGTGGTGAACCTAGCTTTGAGTGTTTCAAAAGAAATCTGATGTTCTGAGGTCCAACAAAACTGGACCCGAGGACTGGTCAAGGCAGTCAGTGGTGAAACAATGGATGAAAAACCGGAAACGAAACGCCGATATAAGTTGGCAAAGCCCAAAAACGACTGGAGCTGTTTGAGACAAGTCGGAGCGGGCCAGTCGATGATGGCACGGACTTTGGACATGTTCATGGATAGACCTCCAGGTGTAATAAGAAAGCCTAGGAACTCTACATCCCTAGTATGAAATACACATTTCTCGGGTTTGGCGTACAAGGAATGTCTTTTTAGCCGAGTTAGGACTTCTGTGACATGGCCTATGTGTTCCTCCAGTGAGGTCGAAAATATCAATATATCGTCTAGGTAGGCAACAACAAAAACGTCTAAGACGTCAGAGAATACCTCATTAACAAAACGTTGAAACGTAGCGGGGGCATTGCAGAGACCGAAAGGCATTACTGTATACTCGAACAGCCCTTGTCGAGTACAAAATGCCGTTTTCCACTCGTCTCCGCTACGCATACGAACCAAGTTGTACGCCCCCCGAAGGTCCAACTTAGTAAAGATGGATGCCTTTGTCAATCGGTCTAATAGCGTGGAGATGAGGGGTAAAGGATACCGATTCTTGATGGTAACAGTGTTCAATCGTCTGTAATCAACACAGGGACGTAAGTCACCCTCTTTCTTGGGCACAAAAAAAATCGGACTAGCAGCTGGAGAGCTAGAGGGTCGTATGTGACCTAAGCGTAGGGCTCGTTGGATGTATTCCTTGAGTACTAACTATTCCGATGGAGGTAAGGAGTATATTCTGCCCTTTGGTGTAGTTGCCCCAGGAACCAAATCAATGGGGCAATCATAGGGTCGATGGGGTGGTAGGCCTTCTGCCGTGACTTTGTTAAAAACCTCTCGGAATTCATGATAGACAGTGAGAATCCCAGCTGTAATGGCCCCCACAGTATGTGGGACGTTCATAGATGGATCTGTCTCCTCAAGGCTGGCGGAGGCTATAGCCCCAAGGACAGTGGCCGGGGATGAAATCGTAGCGGACTCGATCAAACAGAAGTGTTGGCAAACTTCAGATTCAAAGGTGACCTGTCCATTGCCCCAGTTAATCAAGGGATTGTGTTGTTTGAGCCATGGAATGCCTAAAATGATGCCGAACTGTGGCGTGGAAATGAGGTCAAACGCTATTGTCTCTTGGTGCGTGCCCTGAATCACCACTAACATGGGAGCGGTCTGGTACTCAATGGGACCAGAGACAAGTGAGGTACCATCGACCGCTTGTACCGGCTCTGGATACTTTTTCTTGATCAAGGGTAGATTAAGGTCGTGAGCCAGAGAGATATCAATAAAGCAGCCAGTGGCCCCAGAGTCAATCGCAATCTGTACTGAGTGTACCGAATCTCTGGCTGGCTTCAGCTGGGCCTGGACCGTAATCGGTCTGATGGGACCAAATGCAGGTTCATTGGAGGTCAGAGAAGGACTCGCCCGTACCCCCATGCCTAGGGGCGAGCCTTCTGAAAACCCGATGTTTTATTTTTAGGGCGGCGAGGACATTCTTTAACATAGTGCCCTAAAGTACCACAGTAGAAACAGGCGTTATCGGTTCTCCGACATTCCCGTTCGGCCTGAGTGATGGGACTCCGGATCCCGCCAATTTGCATGGGCTCCGGAGCAGAGACGGATGGGGCTGGGGGTGTCTGATTGGAAAAAGCCGTCTCTGCTTTCCTCTCAGACCTGCGAGCGTCCACCTTTAGGGCCAGATCCCCTAACTCAGGGAAGACTGAGGGAAGAGCCGGCACTACAGAAAGAGCATCTTTCATGTGGCTACAGAGACCAGGGTAGAACACTATGGCTTTCTTTTCTTCAGGCCACGAGGTCTCTGCAGCCAGTTGATTGAAACGGGCGATGTAATCAATCAGTGTTTTTTTCCCTGTTTAAGATCAAGCAATTCCAGGTCTCGGGATTGTGCCTTATACCTGGTGTCAAACACTTTTGCCATTTCTGTCACCAGTAGATCGAAATTGTATAGAGCAGGGTGATTTCTCTCTAATAATGGGTTCGCCCAAATGGCCGCTACACCTGACAGGTGAGAAAGAAGGAAAGCTGCCTTGGTAACAGAGTCAGGAAAAAGCTGGGGTCTACACAAGAAGTGAAGTTTGCACTGGTTGAGAAAGGTACGATATTTCCTGGGATCCCCCTGATAACGTTTGGGGGCAGCAAGAGGAAAGGAGGTTGGAAGAACCACTGGAGTGGGGACTGTGGTTGCTGTGGACGGATGTGCAGGTGGATCTGGGGGGGTGGGATCGCCGAACTCGGCATCTGCGGATAAAGGGGCACGTGTGCTTTGTAGGGCATCGAGTCTATGGTGGATAGCCGTTGTGGCTGCGGCCATGTCGGTCCTAAGGGCCGCAACCGCTTGCATTAGAGCGGCCACAGGGTCCCCGGAGGATGTATCCATACTCTGGACGACCAGGAAGGCTTCACAGTCTGTTCTGATCTTGATGGTCGTGCAGATTATTGAACCTCCGTCCCCAAGTACAGCACAGACAGAAAGGATACACTGTCTGTGCAATCTTTGAGGCCACAGGTGTGTTGAGCCGTCAATCAGGTAGCAGGAACGCCGGAAGGACCCCTGACCGCTGCAAGGCAATGGTTAATGGTTAAACAGGAGCAGTGCAATTGATACAGGTAACTGGTAACAGTCAGTATTGACAAGGCTTACCCAGGAGTGTTGTAAGTAGGGTCCTAAATGTGGTAAGAGCCACAGATTGTGAAATAGGCGTTCTGCACGGCTAGAAGGTGGGACACGCCTGGGTCTGATGTAGATGGACCAGCAAGGCAAGAAGGTCAAAACCAAGTTCCAAGATACTAGATTCAGAGAGGATAATCCAAAGGCAGTCCAAGAGAGTTCCAAGGTCAAGGTGCCGGGGAAACAAGGTGGAATCCAAGAAACAGAAATCCGAGGGGCAGGCAAGACAAATCCAAAGAACAGTCCGAGGTCGCAAAATCCGTAATCAGAAACAGGAAAAGCAAAGCGCTACACAATCCTCAAGAGATCAGCTGTGAAGCGTTGTAACCACGTTGCCAAGATGCTTTTAAACTGATTCAGTAACCACGTGATCTGTCTCACGGATGTGTGAGACGTGACATGATCACGTGGTCACGGGACGCTGGATGTTCGTTGCCGTGGGAGTCTCCGTGGGCGTGACCAGCCGTGAGCACGCCTCCATGGTAACTGCCAGCGAAACAAAGGACGGTAGACGCCGGGGCTACAGGCTGGTGTCCTCCTACGCCAGGCAAACTGCTGGTTCTTTCTATGTGCAGGGACTGCTCTTGTTGTTAGGTGTGTTGTGGGGCTTGTGGTTGTGCGGTTCTTAATGGGGCGAGCAACGGGAGATGTGACATTTCCCTTTGACTTCACTCCACCCCCTGCAACCTCAAAGCTGCCTCCAGGGCACAAAGCAATGGCGCGAAAGTTGGCGTAGAGTTAACTCGGAGGGACACAACCCGATCATCGCGCACGGCCCCCGGAGGAGAAACCAGATGAAAAGGAATGCGGCAGCACCGAGTGGTTTGGTAAATGCGTCTGACTAGGGTGCAGAATTAGCAGAACACTGTGAAGTAGAGGTAAACTGGGAGCAATCACCTACTACTCATGCTGAGGCGAGTATGACTGATTGTGTCCAAGAGCGTGATAATAATTGTAAACAACAACTCAAAACGCTAGACTTGAGATGAAACGGCAGGTCCCCCAGCTACTTTAACCTCTAATATATCCATTGGAACTGATTCCTGGGGCTCTAGTCTTAACTTTCCACAAGAGGGCAGCTCATTTGAAGAGATCCTTCCACAAGGTTCCCCCGCACTAATTGCATCTTATCCGCTACAAAGAGCTGCCACTGATGCATGCTGCATTCATATGTTTAACGCGCCTCCCTCCAATTCAGATTTGCTGCCAATACCTCACTGCTAGGGAATGGGGATCTTCCAAACGAATGAGGTGCAGCTGAAACCATTCTGCGGCAAAGGGTTGTAAATAATCAGAAACATGCTAGTGAAACACGGACACCTGTAACTAGTAAACAGGTCCTTTCGATTAATAATTTTCAGCAATAATACACTCGTTGAGACTTGCGCATTTATCGATCATGGAGAAGTGTTTGAGGATTCATTCCCAATGAATGCTCCAAGGACCGACCCAAAAAGGTCAAGCGGAAGAGCAGCAAGATTATCTCTGGATATTGGAGAACTCGAGGCACTTATGTATAACCAGCAAAAAAGAAATGCGTTTTGCGGAACTGGCCAGCAAAACAAATATCGATGGAAAGATGAACACATTGAGATAAATAACATTGTCACCATCCCCAATTCGAAAATGGGTCTGCCACTAATAGAAAACCATGCTGTAAATTCTATCACGCAAAAAGTAAAGGAGTCATTACTTCTGACCCTGCCAGATCCTCATCTTGCTTCATTAAGCTCTCATGAGACAGACGTACTAGTACATAGTACTATATCCACAGACTTGCCTCCATACCAACAAACAAGTTTGGTGATCCCAGCGAATGATCCTCTGATGGGAAACAGGGCTTTAAGAGTCACCTATACAGCAAACTTTAAATGGGAATACACTGGGTTACTTAACCTTTACCCCAACAGATATGATGAACTTACAGAATACGGTGATAGGGGCTCTTACGATCTCTTTAGCTCTGTTTCTAAAGCTATATGAGACATTAGCAACACCTTGAAAGACCAGGTTCCCGTATTGGCAATGGTACATTTGAAACAAATATATCTGGAAGCTTTCCCGACAAAAACCCATTCCCAGCTTCACAGAGAGGCTGAATTGACGGCACAATGGCAATCGAGGTTATACGACTTAGCAAGAAGAGATCATGCAGAGAAATCAACGATGATAGCCTTGGTCCTAGATATGATGAAGGTGCTACGTCGTGAAAGTCATAATGTCCCAAGTGATCAGCAAGTACTAAAACACCACAACGAAGACCACCATGGGCCTCTGCCCAAGACACCAATGTCATATATATGAGACCTAACCCAGATCTCCTCCAAACCCAAACAGAAACAAAATTCAAATTGCCATCGCTGAACGATCAAGATGACACTAGTCAACCGAACGTACGTCCATTGACCAGAATTTCACAGACGGTGGATACAGCTGGAAATTCCACTGTAAACGACCTCATCCACCTGACCTGTGTCAAGACATGGACACTTGTTCGCATATCAGACAGAGAGAAATCCAGACTTCTTCCATCGGTATGCCCAATATCCCACTCCCCCTGCAACAGACAGATCAAGAGGCGGAGACACTAGAAGTAGTGAATAAACAACTCTATCTTTGAGAAAGGTACTTCAAATACCAAAAGTACAAATTCAATACCTAAGAAATAAAAAAATCAGCCCTGAGGTCCCAAGTCAAGAACTACGGTTCAAGAGTCTTCTTACGTAATCTAGAGTGCCAGTGGAGAAGCAACACATTTTTCTAAATCAATAGAGGATTAGGAAAGAAAACCCTATGTTTCAACCACAAGAAGAGAACTCAGACAAAAATAACATCACTGATGAAGAATCGGAACAGAGAGAGATCATTATGAACTTATCTGTCTATCCATCAGAAGAAGAATTCGAGGAAGAACTAACTTCCAGGGGGGCATGGCTTGGGCAGCCATGGAGTAGGACGTGCTTCCTGAGCAGCTCCGGAGGATCTGACAATGATCCGTGAAAACTACCTACAAAAACGCACTACTGGTTCCAGGATTGACTATACATGCATGGGAACGTGTGTTCTGCTCACTGTATAAAGACCAAGTGAATCGTGTGTGGAATTCTGGAGGAATCGCCCGGCGAAGACGGCGGCTGCTCGGTCCATTGTCACACAAGATGGCCGACAACAAAGGAAACGAAACTGAAGCACCCGGAGCGGCAGAATAGAGACGGCAGCCGCGGGGAAAGAATGATGATGGCGAAGTGGAGACGGAGCGAAACCCCTGCGGCGGTAAGCCTTGTGTCACGTTGGCCTCAATGCTGACCCGGAAGGCAAGAGCCCGGGGGCAGCGGGGGTGCGAAAAGATAGGCCACACCACGATAGACATATGAAGTGCTAGCTGGGCATCGATGAGCAGAAAGCTGCGGTGAGAGGCGGCGGACGGTGCGACTGCTTGAAGAGTACTACAGTAGCTGATAAGGGTGGAAAAGACAGTTGGGAAGGCACGCGGACTCTGAATCGAGACAGCGAGGCATAACGGAGGCCGCAGAATGTCGGCACGAGGGGCCGTGAGCAAGAACAAGAATAACCAACCCATAATCGATATTTTTGCCAAAACGCAACATTCTCCTGCGGCCATTGCGCCCAAAGGCTCGATGGCACCAGCGGAGGGCACCACAGTGGCTGAAAACCATCAGATTGTAGAGGCCATCACGGAGCTGAAAGACTCTTGGGGGGGTTGCGATGTCACACCTGCGCACTTCCCTGGAGGCTAAAATAGACGCAGTAGGCATAGAAGTCACCCTGCTGAGGCAAGATGTCAGGGGGCTGGCGGAACGAACAAGCAGCCTGGAAGGTGCAGTGAAAACCAACACGGACACCAGCACTAACAACGCAAAGGAGATCCATGTACTCAAACAACAGGTAGCTAACCTGGAGTCTCGAGCGGAGGAAGCAGAAGGGAGAGTGAGGAGGAACAATATTCGCGTGGTGGGCTTGCCGTAGGGTGAGGAGGGACAGGACCCGACAGACTACATCGAGAACCTACTCCTACAAGGAATTGGGGCTGGAAAACTCTCGCAGGGATTCACAGTGGAGCATGCACATAGAGCCCTTATGAGGAAGCCGAGACCCGGGGCCCCTTCCCGGACGATAATCACCAAAATATTGAACTACAAAGACCGCGAGAAAATACTGGAGTACTTCCGAAAAGGTGGAACAATCGAAAGGGCCTTGAGCACCATCACAGCGTATCCGGACTAGACTATGTTGGTCCAGAGGCAACGGTACAGCTATGTGGCAATCAAAAGAAGGCTGCGCGCGGCTGGGATAAAATATATGCTTCTGTACACCGCAAAATTGAAGGTGGTGCACAAGAGCAAAATGTATTTTTTTGACACTCCAGAAGAAGCAACGACGTGGCTGGATCTGCAGGGCTGCCTGGAACGAGACACGGAAGAGACCCAAGAGGGACACGATATGTGACTGGGATACGGTATGCATACTGTTAAGGCGTCGAGTGAGCACCCCAGGGGTGCCTAGATGAAGATTAAGATTAATGGGCGCGGCTGTAGGAGGCTGATATTTTGATAAGATACCGCTGACTGTAACGGACTTGAAGGACTGGAATATAGTAGCGTGTACACATATGCAAATTGTATAGCAATGTGTAGTTAACCCGAAGTGACATAGTAGCGGCAGCGCGAAAGCACCCTACCCCCCCGAATTATAGTTGTAGTAGTAGTAGGTTGGCCACTAGGGCGGCCTCACCCTGCGGAGCTTTGAGTACAGGCGAGAGCCAGAAAGAGCTAGATGCGGGGGAGCCTGAGATCCAGGCATGGAACTGGGCAACAGTTGGGGGGAGTGATGTTGGGGAAGGGACGGGAGGCGGGAGGGAGGGGGAACGGGAAGTTTGGGGTGTTTTTGGTTAAAGGGAATTTAGAATGGGATGCAAGCCTATACAGATTGGATTGGAATTCAAAGTCAGACTGCACCTGGGGGAGGAGGAACTGAACTTGTACAGGCCATGGGGGACCTTAAGATACTTACATGGAACGTGCGGGGGCTCAACAGCTACTTAAAAAGCAACAAAGTTATGTTGTACCTGCGCAGGCAGAAAATAGATATTGCATTGCTGCAGGAAACCCACCTTACACGAGAGAGGATGGACACGATCGCTGGGAAGTGGAAAGGAGTGTTGGTGGGCTCATCGTACTCTGCTTAAGCGAGAGGAGTGCTTATTTGGGTGGCGCCACATGTCCCTTTTCAGCGATTGCAAGTGGTGGCTGAGACAGACGGGAGGATGGTTATACTGATGGGAATGGTGGAGAACCGGGAGATAAGCATTGTTAACACGTATGCCCCGAACCAGAACACAGCGGCGTACATTAGAACATTGAGTGTGAATTTGAGCGCATGCGTAGGAAGCGTGATGATCTGGGGAGGGGACTTCAACTGCGTATTGAACCCGAGGGTGGACAGATTGGATGGGAAGATGGATAGACCAGCCCCTGCAGCCAAGGCATTAGACATTGCTGGATGACTTTGGTTTGGAGGATGCATGGAGGGTGAGGCACCCCCAGGAAAGGCAATATTCACATTATTCTACCCCACAGCAGTTATCAACGAGGCTGGATTATGTCTTCACATCACCCGAAATGATAGCGGAGATCGCACAAATAGAGTACAAGGCCAGGGTCCTTTCGGACCACTCGCCCCTGATTCTCGCATGGCAATACTAACCCCCCCCCCCCCCCCCCCGAGAGCGAGGATCCCGACATGGCGCCTACGAGCGGAAGCGTTGCAAGACCCCTTTTTTAGGGAGGACTTGAGGGAGGAGATTGTAAATTATTTTGAAACAAATACTGGGAGCGTAGATTCGGCAGGAACACTATGGGAGGCCTTTAAAGTTGTCATGAGGGGGGTAGCCATAGCGAAATCCAAGGGCCTACAAGGTGGGGTTTTAGCCGAACTGCAAGAGACGGAAGAAAAAATTAGAAGAGGCCTTAAGGGGCGGAGACGATACAGCAGAGAAGCTAGAATTGACACTTAAGCTACAGCAAAAATGTGCAGAATATTGGGAGAGATTGTGTAACCTTAATTATAAAAAATACGTAGAGAGACAGCAAGCGGGAGGTGATAAACCGGGGAGACTTTTGGCGTGGTTATATAAGAGTGAGACTCCCAGAGTCACAATCAGGACTATAGAAAGAGAAGACGGTAGCGTAGAGGACACCCAGGAGGGAGTTAATCAAGCGTTTGTGGATTATTACAAGGTATTATACGGAGACGACGGGGAGAGTAGTCGCGCTATGATGGAAGAAACGCTTGAGGACATGGGGTTGCCCAAGATAAGCGAGGAGGAGAGAGAGGAACTAGATACCCCGATCACCTTGGAAGAATTAGGGGAGGTGGTGAGGCAGCTGCCTACTAGTAAAACCCCAGGGACAGATGGACTCCCAAGTGAGTTTTACAAAGTATACATGGAAGAGGTCCTCCCCCCACTGTTAGAGATGTTAAACGAAGCGTTTGAGACGGGACGCTTACCGGAGTCACTGAGAGAGGCCGTCATAATATCGCTCCCCAAACCTAATAAACCTGGGCACAGCTGTGGTTCCTATAGACCCTTGTCAATGCTGAATCAAGACAGCAAGATATTAACTGCTGTCTTAGCAAATAGACTGAAGAATGTTATTGGCAAACTAATACACCCGGATCAAACGTGCTATGTCCCTCATAGAAACATTACCAATAATCATAGTCAACTCCAGAGAATCATTGAGTTTGGCAGAGAAAGAGATGCAGAAATTGCAATTGTGTCTTTGGATGCAATCAAGGCCTTTGACTCCGTTAAATGGCCATGGCTGCTTGCGGCCCTGAAGTACTACGGGTTAGGGCCTGGATATGTAAGGTGGGCGAAAATTATACATAGCGAACCGCTGGCTAGAGTTAGGACAGGATCTGTGATATCGGAAAGGTGGCAGCTCAGCAGGTGTACTAGACAGGGATGTCTGTGGTCTCCAATGCTTTACATACTGGCCCTGGAACCTCTAGCAATATATCTGAGGCAGCAATATGACACCATAGGCATCGAGGTGAAAGGGGAGCGGCATCTGATCTCCCTATATGCAGATGACATGCTGCTGTACTTGCGATTCCCAGAAGAAAATCTCCAGTACATCCTAGAAGTGCTGGAGAGATACGCTGTGCTGTCCGGTATAGCAGTGAACCCCCAGAAGTCCAGCATGTTCCCATTAGGGGGGTACATGGGGATTCCAGCGGAGCGACTACCTGTATTGGAAGTGCCGTGGGCGGTTAGCACATTTCGGTACCTGGGGATAGATATATACCACACTGTGGAGGAAGAGCATAGGTGCAACACAGAAGTAGCCATTAAAGAAATTGAGAAGTGCATGCAATTTTGGGCAAAGCTGCCCTTGGCGATGATGGGGCAGGGAGCAATGCTAAAGATGGTGGTCCTGCCAAGGCTCCTACACTACTTCGGGAACATACCGTACCTGATTCCTAAGAAGTTCTTCACCAAACTGAATAGCATGTGTAGGGACTTTTTGTGGCATGGCACGCGAAAGAGTGGCGTTATGGAAGCTACAGAACTTCCATGACAAAGGAGGGATAAAGTTGCCCAACTATGAGGCGCACTACGTGGCAAGCCAGTTACCGTATGTTGCCAAATGGCTCTCTGACGAAAAGACCTCGGAATTTAGGCTGTTTGGGCGTGATTGTGCACCTTTTTATTTAAAAGAGATGATGTGGGTACCCAGGGCAGAAATGGTGGGGCGCCCTAAAATGATGCTACTGGGGTGGAAGGTGTGGCGCAGGGCATGTCAAATGATGGAGAACCCGTCCCCATGCTCACTGCAGATACCACTGGTTGCATTGACGGGGGCAGACGAGCAGCTGCGAATGATACTCAGGAACCACTGGGAACCGGCTGGGGTGGCAACAATGGGTGATATTTGGCGGGAGGGCTCTAGTATTACTTTTGAGGGGCTGCGGGAAGAAACTGGGTTGCACGAGGGCCAGTATATTACGTATCATAGAATGGTACAGAGGATTAAGAGAACATGGCCTGAAACTGTGTTGGAGGAAGAATCAGATGCCACCATAGACATGATATACGACATAGCTGAGGGGGGTCATGAGATTTCCAGATTGTATGAAATGCTGATGTCCAAAGTGGGGAAGGAGGTCACGCAGTTGAGACTAGATTGGGAAACGGAGGTTGGAGCCCCGATGTAAGACGGGATGTGGGAACGGCTGCAGGCGTATCATAAGAGGGTGTCTAGAAACGCGAGGCTGAAACAGATTCAGCTGTACATAACGCATAGAGCATATATGAAGCCTTGGAGGATATCGAGGTTTGAAAATGCAGGACGGCAAGCATGCCCCAAGTGTGATGAGGAGAACGCGGGCATGGTGCATATGTTCTGGTCATGCCCGATCATAGAACGTTTCTGGAGAGGAGTGAAAGGGAAACTGGAAGATAAAGGGGTCAAGATTGTAGTGGATACAGTGTAGGCCTGTCTGCTGGAGGGGTTCCCAAGACCACAGAAGCTCAGGCACGTGAGTAAGCTGAGGGATCTGGCTTATGTGCTTGCAAAGAGGAGGATTGCCATGGGATGGAAGACATGCCATGTGCCAAAGGTAGAGGTGTGGTGGAGAGATTTGCAAAAATGGGCGGAAGCCGAAACCATGGCATGGCAAGAAGCGAGTAGCACAGGGGGGGAGGAGGAGACTGAGTCCCTGATGGCCTGGAAATCACTGATAGCCGAACTGTTTGGGTCATTAGATGACCCGGCGGAGCCTGTAGAAGAGGAGACCGAACCACAGGATGCGGAAACTAAAGGTTTAATGCAATAGACTTGTAGAGGGGGTTGGGATAAGGGAAGTAGTGGCACTGTTTGTTTGGTTTGTATTGTTTGGTTGTGTTTATAACTCAATAAAATGTTTTTTTAAAAATGTTTTTAAATAAATAACTTCCAGTCAAAATCTCCTAATTTCGCTAAAAGAAATTTCATATTTTGACTTGGAAGTCCCAAATGCACCTCACCATCTTCCGCCCCAAGAGTTCTTGGGTGTGGATCTATTAATGGCCTCTACAGAAAAAATAATTTTCCACGTTAGATCAAAAGAGTTGAAAGTGCTTAACAAAGGCAAACAACCTGAGAGGGAAATCTACATCCAAGCACCTAAAGAACCAACTCTAAACCTACCAAAATTTGACCTAGTAAGACCTGAACGGCAACCTTGCACTGTAGTAATTGAACACATCTTGAGATCATCGGACTGCCTGATCTTAAACCATCACACCAACGTACTCAAACTGCTGCAATTTATCACTGAACTGAAACACCTAGATTCTAGAGATATTAAATTCATCCAGTTTGGCGAAGAAAAAAGAAACCAGTGGTTGATTGTACATCTCTTTTCAACTGCGGTGAAAACAGCAATCCTAACCCAGAGCGATGCTTTTTTACCTTTAGGATTTGATCTAAGTCAGACGTTTTCACATAAGAAAACTCTGAGATCTCAAATTACCACCAAAGAATCAACGAGACAGAGGGTGCTACCCCATCGACAAATTACTGCTAGTCATCCAAAGGAGAAATCTCTTGAGAGCAGTCCCAAAGAACCTGAATTGTTCTATAACTTACTAATGAACTTGGAAAATAGAGACCATAAGACCAACAGATCAGTCAGGTGGTTAGACGATACCACGACAAACAAGGACCTGAACCACACTAACACCCAGACTGGACAAAGAATATCATTGACCCAGGTAAACTAGCAATCACGAATTTTGGTGGCTTGTCCACTGAAAATGTGCAGCTGGAATACCCGAGGATCCACCCACTTGTTCGTGGAAGGAAATGGAATGTTGCAGACATACGAAATTGTCTGTCTTCAAGAAACCTGGATTCAGGCCTTGCCGGCATGTGATGGGTATATCCCTTCTTTAAATCCTGCCCTTAGAGGAAAAATCGGGCATCCATCTTCAGGATTGCTCATTCTAGTAAAATAAGCCAGAAACCTAGAAGTTCAAGAGGAGATGAACCCTAATCCTTTTACTCAAATGGTGGTGATCTTGAATACTTTAGCAAACAAGGAATCTCCAACATTTGTGGCCATTTGCAATCTGTACCGGAACCCTGTTGGAATTAACGACTCGCTATTTATCAAGACAATTCTCACGACATTAGACGAGCTACAACTATGATATAAGGATCTTCAATTTATCTTATGTGGGGACTTGAACATCCATCTCTTTGAGAACACCGAACCTTGACACCCAATCACAGGCTGCCTAAGAAAGCCCAACTATAGGTAAAGGAATTGCAAGTGCAATCTATTTTTGTGATAAATGGTCAACTTCCTGAAGAGATTCCCCCTATTCCGACCTGTGAGATGGGGAATTATGTTGCATACTTAGATTACATTTTTGCTTCTATGAAACAGAGTTCAGAATTTCACACCTTGAAAGTCGTCTTAACTCTGAAAAGCGACCATTGTCTACTCGCTTTAGCCTGGAACCACAATCAAAGCAGCCCGACCTTAAAACTGACGACATTGCAATTGAACAATGAGCAAAACAGACTTACGCGCTTCCGATGTATCAATCATGACGGAAAAGTACCTAAATCATCCTAAAAGTGGCATCGGGAGACTAGAATATGATTGGATGCTGATACCCTATAAAGCCCCTGATAGAAAAAACAATGAAAACTCCTTACACTGGAGTTCACACCTACAATGCAGAACTGGTTGACCAGAGGAAACTATATCGAGCGGACATAAGAAAACTGAAGTCACTTCATCTAAAAGAGCATACTACGCTTATCCAGAAAAGGAAGCAGAAATATAAAAACTGTTTTCTAATGTCTAAGGAACATCGACTCCAACTAGAAGCAGAGATGATACAGAAAACATTGGGTAATCAGAATACTGTGAACTTTGGGCTTTATTGAATGGCAATCAAAGAATAGCCCCATCTTTGACTGCGGCAGTCCCTGAAGTAAAATGGTTTGCTCATTTCTCTGCTATATATGCAAAGAGAGCGAATAATGAAGATCCTCAGGAACTTAACATAACCACCAAATGGAACATCAATTGGGAACGAGATGACATGCTAACATTAATAAAACATCTTAACACGTCAGGAGCACCTGGGCCCGACAGCCTTTCCAATAGTTTGCTGAGGCTGCATCCGGAAGCGTGGGCGGAACTTTGTGTAGCCCTGTTCTCGGCAATAATGGAAACAACTCAAATCCCTTTGTCTTGGAAAAATCCAGTCCTGATCCGTTCTTTAAACACGGTGACAGAGCGTTGCCTACCAACTATCGTCCTATTGTACTACTAGACCCGTTGGTGAAACTCTTTGCTTCAATACTACTTTGCCAGCTAACCCTTTGGTCAAACACGAACATCAGAATAGATCCCCGGCAGACCGGCTTTGTTAAAGGAGCAAGCACAACAATCAATATTATGCTACTCAACCTGCTAAAGCTCAAAGCATTGAAAGCAAATACCAGGATCTACGCAGTGTTCAGACCTCAGACAAGCCTTCGATAGAGTTGACCGTCGAAGGCTATGGCAGATATTACAGGCATGGAATTGCCCTCAAGACCTTCTAATAGCCATTAAGGCCTTTTATACCACCACATCGATCCAGGTTAGACTCTCAAGTCAAGGTGCTTTATCAAAGAAGATCGAAACGTGGAATGGCATAAACCAGGGATGCCCTCTGGTGGCAATACTCTTTAACCTGCATATTTTGGACCTGAACACTGCTCAAGGAGAGGCAAGAACACACCCGCATATTTTAAACGGCACAGCGGTACCTTTTTGATGGTCTATGCAGATGACCTAATCCTGTTGGACAAAACGCTGATTGGACTACAACGGAGCTTAAACACCTTACTCTCATATTTTAAGGAAAATGGCTGATCGGTTAACTCTGCAAAGACCCAAACCTTATCTTTTGGCAACCTTCATAACCGAAACAAAATTAAATTTGCCTTACATCTAGGTTCCACCAAGCTGCTGCAAGTCAAAACCATAAAATATTTAGGAGTCTGGATTAAATCATCTCTGAATGAACATGAGTGGGGAGAAGCCTTAGAAACAAAGGTTTGATCTCGAGTGTGACAAGCACTGTTTCTACATAGAAAGTTTGGTAAATGTTCCTTGCGCCCTGTTCTACTCTTATCGGCAAAAAGTAATTCCGATTCTGGCATTTGGAGCAGAGGCTGCCTTGAATCTATCATGGAAGGCATGGATCATCTAGAAGGTGTCTTTTGGAAGAAAGTTCTGTCTCTACCCAAAGCGTTTCTAATCTCCCAGATAAGGTTTGAACTTGCCATCCAATCAACCCATTCAATGATTCTGTGGAAGTCAATTGATCTCTATCGGAAAATACCTACCGAAGATGTTCTCCCACTGGCCATTCTGAGATCGGCACCGTCTAAGCAACAAAATGAAATATTTAATCTCTGGAAGAACAGATGCACAATGTGGTTAGAAGCTTTAGACTCTCCGGAAGAAGTTCTATCAACAAACCCCACATTGCTCAAAAAGAAAAACCAATGGAATGATTGGATTGGATAGAGACGCAACAGACCAAAGCAAAATACAAACTTTCAATTAACTGTCCGGATTACTCTCGAGCATTAAATCAACTGCCTTCATATCTGTACTGATTCCCATGCCCCAAGTTCAGAGACTTATTTTTACGTCTAAGACTGAATCTTCTTCCGACTAGGGAAGTATTAGCACAACGGAAACAACTAAATGGGGAGCCACATTTATGTCGTTTTTGTCTCGATCGGAATCAACAGGAAACGCTCTGTCACATCCTGATGGAATGTGATGCTCTGTCTCAGATCAGACTTAAATATCGAGATGCTTTCCAACCCGAAGCGGTAACTCTCAATCCAGAAGACTGTTGGACCTCTGTGCTATTGGACGAACAAAAATAATTTATTTGTATGATTTTACAATTTTGGCTAGAGCTAACTACCTTAAAGAACTTCTGAGTGACAAGTGTACTATTCATGATGTGGAAATTCTTTTCTGTTTTTGCTGTTCCTTGGCTTTTTATTTTCTTTGTTCTTGCTGCACGAAACCAAGGAATTGTGATGATGAAACTAAGGAAAAGGTTTGTAATTGTCATAAATCACCAAGGTATCTTATTAAAAGGATACGGTAACCAAAAAGGATACAATTGGTAGGGCTCTTCCGGATCCTTATTTACACGACTTGATAGTAGTGAAGTCAAATTAGACCTTCTAAATGATACCACTCTCTGACCGATGAAACAGGCAGAGAGGGGGATCACTGGAAAGGGCGTGGGAGCTTTATAGGAAGTCAGCCTAGGATAAATAAAGTATCATGAGAAACTGTCCCAAATCAACTAACTATAGAACAGCAATATCACTAATTAACAACACTGTCCTGTGGGCTTAGAACTGAAGTCTCCACCAAAGTCTCTGAAGAAATCCAGGAGTTGAAACAACTAAAAGGAGGGGAAGGTTAGTAAGGGAGACTTATCCCAAACGGCACGAGGCTCACGCTAGATACCGGGTTGGTGCACCACAGGATAGCGTCCAAAGTACTGTGCACAATCACCTTCAAAAGAAATACTTCCTTTCCCACGTAGAAACAGAAATATGATGAAATGAGTCCACCTGTTATCTCATCACAGGTGCCAGGAATTCACTCCAAAGCAAAGAATAGGATGCGTGTGGAATTACACGTTTAAACAGAGTTCAAAAGCCTGCATGCAGGATTACACGCGACAGAGTTCACGCAGCCGGGACAGCCGCTCTTGCAAGCGTGAGGAAAAAGCCAGCGTGCAGGTTTACACGCGACAGAGTTCACGCAGTCGGGACAACCGCTCTTGCAAGCGTGAGGATTCACATGTAACACAAGGACACGCAACTAGGACCGCAGCGTGTAAAGAGTAGAGTAGACCGCGTGCGATACGCAAACAGAAGTGCACGCAGTCAGAGCAGCCGTACTTGAAGAGTTCCAAAGTCCGCATGTGTATTACCCGCGAACAAAGTACATGCAGCGTAGGACAGCCGTGCATGGAAACAGCGTCCGCGTGGGAATTACACGCGACCAACTTCACGTAGTCAGGAAAGCAGCATGCGAAGAAATCAGGAACCCGCGTGTCTGAATACACGCGACTGAAGAGCACGCAGACAGTGCGGCCAACCTGTGACTTCCAGACAGCAGCTCCAGGAATTTGCGTGTGGAGAAAACACGCCGAAGAAGCCAAGTAAGTAACTGAAGAGAATGCGAGGACGGAGATCAAGGGTTTCAGCTACCAAACGCCATATTGGTTCAATTAGAAGCAGCGAGCGACGTATCCACGCGCTGCTTATGAACGTACTGCCATAACACACGTGACTAATCTGAATCACATGAATTTAACAATGTGAATAATGCACACGTCGTTTTCCCGGCAGTGCATCAAACAATCTCCATTTACAATAGAACGGTCTAGCAGTTCTATGAGCATAGCTCGTTCTGCATGAAGATGTTGTTCCAGGTCCAGAGGTAATATGGCCAGCATGCATGACAGTAATAAACAAAATAAAAAGAAAATAAGTCAGGATGTTAGGGCCGGGGTCTCCCTTCCCCACATTTTTAGCACAGGACAAGGAGGGACTCTTGAGCACAGCACACTCCTGGGCTTCTCCGGCATGAACTTACAGTTCCTTTTCTCAGTATCAGGGTCTTCTGAGCCCAGGTCTCTTCTCATGCAAAGTCTCTTGCTTCAGAGGGCCTGATACGCCAAAACAAAACAAAAGTTCTTTCTGTTAACCTTTACGTTGGGTGATTAGCCTTCCACCATTGGATCCCTCTCAGCTGGGCTCAGATCCTTCTTTCAGTCGTCAGCCTCCCTTAGTCGGGCTCAGACCAACCACTCAATGTGGACATCCCTCCATCGGGTACATACTTGTCATCACAATGTTGTTCACTTAGCTTTTCCACAATTTTACTCTTGCCATCACTCAGTCGGATTTACTATCACCTTTCAATCACAAGATCCTTATTTGTAATATTCAACAGTCTCAATATCTTTTTAAACAACCCCCTCGGTTTAGTGAGGTCTCCTTCATCCAGGCACAGCCCTTCCAAAGCACTTACTAATCTTAAACAGAGACCTCCGAAGGGCGATCTCATCCAGCTGGGTCACTGTTAGTCTACGGCAAGTGCGGGCCTCATACCATCACAG
This sequence comes from Ambystoma mexicanum, assembly GCF_040938575.1. NCBI lineage: Eukaryota > Metazoa > Chordata > Amphibia > Caudata > Ambystomatidae > Ambystoma > Ambystoma mexicanum. The sequence goes on along the minus strand of NC_090928.1, from coordinate 390,177,609 downwards.
TTCACGCAGCGTTCCTCTCAGCCGGGCGCATATGCCTGTTTCACAATACCAAAACTTCTGCAATGTGTCAAGGACTTCCGATTGTACATGTAATTTGGCTTTACCCCTGTATGACCACCTTAACACATTACACCAGCCTTCCCTATGGCCTCTTGGTACTTTTAGTTTCTTTACTCATAATGTTCAACACAGTCTCTTTGTTCAGGAGAGGGGTACCAGGTAGAGAACTTCAACTGAGCGCCCATGTGGCACCGGACCACTCTATCTCTGGTACCAAGTTTGTTCACAAAAAATCTCTTGTCTATTTATCTTCTTAACGTTGCCACTGCAACCTTGAGTCTAACATAGTCCAGTCGACTATCGGGTTCTTCCGACTCACCGGCTGTGCTGAACTTGTTGGCGGCTCCTTTGCCCCAGGAGTCAAGGACGGTACCACAATGGCAACCACGTCTCCCCGCCCTGGCTATCAGTGCGGGAGGGTGCCATGTACCGCTGACATCCATCACTCCATCGGCCAGCTGCGATTCCCAGTCTTATTTTCTTTTATCTGAGGCTTCGCAGGTCTGGGTTGAAAAGGGCAAGGGAACCTCCCTCCTTGACGTCCTCTCCGGTCTTGCCGCCTTTCTCCCCCATTTGAACTGCCGTCCTGGAATGGCTGCTTCCTTGTGTGTTCAACCTTGCTCAGAGTGTGCTCTTGTGCTCCGCCTTTTATCCCTATCAGGAAGGGAAAGGGTAGTCAGGTGTGTGTAGTTGTCGGTAATTGGCTGACTCTGCCTGACCCTGGTGTTGGGACGTGTAAGGTAAACGGCTTAGGTATTAGTCTGTTCATGCTGTGAGAAAGTGTTCATGTTGTAAAAGGGGAGGGGGTGTAGAGTTTTTGCTTATCCTACTAGGCAAGATTGGGAAAAGGTGTCACAAGGAAGGGGATACCATGCCTCAACCCTTGGTGTCCCACTTCCACTCCCCTAAGACCCCTCATCCAGGTGATCCTCCCGCACTGGTCCACCCCCAGGAACTGGATCCAATAGTGATGGCCGTGTCCTGGCCACCTGGATGACAGATCCCTGGGGACTAGTGAGTGAGACACCTTCAGGTTTCTCACATACCCTTCCCCTATGCGATATGTATATGCCTGTTCTTTGTCCAGGTTCCACTTTGTGAAGACCTGGAAGAGAACAGGGATGAGAGATGTCAAAGAACTCTCACATATCCCATTGGTTTGTTGTGGTCAGTGTTGTTAGAGGTGTAGAGTTTTTACTGGTCTCTCGACAGTAGGCCATGAATTGGTTTTTAAGGGTTGGTTCAGGTCTCCTAAGCTCAGAGTTTTCCCAGTCCCATATTGGAGAGTTTTGGGAGTGTCTGCTTGCCAGCAACTCTGGGGTTGAAAATCTCCACATTGAGGTCGAGTTTCCTGTAAGAGAGTAGAAAAGGTAGGGAAATCCTGTCCCAGAATAACTTCTTCGGGGAGTCCAGGAATTATGGCTGAATATATTTCACAGGATTCACCCCGGATATTGATGTGTACAGGTATTTTGGGTTACACTTCATTGTCCCAGTGTACACATGTAATCCTTTGGTTGTAACTAAATCAGCCCATATAGCAGTTTGCTTATTACCTGAGTCAATTAAGGCTCTTACTTGCCGCCCATTTACCCATGCCTTTTCGTATGTAAAGTCAGTCGACGATTGACAAACAAATACTAAAGGTCTCTAGCTCTTCTTCGGGTACTTCCCATTCTCTACCCTTTAAATAACCTATTTCCATCACACCATGGGCTAGTTGCGATTCACGGTCTTATGTTTCTTTTATCAGAGTCTTCACAAGTCTGGGTTGAAAAGGGCAAGGGCAACTCCCTCCTTGACGTCCTCTCCGGTCTCACTGCCTTTCTCCTCTGTTTGAACTGCTGTCCTGGAATAGCTGCTTCTTCGTTCTTTCGGCCTTGCTCGAAGTGAGCTCTTGTGCTCTGCCTTTTATCGCTATGGGGGAAGGGACAGGGTAGTCAGGTGTGGGTAGTTGTCTAATTGCCTAACTCTGCCTGACCCTTGTGTTGGGACATGTCGGGTAAATGGCTTGGGTTTTAGTCCGTTGTCGTTCACGCTGTAAGAAAGTGTATGTGTTGGAAAAGGGGCGAGGTAGAGTTTCTACGTATCCTACTAGGCAGGATGGGAAAAGGTGTCACAAGGAAGGGGATACCGCGTCTCAAACCTCGGTGTCCCACTTTCACTCCCTTAAGACCCCTCATCCAGGTGGTCCTCGCGTACTGGTCCACCCCAGGAACTGATCCAATAGCGAGGGCTGGGTCCTGGCCACCTGGATGACAGATCCCCGGGGACTTGTGAGTGAGACACCTTTGGAGAACAAAGTCAGGAAGGAAGGTTAATAGGGACTGGTCCATTTACCGCCCTACCTGGTACACATTTCACCTGTTCCATTCACGTTTAGAATTCCCACCCAACCCTACTGATAATACCCAAGTTTAGATTACTGAGGGCAGATCTTTCGCCGTTTGTACAGCCATCTTATGAAATCTTCCCACTCTCCAATATATCCATCAAAGACTATTTACACTTTTCCCACAATACACTGCATCCATATGTCGATAACTATCAGGCTGCTGAGATACTAGAAAGCAACTTGAGGCTGCTTCAGCAGCGTGTGTGCACTGTACAAGACTCATTTACTATTCAGGCATTATCCGGGACTGTCCAGATTTTGGATTTTTATATCTAGGTGCACCTTTTACTGTCATATTGGTCGTCTAATTATGGTTTGTATATTCTGCTTTCTCTCTATCCAGGATCATTTGTGCTTCCACTCTATATTCGTGTTTTATTATAAAATCTGTGTCATGCAACTTTTAATAAATGTACTTTAACGCGTTACACATTGCACTATGCTCCTTGCTAGGTTTGAACATGATACAACAGTTAATTAATAAATACACGAGTTCTCCTGAACCTGTTTTTAAGGTCTGCTGCCACTTCTTTAAATATTGGTTTACAGAGAAAAGTGCAAACCTTTTTGCTCATCATGAAATCCCATTTGTTCCTCTTCTGAGACTGCATGAATAGTATAGAGTCCCTATGCAAAACAAAATAGGTGATGGCTGTAAGGTTTGGAATTAACCCTAACCTCTGGCAAAGATCTGGGCAACTCTCCAGACCACTGGTCTTCACCTGCCAAGTCATTACAGAAAGAGGAAAGACTGCTTGGTCTCCTGGTTGGTACACCGAGTTAGGTTTGAGCCAGATCATCAACTTGAAGACTTCCTTGGTACTCCGGACCTTGAATTCAGAAAAGGCTTGGAAAGTGTGGTAACACAAGGGAGTGATTGCCTTTATAGAGCAGCTTAGTAACAGCTCATGACCCGTCTAGAGAGAAGAAATGGATATAAATGGAGAGTTCTAGGCCCTTTCCTTGTGCACCGCCTGCCTCAGAGCAAATGGGAATGACATACAATTGGCAGCTGTACCTACTGCAGACTGCCTGCCCTCTTCAATGAAGAAGCTGTTTCTAGGCCTCCATCTTAAGGAACTACACAAACTTGGACACTTCCAAAACACACATTTCATTATAGACAACTCTGCTGTTCAACTATATAACTGGTTTATGTACAAGTCAACGGTGGCTGGTGCATATATGCCCTGATCACCCCTCCTTCTCTAATGTACAGCTCTCCATTTCAGTACTTCTCTACAGGACAGAATGCTGTGTTCTTGAGGCCATCCATTACTTTCCCCATTGCAAAGATTCACAACCCATTGGCACAAGTACCTGGTCTGACTATTAGGTAGCAAAACCCTGTCGAGGTAACTGTGTGCTATAAGAGCACTTAACCACCGAGGTCAGCACAAGGCGAGGCAACTATAACGGATTAAGATATTCCATCAGTGGCAACGTTAGAACGATCGACTGCTTCCTGCCAAAGCTTTGATCATCATTTGAATCAGTAAATGTGACGGGCCATGCTTGCAACCTTTCAATAAGAGCCATGAAACTGTTATTGGCTGGCTGTTATATACTTTTAGACTACAGTTCTTTGGAGTGTGGCTTAATAAATTACGATTATTGATATATAGTTTGCTGCTCCTAGCACGAGTCGACTTTAGTGCAGATCGGTTACGCTTGTTGTCAGGAACCGCCGCCATGAGAGCGAAGGCTGAAGCGCAAGAGGAGAAAAATGAGGCAGCGATCCAAGTAAATTGCCATCCATGCACATGGTGCACCAGCTTTTCTGGACTATGATCACTGCTTAAGCACCACGTGTGTTCTGGGGACAACTCTTGGACCAATTCTCTGCCATACTTGATGTGATCTAGCTAATCAGCAGCAAGATTTAAGCCTCACATGGACCTTCCGAAATCTTTTTCTTGGTAGAAGCTTCCAGATTACATTTGTTTGTAATAATAAAATGTATAACTAACCCTAAAAAAAAAAAAAAAAAAAAAAAAAAATAAATAAATAAATAAATAAATAAATTACGATTATTGCAAGATGAATTCCAAGTGTAGAAACAGAATGCAATTTGGTTGGTGTACCCTCACTAACGAATGGTACATAGTCCCAGCAGCAGTAAGGTGCAATGGATTCAGAACTGGGTCCAGTGGCTTTCTGGATCTTGAAAACGATTCATATCTGGATGCCAAAAACAATATTTAATGTGGATGATACCTAAGGGGCAGCACAGAGAACACACGTGTTACTCTAGGTGGGATCTGGTCAGCCTGCTTGAATTCAAGGGAGTGCAGCGGCAGATTAAACTAAGAGCGGGCAGATGTGTGATTAAGCATTGCCGTCACACGGCCACCGAGCCCAAGAGCAACCTAAAAAGGGTGATATTCAATAGCACGAAGGGGGGATGTGAATGTGTTATAAAGGGCATGGAAAGCAGGGACACATTTGTCACGCTGTTTAACGTTGGTCAGCACACATACCAGCCAACACAGGAGTACTGGAAAATGTGCAGACAGTGCAAATTAGTCAACAGAATGGAAGAAGGACTTTCACATGTTATATACGAGTGAGGAGTTGACTGATTAGTGGGGAAAGAGTGGCTGCTACATACTAAATGATTTCAAAATTAACTTAAACAGAGGAAAAGGGGATAATAATGGAATTTAAATATCTATTTGGTTGTCGAACGTAATAGCAATGATTGCAAATTGCCACGTTGATTGTATAGCGAATACAGTAGAAACGCACAACATAATTATCGGGCAGGCAGTACATGGTCTCCCTCCAGCGGAAACAAAAACAAAATATATTCTCAAAGGCCGCTTGGTGAAAGACATCCGGTTTGGATATAAGTAACTTTAACATTCACTTGTATTACTTGCCTTTTTTTAACAGGGGCTGGGCGCCAACATTCCTGTCGATCACTTGTTGCACCGGAGCATGGGAATAGGATCCGAGCAGCTGTTAGGCCATTTCTTCAGAAACTGTGAGATGGCACGGGCCTCTCGCTCTGCTTGCGTACATCAAATGGGCAGTCTAATTTAAGTCGCACACCTGTGGCATTCGTAACTCAAGGTTCTGCCAAGAAACGAGATCGGTTTCCGAACCTCCGACCGTGTGCGTCAATTAATACCTTTTCACATTTTATGAGGACATTTTATTTTCGGAAAAAAATATATATTTGGCAAAACTCTACCTCTATCTAAATGAAGTATTTCTCAATCCTAATTCAAATACATTAATTCTAAATACATTCTCGCTAATTCATTAAGTATTTAAGGGAAGTTAATTTCGGATTTGAGTGAGCGGTTGCCTCCAACGATTTTACAGTGCACACACAACCTATTTGACCACTCGTACCACGTGTAGCAATACGCACCCGGGGGGTTCCTCTATTCTACTGACGGATGCTGGAAATGCAGCCCCATGGTACATGGGCTGTGCCCCTACGTTTAGCCATAAAACTCCCTGTGATAGCTAGGGCCATGCGCGTGGAATGATCGGCAATTATCTATCAAGCGCATGCTCAGAACGAATACCAGCAGCACAGTCCCTTCACTTGATGTTTCCCTCCAGGAAGGTGTGGGTGACACTTCAGGAACAGAGGCCCTTGCTCTGGTAGAAACTACGTTTTATTTCTGCATTAATATATGGTGACTTTACCAATATTCCCCTTTAAAATGTGTTTTCTGCTACATTTAATCGTTATAGACCTTAGAGACTAATCATTTGATAGGCAAATGTTTCAGTGGATTCCCTATGGAAAATATTCTCTACTTGCGTAAATTCATTTCGATATTTCGCTTTTATGGTCGTATAAGGAAGCATAAATGGTACATGCTAGATACCCATATTTATATAAGTCGCCCCCTGTTTTGCTAGGGTTAACAACACCAGTCACCCTCATTGGACAAACTCAGAGGACAGCTCGCTCTGTGCTACACAATCATAGTTCCGGACAAATGCAGGCTTGCCACGCTGTAAGCAGACCTATGTGGCGTGCTAGAAGGGAAATCGTGCACGACCCAAGGTACTCGGCAAGGATACACCTTGCGAAGGGGGGTTCACCCCGTTGTTGGTAAGTTACACCTTCTAAAATGCAGTTGTAGAGGTTTGGAATGCTCCACCACATGATCAAAGCCATTTGGCATCCCAAACGTAATTTATTTATTTGGAATTTTGATAACGAGAAGCTTCAGAGTTGCTGTAATTGAAAGGAAGGGGAAGATGATGGGGTGGTTGTCAGGAGAGAAATAGTACTGCAGCCAATGTGCACGTTTGGTAAGATCAGGCATTGAAAACACAGTTCTGGAGGGGCACACATTTCTTTTTGGTTTATTATTGGAGGCAAGCATGGACTAGCAGGTCTAGGGTTGCTATATATTTAGAACTTAGTTCAACCAGGGGAAAATGCCTTCAAAAAGAGGTAGATTTAAAGGGATGTCCTGGACTCAGGTGGTTAGGTTCCAGTCCAAGATCATGGGCTATGTTCCCCAATTAAGGGTTCTTGGTGAACACCATTTCTTCTTGGTTTCTGGATGGGGTTTAACAGGTTGAAGATGGATTTAGGGCCCAAGTCCCAAAAGGCTTTCCTGAGAGGTATGTTTACGTTTATTTATGCTTAGGATCAGGCGTGTGGCTTAGTTTTGGGTGACCTGTAGTTCTTTCTTTTTTTGCGGAGGCCATCATGCATGCTATTGCAGCAATCCAGTTTGATACCCCTAGATCCCTTACTCTCAAGGTTTTATGTTGTGCTCAGTGGTATGCCAGCTCCGCTTAACGAGGATGTTATAAACTTCGAAAAATAAAGCTGAAATTCAAGGCTTGTATTAACCAGGCTGACGGCATGGTACACAGCAACACTATTATGGAGAGAGTCCCTCTAGTCTTAAATATTTACTCAAGGACCTTCACCAGTCTTTCAGCTTGTACATATCAATGACAAGTCGCATAAACATCCTAGCCAATGATTGCCTCTGGATCCACGATGTCTCTCAAAGATGCAACAAATTTGAGTCCTGGGAAATATTCTCCCAGAAGAAATTGAACGATCATTACAACACGTCCATTTTTCATTTGACCTTTGTAGACCGAGTACCAAATGCTCTTTCTTTTCAAAGAATTCACTTCAACAAAATGTGCAAAAAACGAAAACAAAATAATGACTAGATTGGAAAGAAACATGGAGTCCTCGCTCTATTTGGACCTTCTGCATCTCACAGACCCCCTTCTATGTTGGTCTCAACTGGCCATGTTCCTTTACCAAGTTTAGGATGGCCTCTTGGAAAAGAAAAAGGCAGAGAATGCTAGTGCAGAGGGGACCATGTGGTACAAATAGGCAAAAAAAAAAGAGGAGGGCTGGAGCCTGAGCATTGTGGGGTGAGGGGGGAAAAGAACAGGAACAGTGAGGATGCCTACAAACCTGCAACATTTATGTGAATGGAGAAGGAATCTGAGGAAAACTAGAAAAAATAAGGAAGAGATTTAGGTCTCTTGAAATCGGTTTCTCATTGGTCCCATTGGACCACTGAAATATGTCTTCCTGGCAGGGGTGGAAAGGATCGGTAATTGCATGGTTTGGGCCTAAAATAAAAATGTTTGTTAGTTGTGGTGGCCATTTTGAGGTCAGGCACATTGACTTACAGCAATGCAGCATTAATTTTTTGTAATTTGCACCAGCATGCCCTGTCCAAGGTGTGGCTGCAGTTAGTGTTATGGGGAACATGTAATGCATTTCGTGTTTAGAGAAAGCAAATAGATCACAAAAACCGAAATAACATAATACAAACAATATAGTACAACATGCTTTTAAAAGTAAATCCTATTTAAAATGAAGTTGAGTAATGCATTAATGTGGTTACATTTTCTTTTTATACATTTAGGATTAGCTCAGTCACCATGGTCCTAAAATGATAGTGGAAGTAGAAATAAGTTTCCAAAAAGTATTTTTTTTATAGGCCACCCCGATTTGTGGCCGTGACAGGTGCACACTGTCTACTAATTAAGGATTTAGCTATACTGCCATACTCCTCTAGGCCATGAGCTCAATGCCCAGTACTGCCCTCACAGCGGAGCATCAGCTTTTAGAATTCTACTAGCTTAAATCCCAGGTGAAATACCCAATTCAAGGAGGAAAACCCGTAGCCAGCTTGTGTTGCAGTTATTTCGAGTTCAATAAATCTGGAACCAATCAAAGACTATAAACAAATCAAAGCATTGCACTTTAGAAATCTTGTCCTCCCAACAAAGAAAAATAGTTAAACGAGCTTTAAAAACAATCAGCATGTTATTCGACTTGTTAGCTTTGCCATAGAACGTATTTTATTTGAAAGTGTGGTGCAACAAATGTAAAAGAAGCCTAAAACCTTAAAATTGATGCTCTTACTTACCATTCTAAGATGGCCACTGCTTTTTCAGCACCATCAAAGTATCAGTGCCTACACTCATATTGTAATGTGTCACACACTTCCTGTAAGCCTCAACAGAATAAGATGCTATTTAATAATTGTGGACTGGGGATTTTCAAAACTGACCAGGGTAGGGATGTACAAGCTGAACGACATTGCTCTGTAGTCTGTGGTCATCACTATAGAATGAGTATGATAAATATACAGTGTCCAAAAGACATCAGCAAGGCACCCAGAAGGCCGTCCAACGAAAGCACTGGAGGAGCACCTGCAAACAAAGCCACACTTCCCTTACCTTGGTTCATCCATCCTTGCAGTAAGAAATAATCAGTCCCCCTCCTTCCTGGAATAGGACAGTAGGACAACCTCATAGGCGAGGCTGTCAGTCAGTGCATTTGCTCACCCACACTATGCCCCTACTTGTGTATCCATTCACTCATGTATGCATTCATTCACTCACTCACTCACTCACTCATTCTTAACCGCCCATTAATCCGACTGCCCATACATTGGTCAGTCTGTCCATTCACGCGCTCATCGTTTCGTCCATTCGCACTAGTATCCATCTACCAACTTTTTCATGAATCTGTTCATCCATTCACCAGCCTGTGCTTCCATCAAGTCACCAGTGCTTCTGTCAACTCATCTGCACAGCTGTCTACTCACACACCCTGGCATCCACCCACTCACTCCCCATCTGTCTACCAACCTACTCAACCACCAACCTACCAGTATCGCCCTTTTACTTCGCCCACAAAACATTCCCTGCACTTACCTCGTCTACATTCACTTGGCCAGACATTTACTTTTTCATACATTAACATCGTCTGCATCTTCACATTGTGAACGCGGAAATGGGGTTGGTTAAGGTTAGCTTAAGGTTAGTGTTAGGATCAAGGGTTTGCAGGGGGAAGAATTTGGGGTAAAGGTGGGGGTCTCCCACTTTAATGAGGAAGTGAATGCTAGGAGAAGTAAAGCTATGGAGAAGTAAAACTGTCGAAGTGAATATACATGGTTAAGTGAATGCAGGTACAGTAAAGACATAGATCCTAACGCACACCCCTAACTCAGCTGCCCATCACCTAACCATTTATGCCCACTTTTCAAATACCCACCCTTTCATTCACCCATCCACCTACCTACCAATCCTCATACACACTCACCTATACATCACGTGCCAAACACTGCTTTCCCCTATTCACTGCCCCTGCCTATGCATCCAACCTCACCCCGAGCACCCAACAGAAAAAATTGAAACCATACTTGCTTTGAAATGCTCATTATGTTCTTCCAAACCATTTTTCTTAAAATTTGAAAAAAGTGTGTTGCTGTGTAGATCGCTTTTCTACTGATGTGTTTGGGGAGGTTGCACTTAACACCTTAAGGGCGCGCATACACCCGTCATATGTGATTTCTTCGAATTATTTTCCTGGAAGTAGGAGTTTTTGCCGCCAATATATGCAGGGGCAGACCCCCTGCAGCCCCACCCCCCCTTAACCCTTACATTAATTATTCACCTAAACCCCCCCCCCCCCACATATATTTGTGGCAAAGTACGTTAACTTTTTTTGAAGATTTCTATCTCGGTGAAATCTACAGCGGCACAAACTCTCCCCCTCCCCGAAGGCCCCCCCCCCCACACACACACACACATTATGGCAATAATGGATCACATCATCACATCATAATCTGGCATTAGCTGGTGCAGATTCTCGATATACGCACCTATGAATGCAGTGACATTTGGGTTGATGATGCCGCTGGGTAAAAGATGGAAGTCATATTCGACAGAATCCACAACCACGGTGTGACCTGCATTGTTCCCTCCCTGCAAGAAAAGGAACCAGTCTCATTAGGACTCCTTGCAAGAAAGAAAGACGCATTTCAGAGAAACTCTGTGGACCAACGGAAATCCCTGGCCAACAGCACCGTGTTCAGGCCGCCAGTGTTTTGCAGAAGAGCTGAATAGAAGGGCGTGTGCGAGTCTTGACTATAAACATACTTTGCGAACTCCTCAAATGGATGGTTCATACATATGACATAAACCAACAAGTGCTTCTGGTGTTCTGTTCTCATGAAAGGATAACGCATCACATTGACTCTTTGCTTTTTGTTTTTGCAATTACCAGTAAAGCACATTTCACAACACACTAACGTCAAACTCAAGAAAACAAGCAATGGCAAAGCCAACCTTTGTAGTCTTTGCCAATGCTTGTTTTAACAAGGATTATGAGCTAAAAAGGCTGTGAGGAGACATTTTGCTCATTAATAAATGGTTGGACATACACTCTGTAAAGTCATTTTATTATTACACCACCTACAGTTAAGCCATTAACTGTCAGAAAAAAAAGCACAGAGCTAGCTCAGACAGACCCCAGGGTGTGTGTGTGTGTTTTGGGCTGAGAGGGACAGGTAGTGGACGGGAATTGCCAGAGGGTCTAGTATGGCAAAGGGCAGTCAAATGTTTGGAAAATTACCAAACACCACCCACAGACTGTGTGTTCCTCCGCACATAAGATTGCGCTCCTATTTTTACTTTGTGCGCCAGTAGTTTTGGCGTGTAGGCCGCACTTACAGTACTACCAAATAGCAACACTAATTAACAATGGGCTTCAACTAAATGTAAAAATGAAAAATAAAACTAAATTAACAATGGAAGATTCCATGCCAATAATTTTGTACATCCTAGACTGCAGTTATTTAATCGTATCATATCTGCATACAGTATATCATTCTTAGAGCTAGATAATATAGACTGAAAACTATTTACTCCGAGGCAAGCACTGCTATAATTCAAGTGTAGCACTGCTGCAGCACTGTACTGCCTAACCCAAATCCCCTGCCCCTCTGTGCCCAGGGAACTGTCCTCCATGGGAGAGGGAGCACCGATTCTGCACTCCCCTTCTGGCCTCACCATAAATTAGGAGGTGGCCATGGGGAGGCATAGCTAGCCAGTCTATGGCAATTCTTGCCAATTGCCCAAATAACTAGGCAGGTGATGACAATGCCAGACCAAAGATGTGACTACATAGGCATTTGATGGTGTTGCCCGTCATTGGTTTCAATACCTAGGAATTGCAAAAGGTATGAATAGCTGGGCAAATCATGGTAACACCGGCCATTTGATGTTTATAACATGGCAAATCTGGCAAAGGACACTAGATGCCAAAAGCTGGTATATGGTGCAAGTACCTGGGTTTATGATGGCAACAATGCTGGGCAAATAACTATGTTCTGCGTATACAAAAAACACCAAACTATTGGATTCATCGAAGTTAGTAAAAGAAAGTGGACATCACTAATGTTTGAAACATTAACAAATGCATTTAGAGGCAAAGCAAACGTACAAGTAAAAGGTTTTAGTAAAGATATGTGGCTGTAATGTTCATGCTATTACAGAGCTTATCACAAACAAATATATGAGGATAGAGAGAGAATACTATGGTAGCCTTCTGCATTCCGCAAGGACCTCTGTCTAAGTCATCTCCTCAAGCCCTATCGCTTTAGTATGTTAACTAGAAACATGTTTCTTGGATTAGCACAAGGCTTCAGATACAATTTTAATGTGAAAGTATTTCACTCCATAATTTTTGAAGCTGGGAGTAAAAAGTTATTCCAATTTCCAACTGAGGCATTTTTAGATTAGAAGAATAGATATCCAACTTGCTTTTTGCAAACTAGGCTTTATTGTGGCTAGTTGTTTCTGCCAATGAAAAGGAATAAGTTACTTACCTGTAACTGTTCTCCAGCATGGGCTTGGAATAAATTCACATGCTCATGAATATTCCCCATCGGCAGGCTGGGAATCCTCGGTAAAAGAAAACAGTTTCACTTACAAACTATTTCTCCTTTAAACCAATCACTGTCTTCTGGGTCATACTGCCCCCATCCAATGACAGCCATTTCCCTAAGCCCCTCTTCTGGCAGCCATCTTCAGATTTGGTAAGCACATAAAGTGGCAGTATGACCAAGAAGAGCCGCGGCAGAAGGGTCAGAGGGAGAGATTGCATGTGAATCCATGCCAGACCTATGCTGGAGAACAACAGTTACAGGTAAGTAACTTGTTCCTTCTCCAGCATGGGGTCTGGCATGGATTCACATGCTAATGAATAACGAATACATAGCAGTACAACATTACACAACCACGAGAGAGGGCTACGCTCAACAGAAGCAATCAACTCTTAACTCCGGAACAAACTCACCTCAAGCGAACAGGTTGCATAGCACTGCTTGGCCAACTCTGGACTCCTCCCTGGAATCCCTGTCGACACATTAGAACTTCGTGAAAATGTGGTGGACCGCCACGTAGCATCACTGCAGATGTCTAGCAGAGGCACACCAGACAGGAACACCGGTGTCGCAGTGATCGCTCTGGTGGAGTGGGCTCTCGGACGGCCGGGCATCAGTCGGTTCGCCAACCGATGACAGTGCGTGATGCAGCCGGAGAGCCACCTTGAAATGAAAGCCTTGGACAGGGCCTTCCCATGGTTCACAGGACCAAAGTCCACAAACAGTTGTGAAGTCTTCCGAAAACTGTGTGGGTCATGTAGAACTTCAAGGCACGAGCAATGTTAGGCAGTACAAGACCCTTTCAGCCAGTGACAAAGGCTTAAGGAAAAAAAGAGATAACACCAAAGGCTCGTTGAGGTGGAATTCCGACAGAACCTTCGGCATGAAAGAGGGGTGTGTCTGCAGCACCGCTCTCGATTCGTGGAAAGTCAGGTATGGTTGCTTGCAGGATTGGGCCTGGATCTCACCCCCGCCCCTGGCAGATGTGATGGCCACAAGGAAAGCCGTTTTCCAAGACAGGAACTTGAGAGGGGCCTGATGCATAGGCACGAAGGGGGCCCCCCATGAGCCTCATCAGAACCACGTTGAGTTCCCACAACGGGGCAGGAACCTTCACTGCCGGGAAAGATCGAAAAAGTCCTTTGTGAAACTCCTCGACTAGTCAATGAGACCAAAGCGAATACCTTCCTGGAGACCTGGTGTAGCGAGAGATAGCCGCCAGATGCAACTGGATAGAGGCGTGTGCCAGTCCGGCCTTGGCCAAGGATAGCAAAAGAATATGCGGGGCCGTGACCCTTAGAAGGGTAATCTTCTGAGACCGTCACCACATAGCGAAACGCATCCATTTGTGACCGTAGCACTTCAAAGTCGATGACACGCTGGCCTTGGCAATGACCTCCCTGCAGTATGCAGGCAACTCATTCTCCAAACTCTAGGGCTGCAGGAACCAAGCCCTTAGGTTCAGTGATCCTAGGTTGTGATGAAGGATTGCACCCCCCTTTTCTTTTTTACATTTGTATTTATTTATTATGCGCACAATGGACCCTCCGACATGATGGCCTGATGGCTTGCGCGTTATAAATAAACAAATACAAAAAGTATAACAACAACATAAAACACAAAAGTAAATGTGACAAGTAGCACAGGAGCACTATGGCCAGAGTTCTAAAGTTATAGTTGGCCACCTAGCCATAGCATAGCAGTTAAGCAAAAAAGATAAACTAATTAGAGGCTTGCGAACCAGTCTCTCTTATGATTGGACAGTGCCTAGAGTATTAATTTGCAATTCGACCCGCCCCCCTAGGAATATAGTTACATAGCCTCAAATAGGTAGGGAGATTGGTAGATCTGCATCTGACTAAAACACAGTCACTAGAAAGCGAGGAGCACCAACTTCTCAAGTCAACCCTTCGTGCAAACTTCAAGTCCTGTGTTCTAACCACTCCAGGCCCAGTTCGCTGACATAGCCAGGCCAGAACCTTATTCCGTAGAGTCTCTAGTCTCTATGCCTTCTGCTTCTCCTACAGTGGTTATAACGAAGTTCCTATGGTCTAGGACAAAAGATTTAATGTCATTATTCTCAATGTTAGGCATAAATTGCTTCTTTGTGTGCAGGGATTGAAAAAGCAAAAAAGCACTTGTCTAGAAGTCAGCACTACTGGCTGTTTGACGGAGGTTATCCCTGGGGTAGTGGAAGACGATTCAGTGCCAGCTCGTGGAGGTACGACTGCCAAAATAGGGACGGGTATAACAAACTCCTCCTCCTGGGGGGAGCCAGATGTGGGAAAGAACCCGTTGTCTGTTTGGCAGAATTTCTGTACCCCATGCGGGGTAGGGGAGGTTTGAGTCATTTTTCCAGGTCGTTCATGTGCCAATTGATTGGGCTTTTGTTAAAAAACCCTGCTAAAGTGTGCTCCTTGGGATAAGTGAGCAGCATCCATCCATGGAAATCATCCATGTTTGTACAGGCGGCTATATCCAACAGCATCTGTTGCTTGAACAGACACCAAGACAGCGAGCTCCTGGGATCAGCAACCCTCTCCAGATCCAGAACCTCCGGCAGCTTGACCGCAGGCGACGCGGATATGCTAAGTAGGTCCGGATACTAAATCGGCCTCGGCCACATCAGGGTAATGAGCATCATCTTGCATTGGCACTGTGAGTGTGTTGATGACTTATAGCGGGAGAGGCAACAGAGGAAATACGTACAGAAATATCCCTTCCCATGGGAAGGAGAACGCATCCCCCAGGCTCCTCGGTTGGTGGAATCTGCTGGCAAATGTCTGGCATTTGGAGTTAGCCGCTGTCGCAAACAGATCGACTGAGGCCTGCCTCACTTGACGAAGATGCAATCTACCTGATCCTGCTGAAGTTCCCACTCGTGGCAGGAGCGCAATTGCCAGCTGAAGGAGTCTGCAATGGTGTTCTTGACCCCTGCTAGGTGAAGAGGGACGAGGAACATTTCAAGTCCTGCGCTTCCTTGGAGAGCGCTGGGGATCGAGTGCCCCCCTGTTTCCTGATGTAGAACATGGTGGTGGTGTTGTCTGTTAAGATTCTCACCACCTTACCCTTCAGAGACGGAAGGAACGACTGGAGAGCCCAGAACACTGCCCGTAGCTCCAGGATGTTGGTATGGCGATCTTTCTCCTCCGCAGCCACATGCCTCTGGCGTGAAGACATCAGGTGTGGGCTCCCCAACCTTCCAGGGAAGCGTCCGTGGTGACCGTCTCCTGCTATGGAGGGTTTTGAAACCCTGTGCCCTGGGCAGTGTTGGAGCAGACGCCCCTACCACCCTATCACCCGGTGGAACTCCTCGTCGAGTAGGATCTTGTCTGTAAAGGTTCCAGACACCTGTATCCAGCGAGTGTCCAGGAACTCTTAGAAGAGGTCGCATTTGCACCCTGCAGAGCTGGATGAGGTAGATGCAGGACATCATGACAAGCAACAACTTGATGATCCGCACCGTGGCTGTCTTCATCGACAACAGCCGCTGCACCTTCCCTTGAATGGCCACACCCTCTCCTCCGAGGGCGACACCAGGCAGTACACCGTATTGAGCCTGGCTCATAGGAAAAGCGCGTTATGCAATGGTGTTAATCAGGACTTTGGATAGTTGATAAATAATGCCAGTAGCTGGACGGTTGCCTCTGTGTGTCTGACGGCCAACTCCCACGAGCGAGCTTGGATGAGCAAGTCGTTGAGGTAGGGGTATAGATGTACGCTCCGTAGACGTAGTTGGGCTGCCACCGGTGCCTGGCATTTTGTGAATACTCTAGAGGCCGACTTCAATTCGAAAGGCAGAACCTTGAACTGGTAGTGCTGACCCTGAACTACAAAATGAAGAAACCTCTGGTGCTTCTTGTGAATGGGGATATGGAAATAGGCGTCCTCCAGTTCCAGTGATGTCAAGAAGTCTCCTTCCTCCAGTTGGCTGAGCACGTGTTGCAACATGACCAT
This sequence comes from Ambystoma mexicanum, assembly GCF_040938575.1. Lineage (NCBI taxonomy): Eukaryota > Metazoa > Chordata > Amphibia > Caudata > Ambystomatidae > Ambystoma > Ambystoma mexicanum. The sequence continues at coordinate 390,161,001 of NC_090928.1, read as the reverse complement.
CCTGAACTTCTGGGACTTCAAGTACTTGTTGAGGCGTCATAGGTCTAGGATGGGCCTCCAGCCCCATGTCTTCTTTCTGACCACAAAGTATCTGGAATAGACTCCGGAGCCCTTGAGCCGTTGAGGAACTAGCTCAATCGCCCCTTTTCGCAGCATGGTTCGTACCTCTTCCAGGAGCTGAGGGATGTGCTGTTCCTGACGGGTAATTGGAGGGATCCGCAGACACCTGCGTTGAAACTCCAGAGTGTGCCCCTGGGCGATCGGTGGTGATCTTCTTCCACTCGCGACGGACTTCGTCAGCAGGACTCTTGCCGGGGTGCACGCATGGGGGCCCGACATCCCGTCCGGTTCAGCCCTCTTTTGGAGCCAGTGTCATGCCCTGCGGGCGACAACGCTCTCCTCTGCTACCGAAGGCCTGGGAACGGCCTCTGTAGGTTTCTTGAGTCGTAGAGCTGGAGGGCTGACGGTATGAAGAGGAGAAACCTTTGGCAGACCTGCTTGACTTTCCCCTGGAGGAGTGAAAGAAGAACAATGCTGCTGGAGAGTGCCTAGGGAACAGGCAGTCTCTGTATCCGTCTTGATGGCCTGGAGGGACTCGTAGACGATCTTGCCAAACAAGTTCTTTCCGTCGAAGGGCATGTCCAACACCTTCACCTGGACTTCCTGTCGCAAATTCGTGGCCTTCATCCAGCCTTGTCAACAAAGGCAGAAACTGTTCTCCATCTGCCGGAACCCGGTGTCGGCGACGTCCAACGCCACTGTAATGATGTGTTCAGATGCTACTTCCACCTCCTGGAAAAGAGCGATTGCTTCCATCCTCTTATTGTCAGGGAGGAACTACAGAATTTACCTGTTGGGGTACAAGAGGCCAGACGTGGAGGCTGAAATGGGGGGGTGTCGGTTGACGCTTCCACTTCTTCGTCAGAGGCTGAACGGGTGCATGGGGGAAAACCAGAATTGGGCCAGGGGGCATCCTCTTCTGGATCTCGGACACCAAGATGTGAAGGGTTGAAATAATGTCCAGAGACAGATCACTCGGCTAAACTGGCAGAATTGGAAAACGAGGCACTGCACTGTCGTCCTCCTCTTCCATGTTCTCGTGGAGCACGTACAAGGACTCCTGGTCCTCATCGTCAGTGGACTAAACCTCCATGGCTCGGGCCACGGAGGTCTGTTTCGGGCCTCCTTGCCCCTCCCTTTCCCCCCTTGGCCCCCCCCTCCTGGGCTTGAACCGGAGCCTGAGCCGGTTTGCTCCCTTCTCGCATGCCAGCAGACTTTGACAGTGGTGTCGCGCCTTGGTGGCAGGGATACCTTCTGTGCTGCAGGGGCTACATTCACAGGGTCAGCCTCCCCTAGTAGTCATGACAGCAGCTGCCACCAACTATCGTTGATAAAGTCTTTTCCTGTGCCGATTGGGCCTGCTTGGGCTGTTCGGCCTTCTTCTCCTCCGTGCGTGGCTACTCAGACTTATCTTGCAGTTCAGCCGGGTTAGATGATTTCCTTTTCATGCCGGAGCTTGATTGCCGGCTGGAAAAGGAGGGTGAGGGTGATGTCGATCGCGTCCTGTCGACCATGGCACCTGCTTCCACGGCAAACCCGGTGGACTTGGGCTTGTGGTTCTTTGCCTTGTCTTGGGCCCCCATGGATGAGGCGCCCTCAAATGACTTAGAAGACCACGCCTCGAACCGGCCAGTCCTGGGTGAGGCATGCACCTGTTCGGAGCACAGGGCAGAGGCCATGGGGTTCAGCCATGCCGCCAGTCTACTGTGCCTGTCCCTCGTCTTCTTCTTGGAGAACCCGAGGCATATCTCGCACTCTACCTCCTTATGGTCTGGATACAGGCAGTAGAGGCATTGCAGGTGCTTATCTTCAACAAATACATTCCGTAGCCCGCACTTGGTGCAGGGCTTGAAGAGGGACCGTCCCTCTTTCTTCTCCTACGTCATGGTCAGAGGGAGCGAAGTAGGCCTGATAGCCTTTTGGAATCTTCTTCGCCTTTGAGGGGCGCTTAAATTCACTGACAACGGATCCCTGCTGTCAGCAGATGGAGAAGAGAGCACACAGGCTCTTTCAGAACAAAACTAGAACCCTTTTCCATCGGAAAAATGTAGAAGTAGCTCACAAAGTAAACAGGAGGACTCCCAACACTGAAGCGTGCAGTAGAAATCCGAAGATGGCTGCCAGAGGAAGGGTTTAGGGAGAGGGCTGTCACTAGATGGGGCAGTATGACCCAGAGGACAGCGATTGGTTTAAAGGAGAAATACAGTTTGTAAGTGAAAGTCTTAACGAAGATTCCCATGCCTGATGATTGGTCATGAGCATGCAAATCCATGCCAGATAGCATGATGGGGAAGATGTATTTTCACAGTAAACGTACACGTTATAGCATGCAGAAATGATATTGGATACCATGGCTCTGCTGATACTAATATACATATCCAGGTTAGCTGGGTCGGAAAAAGTAGCTGTTAAATCTTGGTCTATTTTCTGATACAAGTACTTTTACAACCTTGGATTTTTGTATTTGTTAAATGGGAGTATTTTCCTGTTTTATGGAGTAAAACTGGCTTGCGCACCACTTATCAGTAGGCTGAACTAGCACATCCTTTCATATGCCTTTGCACAGTCAGCAAGTCACATATCCTGCATATCGATTTCGCATGACCCACCTTGATGGTTAAATGTCAGTCACTCATGCTGATTCAGTGAAAGCCTTGCACTGTTAATGCCAGCATTACACTCCTTCATCCAATCAAGAGGTTAACATTTAAGGAATGAATATCCATGTACTTCACATATCATACAATATCAGATCGCAAACGCCACATCACTAGGTTATTCCTAGCACACTCAGCCACCCCTTTACGACCTCCCACTGAAATGAAACTGGGTCAGCATGTACATGTACTCTACATGAAGGTTGCACATCTGTTCTTCATAATCTATGCATGCATTTCCCCTTTTGATAAAGTACAAAAGATGTGACATTGCAATGATTGCAGACAGGGGTGTTGCTACGACTGGAAAATATCTGGGGCTACGCTAATGTCAGGACTCAGGGCTAGCTAGCTTTTTGGTTGTAGCCCCTGAGCTTCTATCCAAGGTTACAACCAAAAGACGCAGGGCTATAGCCCTCTCAGCGTCCCCCCTTGGCAAATGTTTATTTAATGCCTATACAAGAGACAACAGTGTTGTTTTTGCCAATGCTTGTTTTAACATGGATTATAAGCTAAGAAAGGCTGCAAGGAGACTTATTGCTCATTAATAAATGGCACTACGTACACTCTGTTAAGCCATTTTATTACACAACCTACAATTAAGACATTAACTTTCAGAAAGAAAGAACAGAGCTAGCTCAGATAGACCCCGGGGGTGGGGTGTTTTGAACTGGGAAGGACAGGTAGTGGACGGGAATGCCTATTGCAAATAGGTTAGTAAAGGCGGGGAGGGTGAAGATCTATTAGGTCTGAGTCCAGATCATAATTAACAATGGGAGATATAATGACCAAGTACAGGAAAAACAATTTCCACAAGGTGGGTTGGAACCTGGCTCGGAGAGGGGGGTTTGTGTCACCTCGCGCCAGTGTGTTCCTATGAAAAATTAAAAGGTTAATTGCTGCCACACATGAGATCAATCTTGAATCAGGATCTATGTGCATAATGTCTAGTTTAAGGAGAAGTGACTTTTCTTGAGCCCCCTATTCAGAAGCGAATGACAACAATGAGAGTACACACCACATTAGCAAGTGTTCTAGATACTTGATTCATCTTTTAAACACTGAATGTGCCAAGCCGCTAATCGGACTGTGCAAAAACATGTACTTCATTAAAATCCTTTTAAGTGTGGTATTCTGCTTCCTTGACTCCGCCCCCGCCATCCTGCATTCCTCCTGACTGGGTAATATTCATACCCTTACACACATTCCTTGACACTCCAGGTCACCCTTCCGACCCCCCAAAACCATTCCAAAAAACAGTTCAATTCCTCCTCTGTCTCTGCTTATGACTTTGCCTCATACTTCTCCACAACCCCTCGCCCCACTAAAATACGGGACATCTTGACCCCCTTCTATCTCTCCCAACCGTCCTTCCTGCCTTCCTTCTCACTTTGTTCCATCCTCCTCACATTCTGCTCACTATCCCACTCGTGCCACCCCCTCCACCTGTGAACTTCTACCCATCCTTTGCAGAGCCAACACATCCTGCACTCTTCTTGACGTGTCACAGATTGCCTCTAGAACACACCAACTCACACTATGAAGGCAGTTCATGGGTTTTTCTTTGCCAATTCCCAAAGTGACTTGGTAAGAGTCGTCTCTCTCTGCCCCATCTAGAGAAGGGTGTTCCCTACCTAGACCAGGTGTCCCTCACCACAGTTGTACCTAATCATTGGTAACCCCTACTATCTATTAACTGTCTCACTGAACCTGAAGGCCTAACTGCAAACACCTTTTTTTCTGTTAACTCCCTCTGGGAACAATCTAGGTGGTCCTGCTCTAAACTCCCCAAAAGTATCAAACTTTAAGGATAGGTGCCTTTCAGGGTCTTCCTTCCACACCAACCTGTACCCAGACCTACAGATAAATGGTGTATTGGCCACATTTACTCCCTAGAAATAGGTAAATATTCCCCAAAAATAAGATTCTGGAGTAAAAATAATGCCAACAAAAAATAGGAAACAGATACTTAGGACCTTGGGACCCAGTTTTCCAGTTAAAACATCTGGAGCACTGCCTATACCTCTCCCTATGTATTTCTGTCTCTCTCCCTTTTCTCCCTACAGCTCCACCCACCATTACGTCTTTCTCTACCTTGCACTTATTCTCTCCCTCTGATGCTCCTCTTTCTCTTGCCCTCAATTAGCTACCTTCACCCCCCCCGATCTTGCATTCCTCTATTATACTCCCCTCTCCACACAACATATTTTTCTTGCACAAAAGATATCAGTTATAATATCCACAATGTCATTAATAAGGTCATATGTGATGCCATGGCTAACACTGATGTCACATTTGACCTCACCAATGGAATATCAACAGTGACAGTCACAAACATTTTTGGGGGCAAGGGTTTACTTATACAGCTAGAGGGTCAATCTTAAATTCCTTTGAACTTAAGCTTTTCCATGGACTGCACCACATGTTTATATGTATATAGTCTGAAAGGTCTCCTTGCCAACAAACGATAACCTCCTACAATTAGGCTTCCGGTGAATATATATTTTCATTTCTCACATTAGGTGATAATATTTGAACTCCATAAAAATGCAAATCAAAAAGGTGATGGATAGAAGTTTTTGAATAACTCAACCACTGGCAATGCTCTGAGCAACCCTCCAGATCGGGGGGGGGGGGCTGGGGGGCATGGGGAAGGACCAGAGCTGGCTTTGCCTAGAGACACAAGATACACCTCAGAGATGACGCATAGTGAGGGCAAAAACATGTCTGCTGTGGTCTTGTGCAGAAGGGAAATGACCTGGCAGTTCAGGCGGGACTACCCCACTTGGGGTTGGACCAGGCACGAGTTGCATATGGTCTTTCTGCTTCTTTAATAGCATGGAAGGCTTAAAAACGATGGTTTCGAGGGAGGGTGGCCATAGAAATGACAGAAGTTGTGATTAACTTACAACCTTCCAGCTGTCAATCTTCAGTTATGATCCATAAAATGCAACACATTTTTCATGAGTAGAATCCTAGCATCACATGTTCTACTGCCTTTCAAGTGTGCATGAAGGTTGCTAGGGTCCCTGTCTTCGTAATTTACGTAACTGAGGATGTCATTCAACGTTTATGTATACTAAGGCCTCAATTAAGAACCAATGGCGCTCATGGCCCAAGAGATGAATGGCCCTTTTCTGCTGACCCGATAAAGTGTTACATAGGGATATGTTATATGGGGGTACGTTTTCCATATTTAGCGAGAGTGGTGACTTGGAAGAACTCCCCATCCTCCGGTTTGTGGGGGGTGTAAGGAACTCATGGTGGCAACAGTAAAGACAGACAAGTGATCACAGTGCAAGGGTGTTTATTGAACTTTATAATGGGTAAGATAAATGCCTAATCAAAACCTAAATCTTAAAATGGGAGTAAGCTACGACCATCAAACAATAATAAGGCAGTCATAGTGTTGTCTTGTCAAATATAAAGGGCCTATACTAAAAAAAACTATGGCCAATCCCTACTGGTAAATTACAAAAAGAGTGTGGGATAATGTTCACCAAAAAAGAAAGAAGTGTTCACAAAACAATATGTCAGGATGGTATGGCTGGGACTCCCTTCCCCACGTTTTAAGCACGGGGCAAGGCAATACTTCTGAGCACAGCACACTCCTGGGCCTCTCTCTGCACGTGCCACACAATTCCAGTCAATGATAACCGAGCCTTCAGGAGCCAAGTCTCTTTTCTACCTCGTTTCTTGCCTTAGAAGGCCTGCTGGATCAAAAACGACACACAAACAGAAGTTCCTTTGGTGGTCTTGCAACTTGGGCGATTGATCTTCGCCCCAGGATCTGCCTCCGCCGGGCTCGGATCCTCCTTGCAGTTTGGGCCTCTCTCTGTCGGGTTCATTACAGCCTTTCTTTAACACAGTTCAGCTATTGCTCATTTGCATCAAAAAGCAGGGTTTTCCTTCTCCTAGCTGTCTTTCGGCATCTCTCTGTTGGGTTCACACTTGCCTTATTCCACAGTTCACAATCTTATCGCAAAGCAGGGTTCCCTTCCCCTAGCTTTTGTCTGGCAACGGGTCAGAGACTTTCGATTATACAAGGGATTTGACGTGACCTTTGTAGGACCACTCGGAAGCCTCACGCCACCCTTTCCTAGGGCCTTCTGGTTCTTCTAGTTTCAAAACAGGTCCCGGTCAGAGTATTTTGAATGAGTGCCCACGTGGCGCTGGACCCCTCTGCACCTGGACCTTAACTGGGCTTCCTTTAAAGTACAAAAACAAACAAACAAACAAACAAACAAACAAACACACACACACTTTCTTTTTCAAATTCCTTGCGTTCAAAATGTTGCTACTTGCAACCTTGGGCTCAACACAGTCGGTTTGCTATCAGCTTCCTCCGACTCACTGGCTGTGCTAAACCCGTTGGCTTCTCTGATCTCTGGAGTCAAGGATAGTACCACTGTAGCCAGCTTGCCTCTCCGCCTGTGTTATCAATGAGGGAGGCCCCCGTGTACCGTTGACATCTGCTGCTCCGCAAGCTAGCTGTAACTCCAGGACTTAAGTTTCCCCTTTCTGAGGCTTCGCGGGACTGAGTTGAAAAGGGCAAGGGTAATTCCCCCTTCGTCGTCCTTCCAGGTCTCGCCACCTTTCTCCTCTGTTTGAACTGCCGGTTTGGGATAGCTGTCTCCTCGTTCGTTCGGCCTTGCTCGACGTGCACTATCCTGCTCTGCCTTTTATCCCTGTGGGGAAGGTAAAGGGCCGTCAGGTGTGCGTAGTTATTGTCAATTGCCTGACTCTGCCTGACCTGTGTGTTGGGACATGTCAGGTAAACGGCTCTGGTGTTAGTCCGTTGTCTGTTACAGTGTAGGAAAGTGTTCATGTGGCAAAAAGGGTGTGGGGGGGTAGAACATATAAATATCCTACAGGGTAGGATGGGGAAAAATGTTACAGGGAAGGGGATGCCACATCTCAACCCTCGGTGTCCCACTTCAACTCCCTGAAGACCGCTCGCCTAGGTGATCCTCCCCCACTGGTCCACCCCCAGAAACTGGATCAAATAGCGATGGCCGTGTCCTGGCCACCTCGACGACAGATCTCCGGGGACTAGCGGGTGGGACGATTTCAGGTGTTTCACAAGGGCGAGCTGCAGGAAGGTGCTAGAAGTTCTTACATCAGTAAACCCACAGGGTATGGGCAATTGTTCCATGCCAGTCATACGTCCCAAAGCTCAGCTAGCCATACTAAATAGGACTGGTGCTCACAGACCCTCGTGTGACAGTAAAATTTGCCTCAATCCCCTGTTCTTTCCATGCTGCAGAAAATGAGGCAATTTCCAGTCACTCTGCTACCTACATGTGGAATGTGAGTGCGAAGCCTGCACAACAACCATCGCAGAGTTCTCAAACTCATCACCAGCTGGGATTGGATGACCGGAGAGCTTGCGGGTGGAAGCAGCTGAATCAGACTGACAAGGCTATATCACTGTAGATCGTCAGAAGCCTGTGCCGGACCAAACAAATTCCCAAGATGGAGGCAAGGCTCTGATCCACAGCTATAGATGAGGTCAACACAGTTGGGGAGAGGTTCCCAATTAAGTGGCAAAATAGTATCTGGGAGGATCAAAAACCGGTTACGAGTTAAGGACCAACCAAAAAACCTCAAGATATCAGAACAGCAGCCCAGACAGTCTCACAGGCTAACTCAAGTGCTATTCCCCGCAGGCATTATAAAAGAAAGGGGAAAGGAGAGAAGGCTGGAGGAGAAGGTGTGGACAGGGGGACGATTATTCTCTCGCACCATCCCTATATACAGGGCGCCATTCTAGTTGCAGTCAGGCAACACTTGCCTTGGAGGACCTACAACTACTATCCTCCAGGGGTCTAGGCCACAGCCTTTACTGGCCGCAGAAGCTAAGCCACAGGTGCACCTAACTAAGACCCAATAGCAAAAAAAAAGAACCCTGGGCAATGTAACAGACCCTGAATCCGTGGGGAAGAGTAGCTCTCAAAGCCAAGGTCTAGAGAGACTAAAGCTAAGCAAACCAAGGTATGTATAAATGACCGATTCGAAATTAAAACGAGAAACCCAAGGTCTGGGAAAGGCCTAACAAAGTGAAACTACGAATACCAAGGGTATTGAGAGTCATGAGGGACACCAAGAACGTACACTAACGTTCACAACCATGAGGGGAGCACAGGCTGAGGGATAGCCTACAAATCCAGAACCTGGCACTAAGACCCACAGAATCCGATACAAGGAGTCTTACAACCCGATACCTGGGAGAGGTCTTCACTGAACTGGTGGAAGCACGTGGCCAGGCTGTGAGCAAACCCTGGAAAAGACTTCCCAAAAGGAAAGTGTTTTGTTTTGTTTTTAATACTTCAGGGCTGGTCATTTATAGATTAAGATTATTGAACTCTTGCACTGGCCAAACCTTGGAACATTTTTTATTGACGCCTAGTTTATAAAGGAGGCCAAGGACCTCTAGCATCAGATTTGAAGCCTTTCTGTGGCCACACCATTTGAACATTTCTATATTACCATAGGGTGACCCAAGGAAGAGTAGGGAGATAGAACATTTGAATTGCAGATGAACCTTCCAAGGTGTTGAACATTTAGAGCAGACCCCCCACTTGATGTTGTCCCATATTGTCACATTTAACTCCAGACATTCCCTTATCATTTGTAGTTTACAACCAAGATCCTGTATGTTAGGGGCATGCAACCTGTGGTTTTCCAGACATTTCCCCATGATCCCTCACCATTGAAGGTGCTGCTTGGGATTATAGAAGTTGTAGTCCAAAACATCTGGAGAGACAAATGCAGATCCCAGCTGTAAGCGTTTGTCAAACCTCATCCTTAAACTAGCCTTTAATAAAAGAGGTTATTTGGGTGCAAGGGTGTGACCAGGCAGCTGTGAGCTCCAGGAGGACAATTCCTGCAGGCTCAAAATCGATCAAAATATGCTGTAATATGCCCTGATAAAGCATGGCACACTCTGCTACTCACCCTGTAAATCTCCCCAAGCGAAGCTAGGTGAGTGGCTAACATAGCAGTGCGGGTCCCTCGGAGAGGAGGAAGTGGGGTCGGCAAGATGCCAGCCACTTTTACAGAGGAGAGGACGGTGCAGGGCCCAGGCGCTCGCTGGGCGGGCTTTGCTGCCTTTGACTTCAGAAGGGATCCGGGGGTATAGGTGCAATTTGCCACCCGCAAGCCGTGCCTGCTTAATCCCCAACTGTGGCGCGATCCCTCCCCAGTGTCCCGGTTCCTTCATGAGCCTCTGAACTGTTGTGGCAGGGGAGAGGAGGCCCCCAGCGGCATCATCGGTCCCGATCGGAGGCCATAATCAGGTTCCCATAATCGCTGGAGGAGGGTGTGGGGGGGGCAGACTTGCTCACTCCCACTGCATTCGAGTGGAGGGATGGAGAACGGCCGCACGGAGCTTCCCCAGATGTGCTGAGCCGGGGACAGACTGACAGAGCATTGGAGAAAGCCGATCCCCTGCTACAGAGCCTGCCATGCCTGTGACCTGCTCGCAACACCCTGCATATCAAGAGTCTGGAAGACACTCGCACTAGGTCCATGACTGGCAGACACTGGGCTCTATTCAGGTGAGAGAAGCGCACTACTGTCCCCTCAGACGGCTCAATAGGGATCCGGGCTCTCAGCCATTCCTTGCATAGAGCTGGTGGTACTGTTGGACCTGATTGCACTTGAGAACGGCAGGGAGATGAGCTGGCACGGAGCAACTATAGAACTGCAAATGTCCTGTAACCGTGACCCCAGCCTCCGACCTCAGAACTGGGCAACATGAAAGGTCCCCAACACCTGCAAACACTCCCTTCCTACAGTCAACAATTTGATGGTCGGGTTCCCCCATAATACGCATGTGTGAGAAGGCGGAAAGCAGAGGGTCCCCCTCCACACACAGCCCTGGCAATAAACCCTGCAAAGCCGAAACAGGGGACATAAAATATATGTTAGCCTCACAGGACCCTAGAGAGAAGAACTTGCTGTCTGCTACTCGAATACAGGAGGATGTGTTAGCCACCAAGTCTGACCTGAGGCTCCTGTTGGCAGAGCTTGAACAAGAACTTAAACAAGAAATCCAGGACTCACGGAATAGGCCCTCGAAGTCCATAGCGGATCTGGACAACCACGTGCGCTCGGCAGAAAAGGGGCTAGACGATCTAGAATTGGTGCACTGTGAACACACGCAAACGCAAATGGAACTCTCGCAGCACCTTCTTATGGTTGAGGAGCAAGTGGAGCAAATCTGGTTCAGGCAAGAGGACATTGAGAACCACTCTTAACAAAACAACTTTCGTATTCAGGGGATCCCACGGCATGTAAAAGACCAAGACCTTGAGGACTATGTGAGAGCCCGATTTTGTTAAGATACTGGAATTGGGGGATAGCAAAGAGTTAAGCCTTGACAGAACATGCAGAGTGTATACTTTCGCCCAGATCCAGAGGAATCTGCTCCCAGATGTGCTGACGATGGTCCACTTCTTCAAACAGAAAGAGCGCATCCCGGCAGCGGCGAGAGCTGGAGGAGCTCTCACCTTCCGCGAAGTGGACCTTGAAATGTTCCAAGATATAGCCCGGGGACTCTGGCCAGAAGAAGAAATCCAAACACTCTTACAACATTGCCACAGGGGCGGGAGATTCACTACAAGTGGGGGTTTCCTTGCAAGCTGTTCTTTGAATATCAGGGGCGACAGTATACAATATGTTCTGAGAATGAGGCAGAGGAGTTCATTGAGCTGGCAGAGGACAAAAGGCAGGGGGCCTGGAACGAAGGTACTTTTTTCCGCTCAGGAGGCATACAAGATAGAAGAGCCAACTGACCTAACAATCTTCGCAGAGGCCCATGCGGCCTGAGGGGTGCCCAGAGGAAGATAACCCTACACCAGGTAGATGATCATTGAAGAGGGAGCACAGAAATGGCTCCCTTTCTGGGGTGAAATTTGATGGGTGGGGGGGGGGGGGGACAGTTCCAAGGTTACAGTTGTGCAAGTTGGGGAAGGAAGGTGGAAGATGTTCTAGTTGTGGACAGATAAGATAGTTGAGTTGCTGAGTTATACATAACAGTTAATGTTACATATGGGGAATCTGTTTGAAATCGGGAGAGCCTGCGTCAATGCTGTCCCGGCATAACGCCCAATGATGTGTTGGTGTTGAAGGTTTTGCAATGGGTGTTTTTTTTTCTTCCCTTCTCTTTTTGTTCGCTAGGGATTTGGTTGTTGTTGGGTTTTATTACAAGGAGGGGAACAATTAGACTACTTTTAGCTTATGGTACTTAGGCAGACGTCACACTATATGTATTAATAGTGAACAGCAGGCAGACCATCCTGTCTCAGACGGTCCGATGATTACGTGTCACTTTAACGTGGTCCATAACATATCCACCCAGTGTAATCATGTAATCCCCAGTGACACAACTGGGGAAATTCACGAATTCTCCTGCGTAACCCTGAACATGCAGGCGCTAAACTCCTTAATCAAGTAGAAGTTCCTCCTCCAAAGGCTTGCATCTCTCTCGCCCTCGATATCGTTTTTCTTCAGGAAACCCACTTGCTGTTGGAGAATGAGGCAAGTATGGTCCACAAAGCCTTCCCAGGGCCTACTTCACTACGAGTTGCACCGAGTCTAAGGGGGTGCCCATCCTAATTCAGAAGGGGCTCCCACTGAGCGTCCAGGGAGTACTTAGGCACCTGGGAGGTAGGTTTTTGGCTTTGGACATTAAACTGCGCGACCAAAGGGTGTCCATGATTTCATTATAGGCCCCGAACACAGGACAGGAGGCCTTTTTTTTAATGCACCGACCGCAACCTTAATTGGTTTTTCTGAGGGTGGACAGGTAAACTGATCCTGAAACAGGAAGAAGCAAAACTTATTTGCAAATTACAAAGCACAGTACTTGGATTAAACAAGGTCACTGAAATGCAAACTTTTATATAGATAAGCATGGCCTGCAAGATCATTCATTGTGGTTGAATGTCAACTCTGATCCAAGCATTAGGAGTAAGTTATATTTCTCGAATTATTACCCACAGGATATGCCAGTGGGGTTTTCTATCCACAAATTAATGGGATCCATTATTTTTGCAGGTTCAAACAGGATACTAATATTAGGTTGTGGATATGCCAGTCAATGGGCCTCATTATGAGGTGGGCGGTAAGGGGTTAACGGCGCCGGCAAAGGCGCCAGAGGCGTTAACCCCGTACCGCCCTATTATGAGGTCCCCTTGCGGGACCCCGCTCTGGACGTCTGGTTACACCAGACGTCCTTTGTGGGTACCGCGAGGGAAGCAGCATGCTAACAACGGGCCCGTCATGAACTGGCCTGTTGTTAGCATGCTCCCCATTCTCATTGAGCCCTATTGGCGCTCAAATGGGAATGGGGATGGTCCAGGTTCCCTGAATGGGGAAATACCGGGCCCTCCAAGGTCGGAATGGCCTGGTATTTCCCCATTCAGGGACCACGAACCCGGACCCGAGTTTGGAGGCAGCCATGCTCCAAAAAGGTGATGGATAGAAGTTTTTGAATAACTCAACCACTGGCAATGCTCTGAGCAACCCTCCAGATCGGGGGGGGGGGGGGCTGGGGGGCATGGGGAAGGACCAGAGCTGGCTTTGCCTAGAGACACAAGATACACCTCAGAGATGACGCATAGTGAGGGCAAAAACATGTCTGCTGTGGTCTTGTGCAGAAGGGAAATGACCTGGCAGTTCAGGCGGGACTACCCCACTTGGGGTTGGACCAGGCACGAGTTGCATATGGTCTTTCTGCTTCTTTAATAGCATGGAAGGCTTAAAAACGATGGTTTCGAGGGAGGGTGGCCATAGAAATGACAGAAGTTGTGATTAACTTACAACCTTCCAGCTGTCAATCTTCAGTTATGATCCATAAAATGCAACACATTTTTCATGAGTAGAATCCTAGCATCACATGTTCTACTGCCTTTCAAGTGTGCATGAAGGTTGCTAGGGTCCCTGTCTTCGTAATTTACGTAACTGAGGATGTCATTCAACGTTTATGTATGCTAAGGCCTCAATTAAGAACCAATGGCGCTCATGGCCCAAGAGATGAATGGCCCTTTTCTGCTGACCCGATAAAGTGTTACATAGGGATATGTTATATGGGGGTACGTTTTCCATATTTAGCGAGAGTGGTGACTTGGAAGAACTCCCCATCCTCCGGTTTGTGGGGGGTGTAAGGAACTCATGGTGGCAACAGTAAAGACAGACAAGTGATCACAGTGCAAGGGTGTTTATTGAACTTTATAATGGGTAAGATAAATGCCTAATCAAAACCTAAATCTTAAAATGGGAGTAAGCTACGACCATCAAACAATAATAAGGCAGTCATAGTGTTGTCTTGTCAAATATAAAGGGCCTATACTAAAAAAAACTATGGCCAATCCCTACTGGTAAATTACAAAAAGAGTGTGGGATAATGTTCACCAAAAAAGAAAGAAGTGTTCACAAAACAATATGTCAGGATGGTATGGCTGGGACTCCCTTCCCCACGTTTTAAGCACGGGGCAAGGCAATACTTCTGAGCACAGCACACTCCTGGGCCTCTCTCTGCACGTGCCACACAATTCCAGTCAATGATAACCGAGCCTTCAGGAGCCAAGTCTCTTTTCTACCTCGTTTCTTGCCTTAGAAGGCCTGCTGGATCAAAAACGACACACAAACAGAAGTTCCTTTGGTGGTCTTGCAACTTGGGCGATTGATCTTCGCCCCAGGATCTGCCTCCGCCGGGCTCGGATCCTCCTTGCAGTTTGGGCCTCTCTCTGTCGGGTTCACTACAGCCTTTCTTTAACACAGTTCAGCTATTGCTCATTTGCATCAAAAAGCAGGGTTTTCCTTCTCCTAGCTGTCTTTCGGCATCTCTCTGTTGGGTTCACACTTGCCTTATTCCACAGTTCACAATCTTATCGCAAAGCAGGGTTCCCTTCCCCTAGCTTTTGTCTGGCAACGGGTCAGAGACTTTCGATTATACAAGGGATTTGACGTGACCTTTGTAGGACCACTCGGAAGCCTCACGCCACCCTTTCCTAGGGCCTTCTGGTTCTTCTAGTTTCAAAACAGGTCCCGGTCAGAGTATTTTGAATGAGTGCCCACGTGGCGCTGGACCCCTCTGCACCTGGACCTTAACTGGGCTTCCTTTAAAGTACAAAAACAAACAAACAAACAAACAAACAAACAAACAAACACACACACTTTCTTTTTCAAATTCCTTGCGTTCAAAATGTTGCTACTTGCAACCTTGGGCTCAACACAGTCGGTTTGCTATCAGCTTCCTCCGACTCACTGGCTGTGCTAAACCCGTTGGCTTCTCTGATCTCTGGAGTCAAGGATAGTACCACTGTAGCCAGCTTGCCTCTCCGCCTGTGTTATCAATGAGGGAGGCCCCCGTGTACCGTTGACATCTGCTGCTCCGCAAGCTAGCTGTAACTCCAGGACTTAAGTTTCCCCTTTCTGAGGCTTCGCGGGACTGAGTTGAAAAGGGCAAGGGTAATTCCCCCTTCGTCGTCCTTCCAGGTCTCGCCACCTTTCTCCTCTGTTTGAACTGCCGGTTTGGGATAGCTGTCTCCTCGTTCGTTCGGCCTTGCTCGACGTGCACTATCCTGCTCTGCCTTTTATCCCTGTGGGGAAGGTAAAGGGCCGTCAGGTGTGCGTAGTTATTGTCAATTGCCTGACTCTGCCTGACCTGTGTGTTGGGACATGTCAGGTAAACGGCTCTGGTGTTAGTCCGTTGTCTGTTACAGTGTAGGAAAGTGTTCATGTGGCAAAAAGGGTGTGGGGGGGTAGAACATATAAATATCCTACAGGGTAGGATGGGGAAAAATGTTACAGGGAAGGGGATGCCACATCTCAACCCTCGGTGTCCCACTTCAACTCCCTGAAGACCGCTCGCCTAGGTGATCCTCCCCCACTGGTCCACCCCCAGAAACTGGATCAAATAGCGATGGCCGTGTCCTGGCCACCTCGACGACAGATCTCCGGGGACTAGCGGGTGGGACGATTTCAGGTGTTTCACAAGGGCGAGCTGCAGGAAGGTGCTAGAAGTTCTTACATCAGTAAACCCACAGGGTATGGGCAATTGTTCCATGCCAGTCATACTTCCCAAAGCTCAGCTAGCCATACTAAATAGGACTGGTGCTCACAGACCCTCGTGTGACAGTAAAATTTGCCTCAATCCCCTGTTCTTTCCATGCTGCAGAAAATGAGGCAATTTCCAGTCACTCTGCTACCTACATGTGGAATGTGAGTGCGAAGCCTGCACAACAACCATCGCAGAGTTCTCAAACTCATCACCAGCTGGGATTGGATGACCGGAGAGCTTGCGGGTGGAAGCAGCTGAATCAAACTGACAAGGCTATATCACTGTAGATCGTCAGACGCCTGTGCCGGACCAAACAAATTCCCAAGATGGAGGCAAGGCTCTGATCCACAGCTATAGATGAGGTCAACACAGTTGGGGAGAGGTTCCCAATTAAGTGGCAAAATAGTATCTGGGAGGATCAAAAACCGGTTACGAGTTAAGGACCAACCAAAAAACCTCAAGATATCAGAACAGCAGCCCAGACAGTCTCACAGGCTAACTCAAGTGCTATTCCCCGCAGGCATTATAAAAGAAAGGGGAAAGGAGAGAAGGCTGGAGGAGAAGGTGTGGACAGGGGGACGATTATTCTCTCGCACCATCCCTATATACAGGGCGCCATTCTAGTTGCAGTCAGGCAACACTTGCCTTGGAGGACCTACAACTACTATCCTCCAGGGGTCTAGGCCACAGCCTTTACTGGCCGCAGAAGCTAAGCCACAGGTGCACCTAACTAAGACCCAATAGCAAAAAAAAAGAACCCTGGGCAATGTAACAGACCCTGAATCCGTGGGGAAGAGTAGCTCTCAAAGCCAAGGTCTAGAGAGACTAAAGCTAAGCAAACCAAGGTATGTATAAATGACCGATTCGAAATTAAAACGAGAAACCCAAGGTCTGGGAAAGGCCTAACAAAGTGAAACTACGAATACCAAGGGCATTGAGAGTCATGAGGGACACCAAGAACGTACACTAACGTTCACAACCATGAGGGGAGCACAGGCTGAGGGATAGCCTACAAATCCAGAACCTGGCACTAAGACCCACAGAATCCGATACAAGGAGTCTTACAACCCGATACCTGGGAGAGGTCTTCACTGAACTGGTGGAAGCACGTGGCCAGGCTGTGAGCAAACCCTGGAAAAGACTTCCCAAAAGGAAAGTGTTTTGTTTTGTTTTTAATACTTCAGGGCTGGTCATTTATAGATTAAGATTATTGAACTCTTGCACTGGCCAAACCTTGGAACATTTTTTATTGACGCCTAGTTTATAAAGGAGGCCAAGGACCTCTAGCATCAGATTTGAAGCCTTTCTGTGGCCACACCATTTGAACATTTCTATATTACCATAGGGTGACCCAAGGAAGAGTAGGGAGATAGAACATTTGAATTGCAGATGAACCTTCCAAGGTGTTGAACATTTAGAGCAGACCCCCCACTTGATGTTGTCCCATATTGTCACATTTAACTCCAGACATTCCCTTATCATTTGTAGTTTACAACCAAGATCCTGTATGTTAGGGGCATGCAACCTGTGGTTTTCCAGACATTTCCCCATGATCCCTCACCATTGAAGGTGCTGCTTGGGATTATAGAAGTTGTAGTCCAAAACATCTGGAGAGACAAATGCAGATCCCAGCTGTAAGCGTTTGTCAAACCTCATCCTTAAACTAGCCTTTAATAAGAGAGGTTATTTGGGTGCAAGGGTGTGACCAGGCAGCTGTGAGCTCCAGGAGGACAATTCCTGCAGGCTCAAAATCGATCAAAATATGCTGTAATATGCCCTGATAAAGCATGGCACACTCTGCTACTCACCCTGTAAATCTCCCCAAGCGAAGCTAGGTGAGTGGCTAACATAGCAGTGCGGGTCCCTCGGAGAGGAGGAAGTGGGGTCGGCAAGATGCCAGCCACTTTTACAGAGGAGAGGACGGTGCAGGGCCCAGGCGCTCGCTGGGCGGGCTTTGCTGCCTTTGACTTCAGAAGGGATCCGGGGGTATAGGTGCAATTTGCCACCCGCAAGCCGTGCCTGCTTAATCCCCAACTGTGGCGCGATCCCTCCCCAGTGTCCCGGTTCCTTCATGAGCCTCTGAACTGTTGTGGCAGGGGAGAGGAGGCCCCCAGCGGCATCATCGGTCCCGATCGGAGGCCATAATCAGGTTCCCATAATCGCTGGAGGAGGGTGTGGGGGGGGCAGACTTGCTCACTCCCACTGCATTCGAGTGGAGGGATGGAGAACGGCCGCACGGAGCTTCCCCAGATGTGCTGAGCCGGGGACAGACTGACAGAGCATTGGAGAAAGCCGATCCCCTGCTACAGAGCCTGCCATGCCTGTGACCTGCTCGCAACACCCTGCATATCAAGAGTCTGGAAGACACTCGCACTAGGTCCATGACTGGCAGACACTGGGCTCTATTCAGGTGAGAGAAGCGCACTACTGTCCCCTCAGACGGCTCAATAGGGATCCGGGCTCTCAGCCATTCCTTGCATAGAGCTGGTGGTACTGTTGGACCTGATTGCACTTGAGAACGGCAGGGAGATGAGCTGGCACGGAGCAACTATAGAACTGCAAATGTCCTGTAACCGTGACCCCAGCCTCCGACCTCAGAACTGGGCAACATGAAAGGTCCCCAACACCTGCAAACACTCCCTTCCTACAGTCAACAATTTGATGGTCGGGCTCCCCCATAATACGCATGTGTGAGAAGGCGGAAAGCAGAGGGTCCCCCTCCACACACAGCCCTGGCAATAAACCCTGCAAAGCCGAAACAGGGGACATAAAATATATGTTAGCCTCACAGGACCCTAGAGAGAAGAACTTGCTGTCTGCTACTCGAATACAGGAGGATGTGTTAGCCACCAAGTCTGACCTGAGGCTCCTGTTGGCAGAGCTTGAACAAGAACTTAAACAAGAAATCCAGGACTCACGGAATAGGCCCTCGAAGTCCATAGCGGATCTGGACAACCACGTGCGCTCGGCAGAAAAGGGGCTAGACGATCTAGAATTGGTGCACTGTGAACACACGCAAACGCAAATGGAACTCTCGCAGCACCTTCTTATGGTTGAGGAGCAAGTGGAGCAAATCTGGTTCAGGCAAGAGGACATTGAGAACCACTCTTAACAAAACAACTTTCGTATTCAGGGGATCCCACGGCATGTAAAAGACCAAGACCTTGAGGACTATGTGAGAGCCCGATTTTGTTAAGATACTGGAATTGGGGGATAGCAAAGAGTTAAGCCTTGACAGAACATGCAGAGTGTATACTTTCGCCCAGATCCAGAGGAATCTGCTCCCAGATGTGCTGACGATGGTCCACTTCTTCAAACAGAAAGAGCGCATCCCGGCAGCGGCGAGAGCTGGAGGAGCTCTCACCTTCCGCGAAGTGGACCTTGAAATGTTCCAAGATATAGCCCGGGGACTCTGGCCAGAAGAAGAAATCCAAACACTCTTACAACATTGCCACAGGGGCGGGAGATTCACTACAAGTGGGGGTTCCCTTGCAAGCTGTTCTTTGAATATCAGGGGCGACAGTATACAATATGTTCTGAGAATGAGGCAGAGGAGTTCATTGAGCTGGCAGAGGACAAAAGGCAGGGGGCCTGGAACGAAGGTACTTTTTTCCGCTCAGGAGGCATACAAGATAGAAGAGCCAACTGACCTAACAATCTTCGCAGAGGCCCATGCGGCCTGAGGGGTGCCCAGAGGAAGATAACCCTACACCAGGTAGATGATCATTGAAGAGGGAGCACAGAAATGGCTCCCTTTCTGGGGTGAAATTTGATGGGTGGGGGGGGGGGACAGTTCCAAGGTTACAGTTGTGCAAGTTGGGGAAGGAAGGTGGAAGATGTTCTAGTTGTGGACAGATAAGATAGTTGAGTTGCTGAGTTATACATAACAGTTAATGTTACATATGGGGAATCTGTTTGAAATCGGGAGAGCCTGCGTCAATGCTGCCCGGCATAACGCCCAATGATGTGTTGGTGTTGAAGGTTTTGCAATGGGTGTTTTTTTTTCTTCCCTTCTCTTTTTGTTCGCTAGGGATTTGGTTGTTGTTGGGTTTTATTACAAGGAGGGGAACAATTAGACTACTTTTAGCTTATGGTACTTAGGCAGACGTCACACTATATGTATTAATAGTGAACAGCAGGCAGACCATCCTGTCTCAGACGGTCCGATGATTACGTGTCACTTTAACGTGGTCCATAACATATCCACCCAGTGTAATCATGTAATCCCCAGTGACACAACTGGGGAAATTCACGAATTCTCCTGCGTAACCCTGAACATGCAGGCGCTAAACTCCTTAATCAAGTAGAAGTTCCTCCTCCAAAGGCTTGCATCTCTCTCGCCCTCGATATCGTTTTTCTTCAGGAAACCCACTTGCTGTTGGAGAATGAGGCAAGTATGGTCCACAAAGCCTTCCCAGGGCCTACTTCACTACGAGTTGCACCGAGTCTAAGGGGGTGCCCATCCTAATTCAGAAGGGGCTCCCACTGAGCGTCCAGGGAGTACTTAGGCACCTGGGAGGTAGGTCTTTGGCTTTGGACATTAAACTGCGCGACCAAAGGGTGTCCATGATTTCATTATAGGCCCCGAACACAGGACAGGAGGCCTTTTTTTTAATGCACCGACCGCAACCTTAATTGGTTTTTCTGAGGGTGGACAGGTAAACTGATCCTGAAACAGGAAGAAGCAAAACTTATTTGCAAATTACAAAGCACAGTACTTGGATTAAACAAGGTCACTGAAATGCAAACTTTTATATAGATAAGCATGGCCTGCAAGATCATTCATTGTGGTTGAATGTCAACTCTGATCCAAGCATTAGGAGTAAGTTATATTTCTCGAATTATTACCCACAGGATATGCCAGTGGGGTTTTCTATCCACAAATTAATGGGATCCATTATTTTTGCAGGTTCAAACAGGATACTAATATTAGGTTGTGGATATGCCAGTCAATGGGCCTCATTATGAGGTGGGCGGTAAGGGGTTAACGGCGCCGGCAAAGGCGCCAGAGGCGTTAACCCCGTACCGCCCTATTATGAGGTCCCCTTGCGGGACCCCGCTCTGGACGTCTGGTTACACCAGACGTCCTTTGTGGGTACCGCGAGGGAAGCAGCATGCTAACAACGGGCCCGTCATGAACTGGCCTGTTGTTAGCATGCTCCCCATTCTCATTGAGCCCTATTGGCGCTCAAATGGGAATGGGGATGGTCCAGGTTCCCTGAATGGGGAAATACCGGGCCCTCCAAGGTCGGAATGGCCTGGTATTTCCCCATTCAGGGACCACGAACCCGGACCCGAGTTTGGAGGCAGCCATGCTCTTCTTAAGGCTGCCTCCAAACTCGTAATGAGGCCCAATGAATGAATAACCAATATTCTCAGTGACTATAATGTATAAGTAGAGTTAGGAGTGCAACTGTGAACAAGTTGGTACCCTTATGAAGCAAGTATTTGCATCATGAAACATCAATACTCATGGGCGTGTGTCCCCATGAATAAACTATTCTTTACATAAGAGGCCAATAAATGCAGCAACACAACATCACGATAGGCATGTCATTGCGTCGGATCACATCATAGCGTGATGCTATAAACTATGTTGAGCAAGTTGGCGGCAGCGATCCTGAATACGGTACACTGCCGCCACGGCTGAAACAATGTCCCTACTCACAGGTCAGGTTAACAATGACAATATGTTTTTTTATTGGGCTTGGCAGCCCAGGTCGATTATGCCACCTATTAAAGTAGCTTTTTACTTGTTCTAGATTTCAACCTTTGATGTGGAATGAAAGAGGAAGTCACCAAACAATGCAGATGAAGAATTGACTTTGGGAGGCTGATCCAACGTACACTATGACATCAGATGGGCTAGTTTTAGGTGAGGTTGTAGATTACAGACACTCACATTAATGGGATGTATACCCTTGTTTTTTAGATTTTCATGGAAACTGTAATATAGAACATATTGGAAGATTGGATACTGTATATATAAATATATGGTTGCCTGTAACAAAGGAAAAGGTAATTCACAGGTATACAAGTTGGTCAAACATCTAATAGGAGTCATGCAATTGGAGTATAAAAGGAACCAAACTAGCTATATATCATAGGATACAGGACTACAATTGATTGTCCAGATTTCAGTGGAATGGTCTTAATTTACACGGTGGTTGGAAGTACAAGTAGTGAGGTAAGAAGGGTGCACAACACTAATTATTGGTTTGTCTCGTAAGTTTAGTTACTGGTACAAGGGAATATGTGTTCGGAAGGTTCACATATCCAGACTTTTTATTGGCGGTGTTGGGTCAGTGGTGTGGGTTTTGGAATCCCAAGTAGACACCATAGGTTGACTATACAAGTATTGTTTGCTCAGGAATAGAAGTGGGCATGGGCAAGTGTCGATAGATTTACTAATACAGAGTCTTATTTTTAACGAATTGCAGTATTTACTAGGTAATTTTCTTTTTCATTTCTCCTGCTAGTGTCCCTCTAAATCAGTGATTATTCTCTCTCTCTCTTTTTCAATATTACACTGATATAAAAGATTGTGGATTAATAGGACAATGTATAAATGGTTATGATTATGACTGTATATCTAGGTTGACATTGTGCTTACAGCGAAGCAACATTGTAAAGAATTGTATTGGGTAGTGATAGTGAACGATTGTTAAGACTACTGCCTGGACAAAGCTCTAATGGGCGAAACATTAGCACATGCTCACTAATGAGTCCATTTTGGTTTTTGCTGATTTTTGTTCATCAAGTTAACCATAAACCTGCCTAAAACTTCAAGCAGATCCACAGTCTTAAAGAACACAGCCCGACAGGATTTGTATACCCTGACTTGCCTTCAAGCAGGAACTATATATTTTTTTGTAAATGAGTCTAAAACCTGTTAACTTGTTGGCTTGAGTGTTCTTTCTTTCCTTTTTCCGTTCTGGATTGGATTTCTGATTAGTTTGATTTAACCAATTTTTCTTTATCTATGAATTGTCACCAGTTAGGTCTTCAACTGTATATATATATACATGGGTATTTTTTTGTCTCTGTATATACGTCCATCAAACTTTATGCATGATTTTTGAACAATGTTATATGTTTTTTTAAAGTCTGTTTTCTTTTGAATTTAAACATATTAAAAATCTCAACTCCATCTGAGGTTGTTTTTCACCTTGCTGCTCCCCCCCCCCAGTGACCCGTGGGGCACAGATCCCAACTCCCCCCTCCTAGCCCATAATATTTTCCTTAACTAATGGCAATGGCAAAATAATGAAAATTGCTCTATCTGTGGATCCTTTCTCTCTGTTTGTTAAAAAGTATTCTCATACCCCCTGATCCACATTAGCATTTGGGGTACCCCTATTGTTTGTATTTCAGATTTTTGTTCAGATAATCATATAAAACGTTTTGAACCACAGCGCATGGAATTGTCTGGATTATATCTAAAATAGTAATAGTCGGGGACTTCAATTGTGTTGTAGACCAGACTAAAAACAAACCCCCCAACCCCTCCCACAAGGGCAGATAAGCGTAACTTCCTGGTTTTGATGCACTGCCCGAGGGACCTCTTGGTGATAGAGACCTGGAGAGTCTTTCATTCTGATGAAAGGGATTATACATTTTACTCCCCAGTACATAAGGGATTTTCAAGATTAGATATGATACCGGTCTCCAGCTCTTATCCAGACGGTCACAAAATGCGACATTCTCCCGAGGGTTCTCTCTGATCATGCCTCAGCCTGCATTTCATTGAATCTGGGGGTCCCCTCATATCAGCGGTGGAAGCCGTGGTCCCTAAATGATTTTCTACTAAAAGACGTAGCCATGAAATCGCATATTTCAGATGCCTTAACCAATTATTTTGCAGAGAAAGACACAGGAGGGATAGTTTTGGACGTGGCCAAAGCGGTCCTTAGAGGCGCCATCATCAGCCACTCCACTACCTATACGAGAGCCCAGAAAGCTAGGGGGGTAGAATTAGAGGGAGAAGTTAGTCAGTTACAGTCAATTCACAAGAGGGTAAACACACGTAGATCCCTGAGGGAGCTGCGCGCAGCCCAGAAGGTATTAGAAACCCACTTAACGGACAATGCAGCACATGGTTTACTTAATGCTCGACAAGTCTATTATGTAAAAGGCAATAAAGCAGGTTACTCGCTGCGAAGCTCTACAAACAAGCCCAGCGCAATTATATACCGGTTCTGAGGGACAGCCAGGGAAACAGGGTCACCCAAGAAGATGCCAAGTTATTACTAATGCAAGATTACTTTAGGGAAATAGGAGCCAAAATCCTAGAGGAACAGGGGCGGAAAGTGCAGTTCATGGATCAGGCAGTTCACAGATCAAGCAGGACTCCTGAAGCTTGCTGCGGAGGAATGGAGACGAGCAGGAGGTCTTGGGAACCATTACAGGCCTCTCATCTGGAAAGGCCCCGGGTCCAGATAGCTTCTCTGCTCAGTTCTCTAAGATGTTCGAGCCAACAGTAGCCCTTTGGCAACGGGTTCGGTCTCTGAAAGTCCATCAAAACGATTATCCTGAAACCTGGCAAAGAAGGAGCTGGTCGCTCAGCATGTAGGGCGATAGCATAACTTAATGTTGATGTAAAAATGTATGGGAAGATCCTAACCTACAGGCTTACTGAAATCCTTCCCAAATTAATTGACAGAGATCAGAGAGGTTTTTATAATGGAGCCGGATGCGCATGACAATATTCACAGAGTTACTGATATAATTGCTGCTAAGAAGGAAATTCCGGAACGCTTTGTGATTCTGTCTCTAGATGCCTGTAAGGAATTTGACAACATGGATTGGAGCTATTCTGGGAGGGGCCTGGGTGGGAGGGTGTGTGGGGGGGGGGACGTCTGCTTTCTGCGAAATGTTTACTTTGGTCCGAAACTCATTCATCTTATTATGGCCAACTCTTTATTCCCCAAAAACTAGGTTAAATGTCACAACCAATTCAGATAGAAAGCTGTACGAGTCCAATGGGACTCAAATGGGAATGGGGACTAATATTTTCTGGCGCCCGGGAAAAGGTAATTAACTGGTCCGCCGGGGTTATAATGCCCCAGTAATTGCCAATTCCTGGGCACTGGAAAAAAAATTATTCCGGCGGCAGCCGTGCCGGCTTTACCGGCATGGTTACCGCCGGTCTCATAATGAGGCCCAATGTTCGAAATAATGTTCTGAGCATCTTCCAGCTGCTGGCTTGTTTTTAGCTTCTCCTTTCTCAAATTTCAAACAGTTCCACAAAAAAACCTCGGGGTTCCCCTGTCCAAGTTAGACACAGTTCCACAAAAAGTGTTTGGGGTTCCCTTCCCCAAGTAAAACACAGTTCCACAAAATGTCCTTTGGGTTCCCTTCCCCAAGGACAACACAGTTCTCTCAACTTTCAATGCAGTTAATTCAATTTTCTTAGCAGATCTAATTTACAGACTTATCAGCTTAGCCACCATACACTTTGTTATACTTTTCTGTATGCCTCTGTCTCTTGCCAACACAGGTTTCCTCTTAGCCTGCAATTCCTGGGTCCCTCTTATCTTTGGTCCAATACTTGGTTTCTCATTTTTATACCCTGCTTGGTATTCTCTTGACATTGCGAATACATGTTTCATACAATACATTCTGTGGTATCTGCCACATGTAATACTTTACTTTCACTCCATTCATGAGTATTCAACTTGCTTTTTACTCAAAAGTGCTTTCAGTAACTATCAGTTCACTCCGTATTCTAAAAGTACTTGCTTCGTCATTTAAAATACTTTCAATTACTTTCAGTTCGTTTGGCATTCAAAATGCACTTTGTTATGCGTTAACGGAGCCTCCCGGTTTGAGTGTGTCCCTGCTTTACTCTCACCGGTCGCACACGGCAGCTTCCTTCTGCTTGGCATCCTTCGCGACAGGCTTCTCAAGGCTTCTCCAGCTTCCCGGCTTCCCCATACTCCGCCTCTCCCTTGCGGCATAAACAGAAAGCACTGCTCGCTCTCCTAGTTTCCCGTGGCGGGTGGGGTCAATTGGAGTTCCACAGCTTCTGCTGCGCAGACCCATTCAGGAGGGTAACAGGACCTCCAGACCCTCTCACAGCCGAGCATGGCTCTGGTGTCTCTTTCTCCTGCACAACACTGTTCCCGGCATGTGGGTTTCAAGCTTCCTTCTCTCCAGTCCGCTCTCCCTCTCCAGCCGGTTTTCCCTCTGTCAATGCCGCAGGCATTTTTATATCCACAGGTTTGTTAAGTGACCCCAGGTGTGGGTCATTGAGTACAATTGCCTGACCATGGAGAACTCCATTAGGCGGACATACCTGGTTGTTCCACCGGTATGCCTCCGTAGCCCTCTTCTTCGTCTCAGTACCAGAGTGGTGTTTGGAACTGTCTGGTTTAATAAAAAGGAGTATTTATAACTCCGTTTTGTCTCTTATATGTGTGTGTGTATCAGTCAAATGAGGTCTCTTCCTTGTCCCAGTACTAAAGGTGGTGTTTCTGGTGGACAGTTTGGAAGGAGAGAAAGGGCTGATAATGGCCTACAAAGGCTTTAGGAATAGAGGGCTCATTGTGAAAAGGGAAAGGGGATACCATGTCTTACACAAGGACGTCCTCTCCTCAATCCCCAAGTTCCCTCCACCCAGGAAATACTTCCTCACATATCCACCCCAGGGTCGGGATCCAAAAAAGATAGCCTTTCCCTGGCCACCTGAGAGGAGGATCCAGGGGGAAAAGGAGTGAGGACGCCCTCTGGTTCCTCACACCTGTCAACGACTGCAGTCACCTTGGCGCACTAGGATAGGGCTGGTCACCATCTGTGGTTTCCGGTGGGCTCAGGTCCACTCACACTAGTTATAAGCAATCCGGAATTCTCTCCGGGCACGGGCAAGGAGACGTTCGCAATGTGGGAAAGGGGCTCTCAGCTGAGACTCAGGGATCTATTTAAAGAAGGGGAACCCTTAACCTTTGTTGAATGTATGGCCAAATTTGGCCTGGGTAAAAATGAGCGAATTTGCTACACACAACTTAGACACTGGAATACCAACTCAGCAATCAAAAGAGGTGACGTTAGACCCTCTATGGGGATTGAACTCCCTGTCACTGGCGAGATCCAGTTTTAACCTGCAGGTCAAAGATTAGACTGCCTGGAGTGTCAATGCATCCTCCTGAGGTCAGTAACATGGGTATCACTTATATTTCCAGTGTTTAGAACATTTCAAGAAAAATATTCATGACTATCACAATTATGTTGACAATGTGGCCCACTCTCTTATAGAGTATGTCAAATTAATCTCAAATCTACAAATTGAGAGAAATGTGATGCCTTCTGTCAGAGCAAAAATGTGTGCATACCACTTTAAGATCTGTGGTTTGCAAACATAGTCCTCTGACCCAGACCATGCACACTCCAGCCGAGGAGTCAGGGGTTGCAGAGCAAACCAGGAAGCACAATTTAGAGCCTTCTCAGAACATGACTGCACTCATTCTCCATCCAATGGATGTGAAACCATTTCAAATGCTGTTCCAAAAATGTGAAGGCTCAGGAGATATCCTTTTAAGAGGACTTGGTCAAGGGATTAAGGGAAGACAATGTCGGCCTCTAACTGGCCTCGCTGGTTGTCACAGGGCTCAAATGATTACATGTGCAGCACGTGCAAAGCAAGGAGGCCCACACAGCTGTGACTGGCATCAACTCCCAACGTTATTTAATTAACTCATCTCCCTGCGACTCCTGCCTGGCTATGTCACTTCTTACCCTCTGCCCCCAACCCTAGCCCTGCCTTTTACATAAGAACGTGGATGTATTGGATGTCCACAACGTGACACCTCCCCCCTTCTTAAACAAATAGACAACATGCTAACCCATTTCTTCAATAAGTCGTACCGGTTTAGTCTTGGCCCTGATTGGCCGTCCATCACGTGGTGGAGCTGGACTGTGTCTCAGGATGCTGAGCTCCATGTCAGTCCATTCTTCCTCAGACACCTCCCCATCTCCCAAGTAAGAATCATCAGACTCTCCCTGGGACCAGACCCCAGCGGGTTCATCCCATAGCTCGTCACGCCCCTCCATGTCGCCTCAGTATTCTCTGAAATGGGATATAGTTAGAGTGATCTCGCGTTCATCCTTATCTTCTGCAGAGATCATTGTACATTTCACTTGGGTGACAGTGAGCGGTCCTGGTGGAGACCTGGAATCTTCTTTCCGTTGTTGGGGTCTGACGTACCACCACCTGGTCTCCTACTTCAACCATACTCTCTCAAGCACCCGGCTTCCACTTTCATCTTTAGTTTGTCTCTCGAGTCCTTCTCCCTGATCTCTTGGTCAGAGGGTTTAGACCCATCAGCGAGGGGGCCTTAAGGCAACCGAGTCCTCAATCCCCAGCCAAACATAAGATCTGCTGGGCATTTGCCTGTGGTGCTGTGAGGCGTGTGTCGGTAGTCTCTCAAGAGTTGGTACAATGGTTGTTGAAAAGGCTTATGAGACACATGGCAGCACCCTTGAGAGGTTCATGGGAAACATCGACCATGCCGTTGGCCTAGGACCAAAGAGGTGTGATCTTTTGGTGTTTAAACCCCATATATTATGTGAAACTTGCAAAGTCCAGGCTGGTAAACGGCAGACCATTCATTGTCAGACTTAATGACCTTTGGAATGCCGTACGCCGTCAGTATGCGGCCCAGGGCCGGTATGACAGCCTCTGCCGCCATAGATCTAATCTGCACCTCCGGGAACCTTAAATACTCGTTCATCACCACCAGAGTGTATGTGCCATCTCGGAGTGGGCCAAGGAAGTCGATCGCCAGCGCTTCACATACTCCTTCCAGCAGTGGGGACATCTGCAGAGGGTTCAGCTGTGGAAGTGGTGCTATGACACAGATGGCACAGTTCTTCAGGGACTCCTCAACCTGCTTTTCTAGATCTTGGAACCATATCTTTTGGCGAAGCAGCTTCTTTGTAGACACCACTCTGCGACCTGTTGGCGCAGTGACTTGGGTAGGACAATCTTGCAACTCTTCATGACAACGTGGTCTTCGGCGACGGTGAGCTGTTCCTGCACCAGCGTCATGAGATTGACATATTCTTGAGACGCAGCATCCTTGGCGTGCTTCATTCTTCCTTGGCCAATTCACTGTGCAATGAGGGCAAGGACTGCATCGTCCGCCGATTCTTGTGGGAGCGTTTTCCATGCCACGAGGAACGGATTAATTTGGTGATTGACATGATGGAGATATGCGTCTGCAATGGAGGGTTTCAGGTTTTTGGCTATCAGCAGGATGGCGTGAAAGATAGTCAGCCGGGTTCTTGTTTTTCCCGGTCTGTGGCAGATGGTGAATTTGTAGTCCTGGAATCGGAGGCCCCATCTTGCAATGTGTGGCAGCATATGGGCTTTTGGGTTCCCATAGATGGTAAGAAGGGCCTGGTGGTCAGTGGCAACTGTGAAAGCCTTCCCAAAGAGCAAAGCGGAAAAGATGAAAATGCTTGCAGGCCCAGATGACCGGCAGGCTCTTCTTCTCAGCCTGCAAGTATTTCTGTTCTGTGGTCGTTAGGCTGTGGCTGGTGTAGGCCACAACCCTTTTGATGTGCGGGTTCTTAGGGTCATATTGGACCAACACTGTGCAAAGGCCCACCGGGCTGGCGTCGACAGTCACCTCAGTTTCTTTGGATGAACTATAATATGCCATATCGGCGGCAGAAGCAACATTTGTTTTAATGGTCTCAAAACTGGCATCGCACTCAGGGGACCAGATTAATTCCTGGTTGTCTATGGTCAACTCGCGCAGTGGGGTGCTCACTGTGGCATAGTTCTCCAGATAGCAGAAGCAATAACTTGCAAGACCTAAGAATGATCTCGGGTCCGATACATTTTTTGGACATGGGGCTCCCTTCAGGGCTGCCACCTTGTTTAGGTCAGGCGCATACCTTGATCTGAAAATATGTGCCCAAAATATGTTAAAGTAAGTTTTCTGAACTCGCACTTGTCCTTGTTGATGGTCACCCGGGCAGCTTCCAGCACCATGCAAACCCGGTGCAGCTTGTCATCATGTTCCTGGGGGGTCTTGCCAAATACCAAAATGTCAATTCTATAATTAAGGCAGTTCGGGATTTGTTTGATGACTTGGCGGATCTCCTCTTGGAACATTTCTGTTCGAGGATATCCCAAAGTTTAGCCGTTCGTAGCGATATAGCCCCATGTGTGTCACAAATGTGGTAATGGATCATGACTTCAGGGCAAGTTCCAGCTGGTGGTAGCCCTTGTTGAGGTCCAGCTTGGAGAACACAGTTGCCCCATTGAGGAGTTTGATCATGTCTGTGATTCTGGGGGCCTGGTGGCGTTATCGCTGTATGGCTACATTCGGTCGGTGCATGTCCACCCAGAGGAGAATGGACCCTTTGGCTGATTTCTTCGGGATGGATACAATTGGTGAGACCCAAGGGTTGGGCCCCACTGCCAGTTCAATGATGTTAAGATCCAGTGAGCACCTGATTTCCTCCTCCACCTGTTTCTGGATGTTTATGGGGATGCCATGATAGTGCTGTATGACGGGTTTGACTGTTGGGTCGATGTGATATGATATGACATTTATAACACGCCTATACACACATGTTTCAAGGCGCGACAAGGCAAGGGAAGGGGAACAGAGGGAAGACCAAGACAGCGATCTTACTAGGCCAGGTGACATTGAAATCGTGCAAGTGCAGGGGAGGGGGGAAAGGGAAAAGTGAGGTGGGAAAGGGAGGAAGGGGCAGTGCAATACATAGGATCAACAGTAAAATAAATGGAATAAATAAGAACAATAGGAAAAAAGTGCAGCCAGCTAGTGGCAAGTGCAGGGGTAAGTGCAGCCATCAAGTGTCAAGAGCTGGTAGGGGTCTGTAGGGATACAGAAACAGCCCCCAAATGCAGGTGATGCCCGGGAGGCAGTGTAGGTCTGCAGCTGGCAGGGCAGAGGAGGGGACCTGGGCCTGAGATCAAATGATAGCCAGGTGACCAGTGCAGTTTCAGTCAGGAGTTGAGCAGGGGAGAGGAGGAGAGAAAGCAGAAGCAAAGAGGAAGGTCTTGAGGTGCTTCCGGAACTGGAGATGGTTCTCTTCAAGTTTCAAGGAGGCAGGGAGGCTGTACCAGAGGGAGGCCCCAGCCAAGATAGAGATCTACCACCAACTTGTTGCTTGGAGAAGCGACTGACCCTAAGGGAGTTGGAGGCGGATGAGCGAAGAGCTTGAGAAAGAAGATATTTAGGAAAAGAGAGTTGAGGGTATTGAGGCCCCAGAACACTTTGAAGACAATGCAAAGGGGTTTGAACTTAATCCTCGCAGCCACTGGGAGCCAGTGCAGAGATTTCAGTCCTGGAGAGATACGATCTCTGAGCTTGAGGCCAAGGACAATTCTCGCAGTCCTGTTCTGGATGAGTTGCAGAGGATGGAGAGAAGAAGCAGGCAGATTTAGAAATAGGCTTTTGCAGTAGTCCAGCCTAGAGAGGACCACAGCTCTGGAGACAGTGAGCTTCTGGGGGGGGAAGGAGAGGAAAGGAAGAATACCTCTGAGGAGGTGAAGCTGGTAGTGTGACTTCTTAGAGACATCAGAGATGTGAGGAGAGAAGGAGACTGTGGAGTCGAAAATGACCCAGAGGTTTTTAGCCTCACAGGTGGGAGCAGGAAGAGGGTCAAGAGAGGCCGGCCAGAGAGGGACAGGAAAGGAGGGAGCAGGTGTGCCGATGAGGAGAATCTCAGTCTTACTGGCATTAAGGCAGAGATTGTTGGCGGCACACCACTCCTGGATAGCAGACAGACAGAGATGAGAGAAGGAGAGGAGGTGGCTGAAGAGAGCATGGAAATGAGCTGAGTGTCATCTGCATAGCATTGTGGAGCATGTGTAGTCAGACTTTGCAGTTTTGTAATTTACCAAGGTCTTTGAAGAGGTTGGGGAATGCCTTCCCAACATCACATCTTGCGGCCAGATATTTGTGGGCCATCATATGGTATAAGATGTGGACCAGGCCCATGTCGATGGCTGTTCGGAAACTATGATGCACCCACTGTTGGCTTCGGTGGAGAGCACGTTTAACTGGATGCAGGCTTTGTGAGACTTGTGGGCATCCCTTTGCTCAGCAATGGTGTGTTGGAGCCGGATGGGAATATGTCCACCGTGGATGGTCTGAGCCTCGGCGGGTGCGGGAGCCGGTATTAAGCTTTCTCACTCATGACATTCACTGTCGCGCCAGTGTCAATCCGGAATTCAGTCGTTGTGTCATTTACTTGCAGGACCAACGTGGGGCTGTGCTACTTAGTGATCTCTTTGCCCAGTTCCCACACATAGCCCTTCTTCCTCTGATCATCCGTAGAGGAGAAGGAATCACTTGCTGAATGGGATCTTACTTCTAATCTTACATTCCGTCTCGTTCTGTAGGTTCCTCTTCTCTCTGGGGACTTGTATGACCATCGAGGCTGCTGCCTGGCACCTTCTCCTTTAACCGGGTGATATTTCCGGTACTCACGACCAGGCTTGCTGTCAACAGGGCAATGTTTTGGATATCACCTGCTATTGCTAGGTGAGATGCCTTGTGGTGCCGGTGTGAGGGCGTTTCTACCTCACAGATACCGGCAACCTTGGCCCACAATGGGTCCGCTGGGCGAAGACTTCAATGTATATATTGGGACATAGGGCCCCATGGACGACAAGCGCAAGAAGAATATGTTGAGCCTGGCAGTAGGGGCGTCACCGCGAGACATCCTATATGAACTAGTGGATGATGAAAAAGCCACCTTTCAGGAGATCCATGAGGCACTCGCTGCATACTTCGCCCCCCACACCAATGTTCACTATGAGAGGCATATTTTTCATACCACCATGCAGGAGATAGGTGAAACATTAGACGATTTTGTTCTGCAACTTTGCATCTGGATCAAATACTGTGCGTTCCACCGCTATTTGAATAAGGAAGCTCTGTGCTCTCAAGTCATAGCGGGATGTGAATCCCCTGAATTCAAGAGAAAAGTTCTCCAAAAACAATGGTCCCTAGATGAGAACCTGGCCATGGCACGGACTGACACTGCCATTACAGCAGGTTGTCAGCTTAGGTAGTGTGAAGGTATCCTCATCGCCCATAGACGAAGAGGCAGTCAAGAACTTAACACTGGAAAAAAAGCATTTGGAAATCTTCTGAATTCACTAACTTATACCTATTCTGGAGAGCCCACATCTGCAATAAACTGCACTAGGATGACTAGAAGCAATATTAACTGCCCCTGCATGTATTATGTGCAACATCAATAGATTGACTGAGTGGGTTATGCACATTTACAACTCTGCACCCAAATTATAAAATGCTCTGATCAATGTAATGTCGGCCATGGCTACCTCAGCACTTCCAGGACACAGAAATATGGCAGTTAAACTCCATGAAAATTACAGATAACATAACAAGGCCTTGAAATGGATTTTTATTGTGTCTTGAGAGTTTTTAAGGCAATTTGAGTTGCCAAATATGTACTGCCCACATCTGCATTTCTCTTTCTGCTGGAAGTCTGTTTTGATATAAATTAATTTGTATTACGACAGGTTTTAATGCAATCCTGCATGTGTTTGTAAATAATTTTGTAGCCTATATCTGCCCACAACCCCATTACTCCTTGTGCTGACAAAGTGCCTATCTGGGAGTCCATTTCGGACCACATACATTTAAGTTTCAACAGATTGTATGCAATTCCACCTCCACCACTATTTTTAAAGGGTTCCCAAGTGTATCCACTGCTTGTACCACAGTTTCTCTTGCCTTTGACTCAGCTTTGGTGCAAGTCCAATTGTGTTTGAATCCCCTTTTCGGTGACAAGACAGTCCTGCTTCTTACCCATTTTGAGCCTAGTTGGAAATCCTCCCACACACAGGGCAATCACTTTCCAGTAATTCAGTGACACATACTAAACCACTTGCAGGGATAAGCCTATTTTCCAATGGTGGCCAAGTAAGTTTGGCATGAGGATATAGGGCAACCGGCTTCCTCTTTCCTTCTCCCGCATCTTAGTTTGTCTAGTGCAGTGCAAAGACCAGGTTGTCCAGTAAGCTGTGCAGTTCTGCCCTACTTATCTGGGTCCACCCTACTGCCACCAACACTTCAGCTCCAGGAAGTGGTTGCAAATATGCAGATTCCTAGGGGAGCCCAGCAGCCACCTAATAAGGGTCAAGTGTCCACAATGTCTTTGGAATACCAATTGCTTTGCTGGAAAGGACCAATGATTGCTCCGGCAGGAGCATCACTGCTGTATTCTTAGGAATTAACCTACACACTGAAAGCCACCATAATAGGGCACGGTCTTCAGAATCACTCACCTTTCCTTTGCATAGAACTGTTAATTTGTGGCTGTTACAGGTTGAGGGCCCTCCAGTGTGCATGTTTGGGTGCAATGGTGCTCAGAAAATACTGCAGTGGTGATTAGGCACCTAACCAGAACATAATACTGCTGGCCTTTAGCTTCCTCGTCACCCCAAGTGGTATTAGGTGGCTTGAGCTGGTGCACTCTCAGACTTTTACTAATTCTTCCCAATGCCCTTTTCCCTCAGTTTATTGCCATGAAAATACAGCATTCTGGGACGTTCACATACCCGATTCTCCTCCCCGATGTGTCCTCCTCTTTGGGTTCCGTCAATTACGAAAGTCGACTTGGCCATCCCCGATTTATTTCTGGGGTCTGGCAGGCTACGCCAAGAATAAATGGACAAAATGCTTCCACTCTTAAAATGTAAAGTTCAGCACATTTCAAGCTCATCACACAATCACTCACTGAATAATTTCACAGTACTTCCCTGTAAAGGTACACAGAACTGCCTGCACTTGCGTAGGCTCGTATGGAGGAGCATTAAGCACTTGCCCTTTTGTGCAGTAGCACCTGTAGCGTTCCAAGTGCCAAAGGGGATTACCACAATAACTGATCTCAGGCCCAAATAAACGGACAGGCTCAAAGATTATGTCAAATAAGACTATTATCAGCTCAATAAAGTAGGGAAACCTGGCGAGCAAAACAAATAGCAGCTCACACACTCTCAAAGCATTTCAATTACACAAAAGGCTGTATACCTCAATGTACATCAGCTATGATGTCATCCTACATGACAAACCTATCAGGCGGAGGGATTGGTTAAGGGAACATATATACCTATAGTTAATAGGTGTAAGTAACATCATTGGCTGCCCTTTATCAAGTAGGCACGCCTTGAACCATCTCTAACTATGTATAATACAGATAATAGCAGAATAACAGCAGCGGATAGGCTTCTGCAACAATGTGTAGTCCACCATTACATGGGCCCTCAGGATTGGTTGGTACTCTCTTCCAACCTTGGAAATTCGTCTCGTTAGCAGAACGTAAGCAAAACGAAACAGGTGCGGTGGAACGTCGTCAGACAACTGCCCACTTGGCCAATTAGCCTACCATCTCTCATCAGTTAGGCCCTAAGCCAATGCTTCATCTTTATAGTTGACCATGCGGACTGTTCTCTTCCTCTGAACATTAAAGGGAGTGAAGGTACATTGCTATCTTCGTCTGGAGCTTATGAATAGGCCTTGTTTCCTGGTCTTTCACCACGTGTGAGGAGACCATGATTTTGTCCATCCTGTCCTTCTATTTAGTGCTATTTGATTCAATTATATTAGGTGCCATTACTCTCCTCTGGCTCTGGAGAAATGGTTGCTCCGTCTTCTATATGCTTTCCATGTCTTTAATTGTAAAATAATTGGCCCTTGCAAATGTTCACTCCTTTTCTTAATCTAAGAGAAATATGCCCTGCGTACATGGTTTATCCTCTTCGACTCCTTGTGTTCCTTGCAGTTGCTTCTTGTTATGGCATCCTTGATCCTGAGCCAAGCAAATACCCTTTTTCTTGCACAGAACTGTATTCCAGTGCCGATCAGCCCTGCTGCCTTGGATTTTCTCCTTCAGGCTTCTCACTTACTATTATACGAAGATGACGTGCATTTCTCATCATGGCTACTTTACCAGTGTTCCATTTTCTTCGTTTAAGCAAGCTTCTATATGTCTTATATACCTTGCATTTCTGCATATATACATCTACTGTATCTCTTTTCACTTGTCTCAGTGTATATGATTTCTTCGTATTCGCATACATGTTCACTTTGTCACTTCAGTCACATGTTCATTCTTTAAGT
The DNA here is from genome assembly GCF_040938575.1 of Ambystoma mexicanum. Lineage (NCBI taxonomy): Eukaryota > Metazoa > Chordata > Amphibia > Caudata > Ambystomatidae > Ambystoma > Ambystoma mexicanum. The sequence goes on along the minus strand of NC_090928.1, from coordinate 390,125,077 downwards.
ATGCGTATATCGTTTCAGTGCGCCCTAGTCTCTTGTCTTCATGAAGTCACTTTCCACTTCTCAAACATCACTTATAGCTCTTCTATGTTCAGTGTTGTCTGCAAACTTCCTTCTAACCATGTCAGTTTGTGGGTACATTCGATACGGTTGCCTCTCATATCTTCAATGCGGTACTGGGATGATACCAGGGTTCCATGTCTTAAAATCGTGGCAAAAATGCCTGGGTTTACAAAATATTGCGGCAAAAATGCAGTGGTTTTGCCGCCACAATCATGTAAAGGATGCAGGGGGGATACCCCCGCAACCCCCAGACCTATTATACCATTTAAGGGGAGCGGGGGACACCCCTGCAACCCCCGCTCCCCTTAAATGGTATAATGGGTACACCTTTACCGGGTCAAACCACGGCGACCTTTTTGCCGCAATTTTATTACCTGATACCGATACCAAGTGTCATGCACAGTGTCTTCTTGCTGTTCTTCCAATATGAGAGAGGTGAGGGGCAGGCTCTATAAATGACGTGTACATCTGCCTCTCTACACTTTCTCCTCCAATCGGCGCTATGCTTCTATTGTTCTCTACTGACTCTACAGGCAGGCAAACGATCAAAAACCTCATCCCTGCTCCTCGGTCCCGTCATTACATGTGCACATCTTTTACGTGATTTTAACCGTTCTCCTCCTATACTCTCGTCTGCAGCCCTTTTCTAGTCCTTCACAGACCAAGGTCATGATACCTGGTGGGGGCACAATATGGAATTCTCGAGACAAGAGACAGCTCCATTAGACCACTACGGTGGTGATTAGCGAAGCATAAAAAAACCTTAACATAATTGACAGACCCCTATGAGCTAACAGTACACCACAAACACCAAAACCACAAGGACACACTGGGAGCCTTTAACATGTCCGTTCGCTAAATATTGAGAAGGTACACCGTTGCACAAGCCTTTAAGACCCATGTTCAATGCACAAAACTGTGCAAGAAGTTGTGATCAGGAGGTGCAGCAAACGCAGAAGGCAGGTGTTAGTAGTCATAGTCCATAATTTTTTTTTTTTTAAACTTTTATTTTTGTTGGCAGAGGCGAGAGACATACACACACATCAGAGTGACTGAAAGTAACATAATACACAGTTGATCAATTACAATGGGACGCATAGCTGGCAAATGGATGAAAAAAGTAAATTAGGGGGCATGACAACACAGGGCGTACAAAGCTATAGATCACAGCAGAGAAGGTCATGGCGAGTTGTCAGCCGACGAAGGGGCGTCCAACCCGTTCAGATAGCTGTTAAAAGCAGTCCAAATAATTTTGGGCCGGGATTGAACAGGGAGGGTGCTAAGGTATTCCTCTTCACAGTTCCGTGACCAAGTCAGTAAATTCAGCCATTTCCAGGAGTTTGGAGGGGTGGAGCATTTCCAATTCTGCAGTACACATTTCTTAGCAATAATACAACCCACATTTAAGAATTTGGCTGCGCCCCTGGCTCCCTCAGCATCCCAAACCCCAAAAAGCACTCCCAACGTGTCAGGCTCAATAGTGGTATCACAGATTTCAGACAGTGTTTTTAGGATCTCACCCCAGAACGTAGCCAGCCCCAGGCAGTCCCAGAACATATGCAAGTGACCTGCATTCTCCGCTCCGCAGCGACGGCAGGGCCGTGGTTCAGAGCGGGCAAACCTGGAGATCCTGCGCGTAGTGTAATATAACCTGTTCAGCAATTTATACTGGATAGTGCGATATCGAAAGTTCAGGGAGACCCTATTAGTGTGGGAGCACATTTTCCCCCATAGCTGGTCAGAGAGCTCCATCTCTAATTCGGATACCCAGTCGTCTTGGGCACTAGTCGTAGTCCATAATTAACAGATATATACACAAAGCACAAAATGCTATTGCAAGAACACTATCAAAAATGATGAAACAAGCTCAGGCAAGTGCGCAATAGACATGTCCCCCACATACGGACTGCAGCCATTTCCAGGTTTAATATACTGGTAGATTCCAAAGATGTTGGACAAGTCATCCAGAATCCTCGTCTCGACACCCACGCATCCCACTCATTTGACAATCAGATCTGCATACCACACGGCCAAAAACACCTCATGCAAAGGGCACATGTGAAACACCACCATGCCGGTATCCAGTCATTATAGCGAAAGAAAAAAAACAGTTGGGGAAACGATATTTTTTATCCCGCTATCCAACACTTTCTTCATATATTTTCAGACTGGAGTTTGTTTATATCAAGGGTCTTCAAACCGGCACCCCACCCCCACCCAGGGGTCTGCCCAAGGAAGTCCGTAGGGGATGCCATGCTCTTTAAAAAGCATTACTACGGTGAATGCTCGTAATCGAAAATATAAAGAGTTATAGCTTGTAGAGTGCAAAAACTATATTTTTACTCCGGATAGAGGGTGAGGGGGGACACTATCATAATGTATGACTATCACGGTCTTAATGTGATCATTTGCACATGCATAGTGCGTCTTGAAATAAATCTTTAAGCAAAAAATAAAAGCCTTAATCTGAGAAGGTATTCCGACTCCATAAAAATAGTATTTCAAAATGATGTCCTTTGATGTGGGTTTCTGCTCATGTTTTCAACCCCAAAGAATCAATGGTGCTAGAAATGTGGCACTACATATATTGCATAGCCCCAAAACCACCTCATCTGTCCACAGCAGGAGGAGGGGCAATAAAGATGCGTTGAGGTGTTTTCTTCCTGTAATAAGTGCAGACTAGAAAACCGGGTGTAATTAAGCAGAGTTTGTGGAGTGAAAACATGATAAACCTGCTGTGAACGGCTTTAGCTTTCAGAGCAGTGTTCATTTTTCGAACTATAAGGTGAGATGATGTCAAAGCTTAAATCTAGTGGTACTTTTGCTGCAACCAAGGAGAGGGGGAGTGGAGACTGGTTTGTCAAAGGTTTCTAATGAACATAGATCTAACAATTATTGACGTAACCAAAATGGTGTGTTTTTTTTTTTAGTTAGGACCTTTAGAGGGTCGATTATGAAAGATGCATGTTGGGACTGTTAGGCAGAATTGCATGCAGTACCCTCTGGGACCACCACATACAATTAGGATTACAGGTGTAAGCAAAAACCAACCTTTGGTATAAGTCTGTACTACACAGTTTGTGGTAGCGAGCTGAGCAGCCAGGCTTAGCTCAAGAGGGAATGTGAGCAGTACAAGAGGTTACACAGAGGTCTTACAATCACAGTGTTTCAAGTAGACACAAAGGTGTCTTGGTAAAACACTTATTAATTTATTACACAATCGTTTAGAAAACATTTCACTAGAAGGAGGCAACTTAATATTATACACAAACACACTTCAATAGCAAACCAATACGTTTCTGAACAAATTAGGCTCCCCTGAAATAGGAGCAAGATGGCATTTCAGTTACTTTTAATGGGAGTAAAAAGGCACAAGTTAGCAGAATAGATCACAAAATACTTTCTTAGGCAGTGCAAATAGTTTAAGATCACTAGAGGACTCGGTTCAGTTCAATAGGCCTAGGCCAAAGTCAATGGACTAGTGTCTTGGATAGGAAAGAGCAGTTCTTGAAGTAAACGGTAAAGTCTTTGCCAAAGTTCTCAGAAGTAGTTTGTATGAAAAAGAATCATATGTTGGGTCACAAGCTGATTAGGTCTGCAAGTTGGGAAAGTTCCACGAACTTTCACTGCGAGAGAAGCGTTCTCTCAATCAGGTTGGCAGAGTACCTTAATATGAAGCAAAAGATGTAGCTGAAGACGTTGGTTCCTGGCAGTTCCTGCAGATCTCACTGTTCCTGAGCCTCAGTCGTGGTGACAAGAGGGAGGATGTCGGGGGACTCATGCACTGTATGGGATCGTTGGAAAACACTGACAAAATGGAGTCACTTCAGTTCGAGTAGCTGTTCATCAAGCACACAAGCTGATGTCCTTCCCTCCTGGTTAATCCTAACCAGCTCCAAGAATGGTATCCAGGTGGCTTACGAGTTGATTGGTGCCACCAACTCAAAGGAAGAAGTCGTCCTTGAAGGGGCTTCTCTGTCGAGATGAACTTGGCGATTCGGACATTCAGCAGGGTTCACCGGGCAAACCAACGGTCCAGGAGTTGCAGCAGCCGTCCTCTTCGAGCTCGTCTTCGGTTCTTTAGTTCCAGTGGTCAACTCTGCTTTCCAGTCCAAGAAAATTGCCTTTTAAACAGTTTTCTCCCTTTCGTTCCAGCCTAGCTGCCACTCACCCAGCAGGGTGGCTGTCCTTGCCGGACAGTCAGCCAGCCAATCACGCAAGAGTGCATTTGGGTCTCCTAGGAGACTAAACACAGGGAGTTTCGGGCACCTCCCTCACTTCCTGCCCACCCCAGCCACTCAGACGACAGAGGCGGTCTTCGGTCCTGAAGCCCGCCAATGGCATAGAAACAAAGGGACCAAACTAGTTTGGCACGCAGAGACAAACACTAGAAGGACCTTTCCAAAAAGGAATGGCGAAAAAAGAAGACCGGGACCTGTTTAAACAAAGGGGCTTAAGGCGCCACCTTGAAAAACATTGTTCCCACAATTTTTAGCCACCAGTGTTCGCGGTAGGGAAAAATCATGATAGTTTGTTGTAAAACCACTGCCACCAGCCATTTCAATAGAAAAGGGTAGCATTTGACTGCTCCATGAGTTTCTAGACACAGGGGATACTAGGTAACCCCTCCAACACCCTATAGGAAGATAGTGTGTGCTGGGTCTAGCAATCATAAAAGACTAGTAAAGTCAATTTAACCTTACATTCTCTGGAAAACAGTAGATTATCGCAGAGAAGGTATTTAAAACTTTAGAAAGTTTAAAAAGACATCCCTGTGTCACTGCACTGAGGGTGCTGTGTAACACACATGAACAGATACCTATGGGGTTATCTTAAAACTCCATAATCAAAGAACACAAGAGTAAAATATACATCAAAATACATGAAAGAGCGGGAAAAAAAGGCTCACTCTCTTTCTAGGTAAAAAAATCAAGTCCTCAAAATCCAGCAAAGTTCCTGGGGGTCTCTAAGGTGAAGGGAATTAGCACATTTATGAAAATTCTCCCTAACAAGGACCAGCTTGCCTGTTCTGCTAGCTAGCATGAGTGAGAGACAGAAAGTTGGTTTTTGATGTGGGCATTAGCAGCTCAGAAAATGTTGGGCGAGTGCTATAAAAGGAGCTCCCTTATGGATATCAGTCGAGGTGTGAGCTGGCATGGAAACTGTGGTACGTTAGGTGTCTCCTGCCTTAAATGTACATAACGGCTTACTGGTGAACTGAACACTTGAATTTAGGAATAAATCCTTATAAAATCACGCAGGCCTCCTGCGTCTTCCATCGGAAACGCTGAGTGCCCATCATCGCGATGTACAACTATACTTAACATTAAGGGCACGGTACCCGCTCTCAGCAAGGAGGCTTGATAACACCCGAGTCTTGGTGCTGTTCTGTTGATAACCTTCATATTTCACAAGTCTCACTACTGACACTCTCTCAAAGCCCTGCTCTAAAAAACGAATTACTTATGAACTGTGCTCCAGTAGAGACTGCAGCATGCAAAGCCCTGAGTGGACATTGTGGCTGGACTCCATTCTGAGCGGGCACGAGGGAGCTATGGAGCTTTATCTATTTTGCAATTAGAAGAAAGCATATGTGTCGCCAAGTGTTGATTTCAAATAATAATAGTTATTCAAGTGTGCTGCTGAGCACTTGTGGAAGGGACAATCTTCCTATGCTCACACACAACCCGACAATTAGAATAGATCTCTTGGCTCAAGCGCTGCCTTGGAAAAGGCCCCCGACCAATTGCATTCAAACATAGTTTTTACTGAAACTTGCAGCACGCGCTTGTAATAACCAAGCCAACAGGTTTCATGACCAGCGCCTTATGGACAATGAATGCAATTTGTGTTAGGATGGTTTATAAAAATGGATCTCAAATGATTACATTGTGCAGCATTTTTCAGCTGATTGTGAAGGACACTGAGTTTTGCGTTGCTGTGGAGACTTCCGGCTAAAGCGCTCTCAGCCAGGCACCTTTCATGGCATGTCCCTCTCCCATACCAGAAAAAGAACTGGCATGTTCCTATTTCTTCAGGATTTTCAGAGATCCGTCCTATTTATAAACCATGCGATTCTCACGTAGGGTAGCCCTTGCATTGCAGTCCTACAAGTCTTCCAGTAGCACAGACTTGTTGAGAAATATAGCTCAGTGCGTTAATGCAGCGGCAGTGGTGATCTATGTTTACCCTGCAGGCACCACGAGTTTATGCTGAAATAGCTCATCTTTTATATGTGCATGAGCAGAGATATGCAACCTGCAGGCCAGCGGATCAAATCACAGCTGGGCAGACTTAGGTTTCCACTGCCCAGGTCTGCCATGCTTTTAATTAGACAATTCTGAGCAGGAAAAGTGCCACCTTATTTGGGAATTTAGTTTACTTTATTTTTCATTTTTTGGGCAGTAAGTGCCTCCTGATCGCCCCTTAAGAGCACTGTCCAAGCAACTTTCACAGGAGCTACAATACAGTTAACGGGGCCATTTCAGCACTTCCCAGCAGTGAGTCTATAATTTGATATAACAATGTCGCTTTTGAGCACGGCTACTGTAATTTGTGGGGCCAATAATAGTACTTCTCAACAGGGCTACTAAGCTTTTTAATAAAACTGCATGCCAATGTGTAGTCGGGACGCTTTCTAGAAACAGTCCTTCTCCACAGGGCTGCTAATTCCACTAATATCATAGTACATTTTTAAAGCGCTCACACAGCACACGGGCATCGAGGCGCTGTTACAGAAATGGTTTTGTTTTAGTTGCGTATTTTTTTTTTTATGTGTCGTAGTTGCGTATTTATAACGCGCTTAAAAACCCGGGATCGAACCTGTGTTGCTTCGTGTCGTCTTGCTTCCAAGGCGCGCACGTTGCCGCTGAGCTATCCTCCCGGGACAACTTTACTGCAAGCAACAGTGTCCTGGCAATTGCTTTCATTCATAGCGGAGAGCCCTGTGACTAGATCTCTAGATAGACTGGAGTCTCTGTAATCTACCCGTACCCTCCTAAGCAGCTATAATGAACACTGACAGTGCACTCAAAGTACCTACTACAAAAATCCCCCTCTCCGATGACCGACGTGTGGATGCCTCTCACTCGCATGTTCACAAATACCATGAAAAGTTACAACATTCGGCTGTTCCGGTTCATCAGACAGAGACAGATGTTGGTCTCTCACAACGCTGGATAAACATGTCATGATGTGTTCTGTGTTCGTAACACACGCCCGTAATCTGGAAACAGAAAGAACTTTAAGGGGAGGGCTCAATTTAAACTACGGTAACATGTGGTGCACGCCTTAATAGCGGTATGCTACTAACAGGATTGATGCTGCTAAGATACTTGGGATGGACTATGCAGATATGAGCCGGTATGTAAGCGCTCTAGAACATTAGCTTTTCCAAAGAGCTAAAGCTACTATCATCACCAACACCTAAAAAAAGAATGTGCTAGCTTCCTATCATAATTGGGAACACAGAGTCTCTGTGTTATCATGAGCAGAGCTCTGCGTGACTAAGCATTGTCAACAGCAAAACGGTTAGCAACGCTGGATATTACTACATACGCAGTTGAGAAGTAATGGGGTTTTAGAGCCAGCTTTGAGAGAGTGAACTAAAGGCCATAGCGATACTATTATGAAATATGAAGTAATGAACAGGACAGCACCAAGATGCAACAGAAACCATGGCATTACAGTTAAAAAAGATCAACAGCCCTGTACTATGTTTTTCACGGTGGTAGTGGCGTAGTGCCTTGATGGTCTGGCCTTGTTTGACCGTTACAATGAAGAAGTTAATTAAAAATTGAAATGTAAAAAAAAAAAAAAAGATTACTTGCTACCGCAGGTTTGTACAGTAGAACCTTTTTCGGACTTGCCTTCAATAAAGAATATGAATGAACAGTCCGCATTTCAATATGATACGTTATCTAATATTTATATTGTGTCCATCACCAGTGTAGTGTTCTCACGGAGGCTGGCCATGTCCGAAAGGTGGCATACTGTGACCCAGCCAGCCTGTCACCAGATCGTAGTCTGTGGAAAATAAGGAGATGGTCGGGATGGAGGAGATAGGAAAGAAATATTAAACAACAGAATGGCCAAAATCAGAGAGCAGGAAGGGATATGGTTGTCGAAGTAGGGATGCGTGTTTCTTAAATGTGATAGGTTACTGGTAAGCGCAAGTGCAGGGCTCGGGAGAGTTCAGTTTAGAACAGAGTTATAGTGTGATGGTAATGGATTATCCCTCCATCCTAATTTTAGAAGTCAACTGTGAGAATTGTTTGTATTTACTGCACAATCGACATGTCCGTTATTCGTAGGCCATTATTCAATAGTACAGGCCATTATTCAATGGCACAGCATTCGGAGTGAACTATGTAGACCACTGAGTTACTGGTACACCGATGCAGTTGAAAAGCATTGCTGCTTGTGAAAGAGCATGTATACATGTGGAATAAAATGCCCTGTGGCAAGATGTATGCAACAGACCTCAAGACCTTACAGGAGACGGAATTAACACACGTCTACTGTTTGTACAAAGGGCTAGCAATCATCTGTAGTTTAACACTCCTTCCAGGTAAACCATGGCTTTCAACAAATGGGATTTCAGTTTCTGAAAGTCATTTCCCCGTCACCATGAGAAGGTAACATCGAATGATGCTCATCCCAGCGAGAGGTATTTCTTTCTTAGCAAGGTCTGGCCTGCAAAATGTATGGAATCTATAGACCAGAAAAAGTTTTAAAAAAAACATTAACACCTTCCTATAAGCAGTCGAGTGGAATACCTTTGAGGAGAGCTTGGCTTGAGGTCTTCGAGATTTAGTTCACAGCAGAGTATGCTTACATCTAAAATAAGGATAATGCACGCTTCTGTTAGTACACTACTGCACTATAACGAAGGATTATTACGAAACAGATAGGTTCCCTGCACAGGGATGAGGTGGGAGTATTGCATAAATATACCAAAAGACTGCTCTCCCTGGAAGAATTTAAAAAAAGATTTAAACAACTTATTTTTGATGGCAAGTATAAGTCCCAACTCATCTTTTTTTATTAATATTTAATATGATTAAACAGATCAACAAAGATTATTTTGAATTAATGTTGTGTAGTATTGCATTATTAATATGTAAACAAAGAATGGAAGCTAAAATAAAAAACATATTTAACACATACAATAAGATACAGGTTATAAGGTGGAAGAAAAAAAAACAATATTTTCCATGTGTATACATTAATAGAAGGGGAAAATAAGAAAAGAAAAATACACACACCCCTGTTGCTCTGTGTCGGCCACGGAGAAGGAGGATGCGGACACAGGACTTGTGGACACGTCTTTATTCCACTCTCTTCCAAAACGTACTGGCGCTAGCGCGCCTTACCCATAAACCCCCTTTCCCCCGGCGTTGCGCCGTAACTGGCTCCGCCCCCACAACGGTGGGGGCAACACTCTTTTAACCCTTGGAGTGCTCGGTAACATCACCCCCGAACAATATATTCAAACATCAAATTAACATTCTTCAACAAGTCTCATAGGTTTCCTTACGATTCTCCGTGGCCTCTCCTCTTGGTCACCTGCCTCTTGCGGTTCCGTGGTTCTCGCTTCTCCGCTTGTCTCCCCCAGATCTCCTCCTGGCGGGATCCACGGGTCGTCCCGCGGTTCTCGTGGTTCTGGAGAGGCCGACCGCTGGAATGGCTCTGTTCCTTCTCGTCTGGTGTAGTGCCTAAATTGTTGACAGTTCCTGGTGACAGATCTGCTTTGATCCTCGGCCGTCACCATCGTGCCTTTCACGGCGGTTACTCTCATGGGGCTTGGAGCAAACCGCGGATCTGTCTTTCTGGGTGTTGGTTGTTGGACGAGTACTTCGTCCCCAATGTGGAAATCTGATATTACCGCGTGGCGGCGAGCGTCTGTCTCTCGTCTTGCTCTCTCCTTGGCTTCCGCGTCTCTTCGGAGTACGTCTGTGTCCGGCAGCTCCTCATCCGATGGGTTGCACGGTATGCGGGTTCGCACTTTGTATCGAAACATTAGTTCGGCAGGTGTCTTGTTGGTGGCTTCGTGCGGAGTGTTTCTATAGTCCCGTAGAAATCGGCACAGTGCCTGGTGTGGATTGACTGCTTCTATTCTGGCTCTTTGTCTTGTCTTCTTGATCGACGCCATGAATCGTTCCACCATCCCATTCGCTTGTGGGTGCCGAGGAGTTATCTTCATGTGTGCAAATCCTAGGTGTTCTGCTAGGGTTCCAAACTCGTGTCCACTGAACGGGGGCCCGTTGTCGGACTTGACTGTTTTGGGGATCCCCACTTGCTGAACACTTCCTCTATTACCGCTGCTACTTGAGGGAATGCGGTGGTGGTGACTGTTTTGACGATCGGGAAGCGTGAGTGTTCGTCTATCATGAGCAGGAGGTAGTCACCCTCCTCCGTGGGCCCGTAGAAGTCCATGGCTACACGCTCCCACGGCCGTTCAGGTATCTGTGTGTGTTGGAGCGGGGGAGGATGTTCCGCAGGAGCTGTGCACTGACAGGCATGACAGTTTTTTACCCATTCCTCTACCGCTGCGTCTAGAAACGGGAACCAGACATGACACCTCAGCTGTCTTTTGGTGTTCTCTGCTCCTCTGTGTCCCTCGTGTGCCGTGCTGACTACTTCGTTCCTGAGCGTGGCGGGGATGACGACTCTGCAGCCTCTGAGGAGGATGTCGTTGTCCTTGACGGCCAGTTCACCATGTATCCTGGCCAGTCTTTCAATTTCCTGTTTGCACACCCCTGGGTGCGCCAGCATTGCCCTGTTGTGATCTCTCCATTTGTTGGTCAGTGTGAGGCTGATGGCGAGAGCCATGGTGGGGTCGGCCGCTGATGCAGCTGCAACTCTCTCCAGGGATAGTGCCGGTGGTAGCGAGTTAGATGCAATGTATTGTACGTAGGCGATGTCTCCTTCGCGGGTTAGTGGAGCCCCGACTGGGTGTCGTGATAGGTAGTCCGCGGGGTTGAGGTCACCCCCGGGTCGATGCACAATGTCATAGTCGTATTCTTGTAAACGTATTCCCCACCGCTCGATTCTAGGGGGCATCTTGGTGTGCGGGTTGCCAAAGAGCGATAGCAAGGCCTGGTGGTCCGTAATCAGTGTAAACTTTTTTCCGATAATGAAGTCGTGGAAATGTTCGCACGCCCAGACGGCGGCTAGACTTTTTCCGCCTGGGAGTAGGCCAGTTCAGGGGTGGAGAGGGCTCTGCTTGCATAGGCAACCACGTGTCTCGGGTGGACGTCCGCCCCGCTGGTCTGGGCTAGGATGGCACCAAGGCCCACTGGGCTAGCGTCCACCACTATTTCAGTGTGCCACGAAGGATTGAAGTACGCCAGGCGATGTGCTTCCATCAGGGCACGTTTCATGTTGGAAAATGCCTGGTGGCACGCAGGGGTCCATTCAAACATTGTATCTTTCTGAAGGAGCTTCCGCAGAGGGTCGGTAAGGGACGCATAGTGTGGTATGTACCTCGCACAGTAACCAGCCATGCCGAGGAACGAGCGAACATCTGCAACCTGCCGCGGTTCATCCAAGTTGGTGATGGTGTCAACCTTGTCGGGATCCGGCAGCATTCCCTCGCTGGAGAAGATGTGTCCGAAAAATTTTAGTTTTGTCTTGCTGAAATGGCACTTGGTGATGTTGAGAGTGAGGCCCGCTTCCTGGAGTGCTGCACACACGGCGAGTAGAGCTTTGTCATGGGCCTCCTTAGATGATCCAAAAACGAGGATGTCGTCACTGTAGTTTAGTGTGCCCCTGATGGGTCTGATCACCTGTCGGATGGCCTCCTGGAAAATTTCCGCTGCTGATGAGATTCCAAAGTTCAACCGTCGGTACCTGTAGAGACCGTCATGGGTCGCAAACGTTGTGATGGGCCTGGACTCCGGATGTAACTCAAGTTGATGGTATCCTTGGTTGAGGTCGAGTTTGGAGAACATCCGAGCGTTGTTCAATTGCACAATCATGTCCTCGATGCATGGGCCCGGATGTCTCTCACGCTGGATGGCGGTGTTAGCCACCCTCATGTCTACGCATAGACGGATTTTCCCTCCTTCTTTGGGTACGACCACTAGCGGGGAGACCCATGGTGTCGGGCCTGTGGCTGGTTCAATGATTCCATCAGCCAGCAGCTGTTGAAGAGCGTCTGACACGGCCGTTTGCAGGTGAAATCCTACTCTCGGAGGATGTTGTGGTACTGGCCTCACTGATGTGTCGACGTGGAGCCGGATGGGAGGGGCCTTTAGTTTGCCTAACCCTGTGCAGAGGTTGGGGAATTGTCTCGTGATGTCAGACTGTGTGACCGGGTTCTGCGGCTGGTGGCATGCGATGGAGCCGACTGTGTTTCTCGTGATTGTGCTCTCGGAGGTCGCTGTGATGGAGTCTCCCGGCCTCACGTGTATTTCAATCAAGCCCAGGCGGGATGCCGTGTGATAACTGAGTAGGCATCGGCTTCTGGCGAGTGACCGGATAATGTGTATTGTTGTGTCGACTTTCCGGCCATTTAGGAGAAGGCGTTGTGTGAAACATCCTACCGTCGGTAGGGGAGTGGTAGCTCCCCACTGAAATATTCTTGAGCGAGAGTGTTCGAGTGCTGGTGGGTCTGGTAGTGCGGCATAGTCCTGCTCGCCCATAATGTTGACGGTCGCTCCGGAATCAATCATGAACTGGAATTGTCTGTTTCCCATTTTGATGGGGATTTTTGGGGCTTCTCTGGCCTCTTCAGTGTCAAGTACAAGGTTGACAAACTTGTCATGGTCGTAGAGGTCATATGGCATGTCATATGCGGCTCCATGCTCCTCCTGGAAGAAGGTCTCGGGCCCATATTCCTCTGGTGGATGATCATATTCGTCCGTGAAGTATTTTGTTCGGTCGGCTTGCTCCGGCTGTAGTGGATATCCTGGTGTTTGGTATTCGTCGATGGCCCGGACGTATCTCCTTTGCCCCTGGCCTTGTTGGTAGTATCTGGGTTGAAAGTATCGTGGGGGTGGTGGACGGAAAACCGGCCTAGCAGGCATTTGGGGTCTCGCAGGGGGAAATGGTATGCCTTCCCGGCATACTGAGTGAAAATGTCCTTCTCTTCAGCAGTTCGTGCATCGCTGTGGTAGAGCCGGACATGAGCCTGCATGCGGAAAAGACATCCCACAACGATAACACTGTCTCTGTTGGCGGGGGGTTTGGATGGATTGAGTTCTGTATGACTGCGGCCCTCGGTCACCTGGGCGAGCTGGTTGGATAGTTGCGACCAGTTCCGCTGCGTCCTGCTTGGTGTTACTCGGGTTTCCCATGGATGTGGCTTGGGCATCGACCCTTTCATGTATGCGGGCGAGTTCGCTTACTTCCTGGATGGCGAGGGGTTTCTTCAGGAGCTGTTTTTTGAGGGCCGGGGACAGACAGCCTTCTATGACCCTTAATCTTATGGCTTCTTCCAACGAGAAAGCGTCAAATTGGCAATTTGCGCCTTTCACTCTTAGGCGGGTAATGAATTCGTCAACTGTCTCCTGTGGCATTTGGGTGCATTTGTTGAAAAGATAGCATTCGTAGTCACGATTAACCTCTATGATGAGGAGTCTGTCTAGAGCGTTGATCAGGTCCTTGAATGAGTTCTGTTCAGCTGCAGGGATGGTCTTGTCCACCGTCTTAATCTCACCCCCTACCAGGTTGAGGAAAATGTCCCTAATGTTGGGGGAATTACCATCACCAGACCCCCTGACGTAGTGCTGGAAATCTTCCATCCAGTCGGTCCATCTGGGCCCCTTCGTGGCTTGTGGAGGCATGGTGAAAGGCGGTGGTAGTCGCAGCTGAATTGGCTGTACAATATGGGCCGGTGTAGGCGACCCAGGGTTGGACCCTGAGGCAGATGCCGGCGTGATCATGGTGCCGGGAGCTGGGTTCAGCACTCGTGTATGGATCAGTTATGCTGAGGGAGTGGTCTGCCAGGTGTGGAGAGGGGTGGTACACGTCCTTGCTTCACGCTTGCCAAACGTTCTTGATGTCATAAAAAAATATATATATTTTTTTTTTCTTTTTTCAATGGCGCAGCTGCAGGGTACCTGTGGTGCGGCCTGCGCTTTACGGCTGTGTATGGAGGTTAATAGGCAGAGGGAGGCGCCGAAACGTCCTCACACGCGCTTGCAGCGCGGAGGCGGCAGGAGACCAGAGCGGAGGAGAGCCGGCGGACTGCCGGCAATGTCACGGATGCGCTCGTAGCGCAGGAGGTAGTGGAAATCCACAGGAGGACGGCGGACTGCCGAAGGAGGACTCCGTGGGCGCTCGGGGATGGTCCTCATCGCCAGTGTTGCTCTGTGTCGGCCACGGAGAAGGAGGACGCGGACACAGGACTTGTGGACACCTCTTTATTCCACTCTCTTCCAAAACGTACTGGCGCTAGCGCGCCTTACCCATAAACCCCCTTCCCCCCGGCGTTGCGTCGTAACTGGCTCCGCCCCAACAACGGTGGGGGCAACACTCTTTTAACCCTTGGAGTGCTCGGTAACAACCCCCACTCTTCATCCCTACCATCCGATCCTATGTACTTCAGTAAAACCAATCAAGTAGAGGAAACTGAGACGAGGAAGAATGGGGAGGAGTTCAAAGACATACTGTTAACATCCACTGAGACGAGGAAGAAGCGCAGGAGCATAGAGAGCACTAAGGTGAAGCAGAGTGAACGGTCAAGTGGTTACCGACTTCCTACTGGTCCAACCTCAGTCAAAATAGAAGAGGGGAAACCAGGAAGTAGTGCCAAGCCCTCCCTCGAGGAGCCAGGAGCAAGGAAGCTGTGCTTTGCTGAGAAGGGGCCGTGGACCAGTTTGCAGAGGGGAAGCTTTGCAAGCCAACAAGGGAAGGAGAGCTACAGAAAGCTGCCAAACTCAGGAACCAGGCGGGAGCTGAGAAAGAAGGAAATTGCCGTGAAGCTGGTCTGGTGTCCAGTAAGAGTGCGGCGAGCAGCAAGGAAGATGCTCCTGGCATCCCCGAAAGTCTGCACCCATTACGAATGGTCCTATGCCGACAAGGAAGAAAGAAGCACGGTGGAGATGCAAAAAGGAAGCCGTGGACGCCCCACCACAGATGGCAGGCTCACAAGACAACCCGAGACCATCATGGACCAAAAAAATAAGCTATGCTGATGGACAGGGAAGTGCCAGGGGCCCTGTAGAGTGTCAGGGACAATTAAGCAAAAGAAGCCAAACAAATGGGTCTGGGACCCTGATGAAAGTCAAAAGACATTCAGAAAGCTAAACCAAGATAATGATACCCAAGGATATTCACGAAATGGTAAAGTTATAAAAGACAGAGCACTCACCCTATACGTGAAATTATACACTTAGGTTTGCACAGAAAGCACTCACACTGAACTCCTCACAAGCCTTCTAATAAAACCAAGTAGCATTCGCACAGCTTCTCCAACCACATAACCCCCAGTAGAGACCCATACATCAGCTAGCACAGTAGCACCATAATATCGTTTCATTTCTCCCACTGCAAAGTGTTTTTGTGAGGAGGCGAGGGGGCTGATGTGAGGATGACGAGAGTAGTGGGAATGAAAAGATAATTTATAATGTGAGAACTAAGATCAATGCTGCAGAAGGCACTCTACCTTCCACAATGACTTCTTGTTATGATCTGGAGATGTGTATGGCACCAACGTGTTCACTGGAGTGCCCTCTGAGGACATGGGAATCCACACTTTGGTAAAATGCCAAGCAGTACCCTAAAAAGAAAGCAAGACTACACCCACGCAAAGAAGATCTGTACTCCTGACCGTGCATACTCGGCTGCAGCACAGAGGTCAGGAATGTGGGCAGTAGTGTTTGTGGAAATGTGAAAAGAAGATCATGTCCCTTCCCTCTCACTCGTCACATTCTGAGTATCGCAAGGAGTGCGTTCCTCTGAAGGTAACTGGACTCCAAATCCTTGTGGATCCGCTTAACAATCCACTAATCCATTTTATATGTTTTATTACACAATAAAACAACCAACGGCTAATATAACAATTCAGGCATCACCCAGTGGCTTTTTGCCAGCATGAGCTGTAAATAACCAGTAAATGGCCGGGAAGATATCTCAGGGGCAACATGTTTGTCTTGGAAGCAAGAAAACACATAGCAACATAGGTTTGAATCCCGGGCTTGCACTCAGAAACCGGCTCCAGTATTAAGCGTGTTATAAAATAAACAATTATAATTAATGAATTCAGCCGAGGAAGTCTCATGGTCTCCGAAACCAAATCTAAGCTCCAAGGTTCCCACTCAACTGGAGTTATTTAGATAACCTGTTCCAAGTGAGGAAGGAACCTGCAGGATCCAAAACCTGATTTTAATTAACAAAGTCAAAATCACCAAAGGGATTTTGTCACAGATGATGCTAAAGGCAATGTGACCTATCCAAATTAGCAACCAAGGCCTGAAACTACGGCATAGCCTGCAGCAATCGCTGCTCCTCTGTACCCTTATGGAAAGACTGTTGATGTCACAATTCGGCTGATAAAGTACAGGTGTGAATACGCTCAAAGACCTAGAAGTAGCATTGAAGGGCAAACCACCTCAACTGGTCCTGAAACTTAAAACAATGGTTTTCTCCAAAAAGGGCATCTCTTCAGAAAAGTCTAAACCGTGCGGCAGGAGTGCCGCCTGGTAAATAAGCCAGAGCCCTTGGCCCAAACAGTCTGCCTTGCCCAGACCAGCAGTCAAGATCTCTTGGGCTATTTTCTCGCCATCAGACTCCACCTTTATTATCGACTTCGGATATAACCGCAGGGTATTACTTAAACTGGCCGAAACGCACAGGACAAATGTCTTTTTTTAGAAAATGACAGAAAAATTAACTTAATGCAAGTTATCAGTTTGAAAAATACAAATTGAAAAAAGCTGCTTTTTCACTTTTGACCTTCCTCCTTAACAACGCAACCTTTATGGATTACGTACTTAAGTCTGCCTTTCACCCCCTCCCAAAAAATAAAATAAGATGTTTTGCACCCCCAAAAAAATGCAAAATTGAGCTAAATCTAATCTAAATACGGGAATGAATTTCGGAATCAATATTAAATTGTCTGAAAAAAATTAATAGACATACTTGGCAAATGGCACGCTAAGACAGGGGTTTGGATGAACCCACAACCATTACAAACCGAAAATGAACACAATTTTTAAATATTGAGAAATCGGCATACAAAAACAACGGATATGTAACAGCATTTTGGGGTAACATTCTTCGAGTAAATAACAGAAATGCACAATGTTGAACTTAAATTCTAACTGTCCATGCTCATGTAAGCAAAAAATGCCTTACAACACATTGACTCTGACCTGGTAGTTGGAGGGGAGCGTGTGGGTGTGTGCGCAACAGAGAGAGGAAGAAAGAAACAAGAAGGTGGGAGATCTAGTACATAAAGGGGTGTATGATGTAGAGGGAAATTAACTCCTAACATTCGCCCGCCATGTGTTTGGAGGATATTTACTTTTTGAGGGTTTGCAGATTTGTGGGACATTTAAGTTTAGTTCATTCAATTTTAAAACAATAGTCGCCTAGCATATTTTTCTATAGCCAGATCAACATTTTCACCTAATAGGAATTCAATCAGCTACTTTCTGGCAGTCAATTTCGTACAAACAAGTTGGATCCTGCTCTGGTTCCTGATGATCACGTTAGACAACTGATCGAATAAGGGGGCATGGTACACGTAGGACTCCACAAGGCTAAATATGTCCCCCATAAGGAGTCGATCCATTTTGAATCCCTGTGCGGATAAAGGTTTGGGGAAGCGTTAGGCTTCAAGCGAGCATTGGATGTTTGGAGCCCCAAGTTCTCTGTAGAGGGGCGTGTGACAAAAAGATGGGGGTTTCCTGGTGCAGGTAGTTGCTTTTTCGGCACCTCCAAGAACATGTTCCAGAAATGCACCACTGAATGAAATGAGGAACCCCCCTATTTAATGTCCAACTATAGGAAGCATAGAGGCAATAAGAGGAAGGCCAAGACACTCAGCAGTCCTAAGCATGACACAATCTGAAAGGGCTATAAGAAAATATCTGGCAAGTCCAGTTCAGACAATCTGGCAAACCACCAAGATACTGCAGGTAGAGCTCTAAACTGTAGCGTGCGACACACACCCCGGCATCAAGTTCAACTCATTTTTCCACACTTTATGCAGGACCATCATAAAGGGTGACAGGTTCAGATTATTTATCGAATATCCCCTCAAACCGGGATAAAAACATGCGACCATATAACTTTCGCTGGGCAGAAACTTTCCCCATCAAATTAGTGACGGCATCAATAAGGTTGATGACAATAATAGTCTCTGTGCTGGCGCGACCACAACAAATGCATCTGCCAGAGTTAGAGCACTGTGGCAATAACAATCCAAAGAGATATCCTGATGGATGCAGTGCTTGGCTTTGGGGCTCTCCATGCTGTCGATCTCCAGAGCAGCAGGGGCTGGAGCAGAAGATACAGGGGCGCTGTAAGCGATACCTATGAGCTACAATATTGTCATGTGAAGCGAAGATACGAGAGATGGGAAGCAAGAAGGGACCCATTGTTTGGCTTTTTACCGAACCATTTACTGCCTATGGCCATGCTAGTTCCTAGGGCCATTCCCACCCACTAGTTGCCCCTCCCCACCCAAAACACACACCTCTTGGATCTCTTTGAGCTACCCCTTTATCCTGAGCAGCCTTCTGAAAGGTAATGGTTTTATTGAGCCTATAAACCAGCTCCTGGTGTAATACAAATATTTTAACCAAGTGTCCCTCCATCAATTTGATTTATAAGTACTATGGTGTGTCCTTGCATCTGTTACTTGCACTGAAATCCCGTTTGAAAATATTGGCAAATCAAACAGTTTTGGCTTTTGTGTAGGCACTAGTAAGGCATTGCCATAATTTGTGCTGGCACGAACATCACTTGCCAGATGTTGGATGTTGCCATTTTATGACCAGGTTATAGAAGTGCCTGGAAAATGCTGATCTTATTCCTACACAAAAACAAAAACTGTTAGCATTGCCAATGCTAGGTTTGAAAAGCTTTAAAAGTTCATTAATGCAATGAGAAATTGTTTTAAAAGCTTCCATGCCAAGTGTCATGTAATCTGAATCATGGAGTCACAACCCCGACTGTGATGTATTACGCACATATATATCTCAGCTACTTCACATCCTGCATCAGTGGCATCAATGATGCCTTGCTCTAGCCAGTATGAAGCAGCACCAGCAGCCCTTGGTGCCCGTTCTAGGAGTTACAGATCCTGTGTTCTCCTGGGGCAATTACACAAATTGAAGAGGGGATGATATCCTTAAATAACAAACTCTTTAGTGCACACATTTTTGTAAGGTATTAGCCTACTTGGTCAGAAAATATTTGATCTTTTACTTTTGACCACATTTTTGGGATTTTTTTTGGTCGAAATTCGGTCAAATTTAATTAAATATATATATGGGGTGCGGCAAGGGAATAGGAGGGCTGGAGGGGTTCTCCCCTTGCAGTTTCGACCAAAAAAGAGCAAAAATAATTCGGTCAAATGTAAAAAGGTCAAATATTTTCGACCAAGTAGACCCAAACCATTTAAAAGGAGGATTACTTGCAAAAAAAATGTTTACCAAACTTTGCAATATAAATTCAGTACTTCTGTTCAAGAATGTGGTTAACATTCAAAATCCATCTTTCAGCTTTTTACATTGACAAATCCGTTTCTTGCGAGTGCGTAGATTATAACAAAAAGAGAGAAAATAAAACGTAATCCAATCCCATTTTCTATCATCACTTTCCACAAGACCAAAATCTTAATTATGAAGAGGCACAAAGGATCAAGGAGGCAGGCTTTAGAACACCTACTTCTTATAAATGTCTTGGGTGTTAGCAACCTGCAGAAACGGGTGCATTGCAATGATCGCAGAGCAGATACTGACGCTTCAGTGCTCATTCGGCTAGAGGTGTTGATGCTTCTACAGCGTTTATTGTAGGTGGCATATGCAAAGACTTCTAAAATATGTTAATTGGTCTCATGACTTTCAAATCCTCCTATTTTAAACCTCATTAACATGCAGCAAATATTATCCATACATTACGCCTCTCCCCCTGCTATTTAACATATTCTAGTTTTCTCCAGCATAAAACAGACTAAGCCCACTACCAGAAGCACATCACACAGAAAATTAGATGTTTACACGGGTGTCCAGTAAATATGATGCTACTGTGTAAGGCCCGTTGCCTAATGCAAAAGACCTTTTGTCAGACTGGACCTGCAGACATTAAAGGCGACCCGCAGGTGGAGAAGTTTCTGCTACCTCCCATGGGGCCTTTAAGAACAAGCGATATGGTGGGCGTTGTCACAGAGGATTGGTTGCAGGTCCTGGCAACCCTGTGCAAAGACACCACACATGGGTGGTGATGCCCCCTTTCCATCAAATCACCAGAAGCAGCTGCGGCACAGCTCCATTTGAAAAGGTGATTGCGGGGGTCCATTTGTTACCGAGGGGGTGTGCAAAATTGTGTCAAATATAGGCTACAGGAGACTACAAGAGGGAGAAGCAGGCCACTGAAAAGGACTACTTCGGTGGGAGTACAGAGATTTTTCGTAAAGTCCAGCCCGAAAAGGGTGACTGAAGGGGATCAAGGTGGTCTACAAAGAAGGGGGGGGGGAGAGAGAAGGGATCTGGAACGTAGGGGAAGAGGGTGAAAAATTCCAAAGAAAGGATGTGGTCTGAAAATGTGAGGTCATCAAGTGCTGGAGAATTGTCGACTGAAGAAAGCAATGAGAGGCTGTGGCAAGACAACAGTGAGGAAGAAAGTGGCAGGAAAAGGGTCTTATAGAAAGAAGTGGAGCAGACTGTGGGGGAGGCAGCAGCCTTCAAAGAAGGATGGATAGGGATAAGAGGGAGAGGGCAAAGGGAATGAAGGGGCAGACAAGGAAATAGCTGAAAAAAGGGAGTCAGTTGTCACCAACCGATGAAGAAGTGAGGGAGGTCGTTCTATGTTAACAGGGCACGCATGGAACGCCGGTGCCCTGGATGAAGAAATGTCAGGGATGCAGGCTGGCATATGGGAACTTTGGTATTCTCGAAAGAGAAAGAAGGGGATGTAGAAATGTGAGGTACAAAAAGTAAGATGGGTGTTCAATGAGACTCAAATTTACAGGGGATGAAGGATGATCTTGGGCATGTAGAATTATAACCAGGTTACTCACCGTAGTGACCACCTTACTCCTAGTCCATAGTCCCCTTTCCTCCATACGTATGGGACATCCCTCCGTCCTGTGGGACGGGACCGGAACACTTTGTAAAAAGCATCCAAAAATGTAGCAAAAATGTGTCCTTCCTCTCTTTCTTGCGCAGGGCCCGGCACGCGGCCACAACCCCGCCCACCTTGGCTCTGCCCCGCGCATCGCCCATCAGTCCTTTTCTATCGTCAGGTCTAAGACCTATTAGCAATAACAGAGGAACCTTATTAGAGGGGATGGCGGGCGGGCGTATGGAGGAAAGGGGACTATGGACTAGGAGTAAGGTGGTCACTACGGTGAGTAACCTGGTTATACTCCTACGTCCCGTCCCCTTTCCTCCATGCTTATGGGAGATTCCCAAAAACTCCTTACAGGAACTATGGGTGGATGGAAATACCCCTTACTGAAAAAGGTTCTTCAGCACAGCCTGACCAAACTGAGCATCAGCTCTTGAGCTCATGTCTAGACAATAATGCTTACAAAAAGCAGATGGGGAGGCCCAAGTAGCTGCCCTAGCGATGGTCTCCCAGGGGACATATTTCTGAAAGGCAACCGCGGCTGCCTTACCCCGCACCAGGTGTGCATGAATGCCTTTAGGAGGCTTCAGCCCTTGGATGGTGAAAGACTCCGTAATGCAGGCGGCGATCCAGCGAGAAATAGTCGCCTTAGATGCCTGCTTACCTTGTGGGTTACCAAAGGTCACAAACAGTTGAGAAGAATTCCTAAGCTCGGATGTTCTGTCCAGATAGAACTTAAGAGCCCTTCTGACATCGAGACAATGCAGAACCCTTTCCGCCTCTGAGGCAGGGTTCGGAAAAAAGACCGGCAGGGAGATCGACTGATTCAGATGGAACTCAGATACCACCTTTGGCAGGAAAGCAGGATTTGTCCGTAGGACCACCTTATCCTTGTGAAAGACCAAGAAGGGATGCTCCACCGACAAGGCCTGGAGCTCACTCACCCGCCTTGCTGATGTAATAGCGACCAAAAAGGACACTTTCCAGGATATGTACTTGAGGTCAACCGTGGCCATTGGTTCGAAAGGTTTATGGCACAACGCGTTAAGGACCACATTTAGATCCCACGTCGGGTGTGGACTACGAATTGGAGGATAGAGGCATGTCAAGCCTGCAAAATGCCTCTTAACCACTGGGTTACACGGAGAGTAAGAGCATTGGTCCGTAGAAAGGTAAGCGGAAACCGCTGAAAGGTAAGTTCTGCATGACAGAACATGGACACCCGACTCTGCTAAGAAGGATGCAAAGGACAGTACCATGTCAATTGCAGCCCCCCCCTTGGGTCCAACTGCTTGCTTAAACACCAATGACAGAACCTGAGCCATTTGCTTCTGTACTGGTACCTAATCGAGGGTTTCCTGGCTGCCTGGATAATATGCATGTTATCCGCAGACAAGTTAAGATGTTCTAAAGACTTGAACTCAGGCACCATGCCGCCAAGCTGAGCGATTGTGGGGAGGGGTGCCACAGCTGCTGTTCCCCCGGGTGAAGATCGGGGGTCACCGCAAGCCTGATCGGTGGATGCACTGTCAGGTGTTGAAGTTCTGAGAACCAAAACCTGGCCGGCCGCCATGGGGCTATGAGTAGGAGAGAGCAGTTCACCGAGTTCTTAAACTTGCAAACTGCTCGGTGAACTAGAGGCACAGGCGGGAAAGCGTAAGCTCTCATGTTCTGCCATGGAATCTCGAGAGCATCCCCCAGAGAGGAGGCTCCCAGTCCCCCACTGGAGGCATACTGAGGAAGCTTCTTGTTTACCGCCATAGCGAAGAGGTCCACCTCCGGTGTGCCCCAACGCAGGAAAATCCATGAGAGGACCTCTGCCTTCAACTCCCACTAGTAGCTGACCATTGTCTGCCGGCTGAGGGCATCCGCTGTGACATTCAGCTGGCCCGGGATGTGCACTGCAAGCAGCCAAACACCATGAAGAACAGCCCATTCCCAAATCTGGATGGACAGGTCCACGAGAGGGAGAGACTTGGTTCCCCCTTGTTTGTTGATGTAATACATCGACACCACATTGTCCGTGCGTATACGGACCACATTGTTGGCAATGATCGGTCTGAACGCCCTGAGCGCTAGGAAGATCGCCAGAAGCTCCAGATTTATGTGGAGGAGCTTGTCCTGAGGCGACCAAAGATCCAAGACCTGAAGAAGATCCAACGTCGCACCCCACCCCAGAAGTGAGGAGTCCGTCGTGACCGTCACCGTAGGGGCTGGGTCCTGAAACCCCGCACCCACCGACAGGTTGCTGAGAGACGACCACCACTCCAGGTCCCCTCTCATGGAAGCCGGAATCATTATCAACTTGGAGTCCGGATCCACAGCCTTACGCCAAGAACTCCGAAGAGCCATCTGAGTTTGCCTCATCTTGAGACAAGGAAGAGCCAACACATACGAGGCCATGAAACCAAGAACCCTCTGGAACCACCAGGCCGACATGCTCTCTGACTGCACAAACTTCTGACACGTGGCTAACAGATCCGCCATTCTGTCCCCGGTCAGGTACACTATGCAGTCGATCGTGTTCCAGCGAAAACCCAGGAAAATCAAGTCCTGCGAGACCGTCATGGAAGATTTCCACCAGTTCACCGACAGCCCAAAATGGAACAGGAGCTGTAGGAGAGACTGAAGATTGCTTGCGGCTCTCAACGAGGGAAGGACTGCGTAAGAGCCAGTTGTCCAAATATGGATACACATGGATACCCTGTAGACGAAGATAGGCCGCAATCACCGACATCATCTTCGTGAAGAAACGCGGCGACGAACTGAGGACAAAAGGAAGCACTCGAAACTGGAAGTGCTCCTCTCCCAAAGAGACACGGAAATATCTCCTGTGTGGATTCCAAATCAGAATATGCATGTACGCATCCTGAACATCCACCACGCTGAGCTAATCGCCCATGTGCAAGGAAGGCCGTATCTGGCTGGGCGTGATCATCTTGAATTTCTCTTGGGGTAGGAAAAGATTGAACTAGGAAAAGTCTAGGATGGTGCGCAGACCAGCCTGGTTGGGTTTGGGCACCGTAAACAGCTGTGAGTAGAAGCCCTCCCCTCGTTCCCCGAGAGGAACGGGTTCCACTGCTCTGAGGTCCAGAAGCTTCTGCACCTCAGCATTCAGGAGGGCGATCCCGACAGCTGGAAAGGAGGGTTGAAGGGTGGGGTAGGGAGTAGGGGTAAGCGGAAGCCCACCCAAGCGACAGACAAGACCCATCTGTCTTCGGTGATGGACTGCCACGCCTCCCAATGAGACGCAATGCGTCCTCCCACCGGGGTATCGTGCAAGCGCGGAGAATCCTCTTTTTGTAGGTTTTTCAGTGGTATTGCCACCTGAACCTGAGGAGGCGGCTGAGGAGTGGAAGAAAAACCTAGTCGGTTGTTGCCTCCGACGGTTATTCCCCAAAGGGCTATCCACTCTACGAGATTTCCGGTCAAGGAAGCCCCTGAAACCAGAGGAGGGCCGACTTTGCGACAGCGGTCTCTGGGTTTTAAAGGGGTTTTAACCAGGACTGACAAGGACTTAGCTGTCTGCGTGCTATCCTTCGACTTGGTCAGCTCTACATCCGTTGTAGAATGAAACATCTCCTTACCGTCAAACGGAAGGGCCAACCCCAGCATAAGGTCCAGAGCCGAGGTGTCTACGAGACCTTTCCACATCCGCATATTAGCCCCCGCTAACACTAGTTCGGCATTGGCCTGCCGGAGCTGCAAGGCCGAGTTAGCGAAAATCTTCCTCCCAAGGGAGTCAAGAAGCTTGTCCTCCTTTCCCAGAACCTGAGTAGCCGTCGTGGAAGAGGATGCTGCAGGCCTGGACTGTAAGGTAGCCGCAGCCACCACCGTGGAGGTGGGGGGCAGACAAGTCGACAAAGCAACCTCTTCCAAAGAATGCAGCCTGTATCGTGCATCAATTTTCTTATTGACGAAATGTCCAGAGTGTGGCTTTTCCCAAACCCTACGGGCCTCGGCCAGAACTTCCTTTTGCAAGAACAGGCCGGTACGCTCCAAAGGAGACAGGGTGAATGCCCCAGAAAGCACGCCCTCATGCGGAGCGGGTGCCTCGGGCACCGGAACATCCAAGAAGCACATCATGTCCAGTACCCGGTCATGGAAAGCTCCAATAGAGCGGGGCAGATCCTCGTTGTCCTGATCGCCCTGCGCGTCATCTGACAGGTCAGGATCCTGCTGGCCTTGTCCACGTGGGACAATGGCGGCAAAGGCGGAAGAGTCGGGGAAGGCACCGTAGGCAAGGGAGGCGCCGGTGGGACCACCAGAGGAACGGGTAGAGCCGGAGGCGCGGGCGAACATATCTCCCTAAAAAACCCTTTGAAATATTCCCTCATGGGGTCGGTACGCATGAGCGTCTGAAATTTGCCAAAAAAGGCGTCCTCCGGAGACTGTTTTGGAACCAGAGGGGACCTCTCATGAGGAGGATAATTCCAGGGACGTAACGGGGAAGGGTGCCACACCGGCCCATCCCCGACGTATCTACAAAAATCAAAGGTGCCGACCCCGCAGGCAACGAAACATTGTGCGGAAGGGGCATCCGAGCGTTCCAATTATAGACTGGCTGATAAGGATGCGCACAAGGGACCCTATGTTCACCCACTGCGCCAAGCCCTACACCTGAGGCCGATGGGGTAGTTGTAGGGGTAGCGCCCAAAATGGCTGCCGTGGTCGTGGCAGGAACGGCCGCCATTGTATCTTCACCTGAGGGGAACTGCGGCAGGTGAGGAAGTGAGGCAGAGGTCCCGGTCGGTGGATCAGGGGTCTTAACTTTAGCCTTAACATAAGGAACCTCGGCAGAGCCGGTACTATGAGGCCTGGAATGTTTCTGCAACATACCAATTGCCAAATTAGCCTTCCCAGGAAGGACCTCGGCACTGCCGGTAAAAGAAGAACTTTCCTGCTTTGCCCCCTCAACAGATCTGACGTCGCCGCAAGAGCGGGAACGGTGAGAAACAACCTTAACCGACAAGACCTTCACAGGCCTCTCAGAAATGTTGGTAGCTTTAGCCTCTGTACGAGGAACCTCGGACCCAGGTCCGGTAAAAGCCTTACTAGCGCGGGCCTCGAACATCCATTCGGTAACACCAAGCCCCACTGAGGCCTCAGGGCAAACCCTGATATTATCTTTTTACGGAAGCCGATAAAGAGGCCTCAGAGCAAGCTCCGGTACCCCACGACTCAGTAGAACTGGGTCTACAAGCAGCCCCCACAGGAGGGGCCTTGGAGCGTACTCCGGTATCCACAGGCCCCCTAGGGAGACCTTCAGAGAAAACTCTGGTACAGCTATTAGGCTCAACGGGCACCTCAAGGCAATCCCCGGTGACAGAGCGATGAACGCCCCTCCCGGCTCGGGAAGAACCCGGAAAGGTGTCTCCTGGCAGGGGTGCTCTGAAAAGTAAAGAACTTACCGGGCGTTTCTTCTTTTCGTCGATAAACGCTTGAAAATGCGAAGGAGGAGTTCGCCGGAACACCTCCTCCCACCGCTTGTTACACTTCAGGCTTCCCCGCGGGCCTCCTTGCAGAATACGACTTCTTTACAAGCTCCTCTATGGACCAGATACAGGCTGCCATGGCGTCTGTACAAACTACGACGGACTCTGGGTCAGCTGACACGTCTTGTACGTAGAAGACGTACGGCAAGACACGGCCCTCTTACGACTATAAAACCACCGTCTTCCAAGGGGCTCGTTGCTGCTAATTAGCGTTACAAGCTACACGCGGTTACGTCTGTTACTTCTTCGTGTCTTCCTACACGATTCCTCATCTGAACTCCTGGTTTTGACCTTTGCCTGACTATTGGATTGCCTTGTCTCCTCCGTTATTCCTGTCGGGCTTGTCTGGTTGTTTGACTCGGAACGTTACTGGATCCGGCTCCCTTCTGTCTCTTGCGGTACTTCATTCCAGGTTGCCGCTTCTGCACTCGGAACCTAAAGTAGAGACTTGCTGTCAACTATCTGGAACTTTTCTACACCTACTCTGGATACATGTGTGCTCAGGTACATACTTAATTGGCAAACCCCATCTCTGCTACTATTTATCTCCACGACTTGTTTGGATATTTGTCTTCTGTTGGATTCTGGGACATTGAGTGACTATCTTGTGAGCTTGTCTTCAAGTGCATATAAACGCTTCCCTGAAACTGCACCAACCCGGCACTAGTGCGACCCTATACTAACATCCCTGTTTGTTATTTTCTCCTGTCGTTGTCTTCTGTTTCCTGGATTCCTTTCCTCAAAATATCCTTATTCAGGTTAGTTGTTACCAATTCTATATATATAGTTGGGACCGATATTTAATTAGACCATTACCACTCATTTTGTGTTATTCCTTGTAGATCCACCCCGGGGAAGCTCCACTCCAATACCTATCTAGGTAGTTCCCCATTTAATTCAACTGTTCTAATTACTTGCCTTAACCTCAACACTGTCTAATATCTTTGTATTCCTTTGCAGCATTGGTATTGGCGGTGTGTGTTCTCCCCACTCTTTTATTCAATTGACACCTCTGTCTGGCCCAACTGAAACAGCAGAGAGGTACATTGTAGAAAAGAGCCCCTCTTTGAGGAAGCCTGAGTCTTGTACTCAGGGGAGCTGGGATGGAAGGCTGAATATCGATTCTTGTACCACCATCATCTCCAAGGTCACTCCTCTGCATCTTCGGCCTATTTCGGAGTGGTGAGTAACACCGCTCCAACCAACGTTGAAGTACCCTGACCGAAAGGGAATCACAGTAAAAACAGGAGTCCCAACGGTGATCCGGATCCAAACACTCTAAACAAAGAGGATGGGGATCCGCCCTCGCGAAGCGTCGGTGACACAATGAACAATCAGGAAAGTCTAGTTTGAACGACATAGACAGACTAGTACATGATCGCTAGCGAGAGCCAGAGAGGAAAAAGGGAAGAAAATCTTCCGCGGTTGCAAGTGCGTCCAGTCCCGAACGAGTGGAGAAAAGGACTGATGGGCGATGCGCGGGGCAGAGCCAACGTGGGCGGGGTTGCGGCTGCGTGCCGGGCCTTGCGCAAGAAAGAGGAAGGACACATTTTTGCAAAATTTTTGGATGCTTTTTACTAAGTGCTCCGGTCCCGTCCCACAAGGCGGAGAGATGTCCCATAAGTATGGAGGAAAGGGGATGGGACGTAGGAGTATTCATTTTTAGTATGAATGTACAGGTTCAGATAGGGCAGCTGGTCTAATCTCAGGTCATCTGATATAGGTTTATGTTTATTTAGTTTATATAGCGCTTTAAGCCGAAGCGCTTTCAAATATAACAACAAGATACAATAATGGTAGAAGCAAGTTAACAATCATGATACAAACAACGATTTAATATGTAGATCAGTTTCCTTGGAAGTGAAGGTGCTGGAACGGAGAGAAGGAAGGGAGAGGAGGTAGAAAGGAAGAGGAGCAGTAAATTCAGATATTAGATATAAGATCAGGTGGATGTGAGAAGGGAGGAGAAGGGAAGGTATGAGGGACAGGGAGATGGAGAGGAGAGATGGTAGAAGGTCAGGGGGAGTGAAGAAGAAGGGCTTTCAAGGAGGTGCGGAAGGACGTGTAGGTGGGGATAGAGTGGATAGAGAGAGGTAAGGAGTTCCAGTGTAGGGGGGCCAAGAGCTGAAAGGAACGGAAGCGGGAGGCTGCACATGGTGATGGGGGTACAGTGAGCAAGAAGAGGTCAGCAGAACGGAGAGGACGAGAGGGAGTGTAAAATGAGAGAAGAGAAGAGAGATGGGGGGAGCAAGGTCGTGGAGTGATTTGAAGACCAGACAGAGGAATTGGAATTTAAGTTGGCAGGGGAAGGGAAGCCAAGTTGAGAGAGCGAGGAGGAAATAGAGTCGCGAGGGCCGAGTAGACAGAGTACGGATAGAGGAGTGGTAGATGGATTTGAGGGGGGTCAGATGAGAGGCAGGAAGTCCAAAGAGGAGAGAAGAGCAGTAGAAGAGACGGGAGAAGATGAGGGAGGAGATTAAGAGTTTAGAAGCGTGGAAGGTGAGGGAGGATCTTATCTTGCGAATGTTGTAGAGATGGTGCCGGCAGGAGCGAGATGAGAGAAATGTGGTGGGAGATTGGCAGGGGGAAAGTGGATGGATGGATATACAGTCCTACCACACAATTCCGGGCAATAAAGAGACTGAGTTTCTCAAAATTAAAAGGTTATTTAAAATAATTGACTCAAATTTTAAACACAGTGGTCTCCAGCTTTAACTATGGAGATCACCACAATGTTATGACTCTTTTTTTTGCCAAAATCTTTTTATTGAAATATTGATAACACATAAAATTCATCATATATCATTGCAAATAGTAATATAGTTAATCTCACGACTGTGTATCAATGGTCTAGATCGGAGTCTTTTGCAATTCATCAGTTACATCGATTTCGGCAGCGTTTGTGAGAAGATAAAGTAATTTGTCGCTGCAGTTATAACAACAATTAGTTTCTTGAAGAAGCATCAACATTTCGTTTTAACATTTATAATTCGTCAAATATATAAAATTTCGTAAACATCCTCTGCGAATAGGCAAAGATAGCTTAACAACCGATAAAACTCAAAAGAAGGAGAAGAGAAAGAGAGAAAAAATAACAAAAACAAAAAGAAAGGAAGGTATTATCATTATTAATTATAAACATTTTCTCTCTCCAGGGTTACCAACAATTCATCTAGGAGCCCTGTGAGGGGCTGCATCTCTCCCATTAGAATATGAGCATTTGATAGTTACATTCAATATGTCAATTGCGTATTAAGGCTGGCAAAGGTACTTAATCAATCTCGGCTGGAAAAACATATGCTCTTTTTTCTGCCACGTGGTCTAAGAATAGGCCCCATATATTTGTGAATTTGGGTGTCTGACCTTCTATTGCCGCTGTTAGTTTGTCTA
Source organism: Ambystoma mexicanum (assembly GCF_040938575.1). Lineage (NCBI taxonomy): Eukaryota > Metazoa > Chordata > Amphibia > Caudata > Ambystomatidae > Ambystoma > Ambystoma mexicanum. The sequence goes on along the minus strand of NC_090928.1, from coordinate 390,094,886 downwards.
TCCCCAGTTGTTCCAAGACTTTTACCCACCAATATGCTATGTGGGGGCCCTCTACTTCCTTCCAAAATTGGGCTCTTGTAAGGCGGGCGGCCATAAGTAGTTGGGTGATCAGTCGGGCAGTGGGACCAGAGCGGGGGTATCCATCCACCTAACAGCATTACTAGTGGGTCCATGGGGAGTAAAGTTCCGCATGTGTCTCTAATCTTTGACCTAATTTCAAGGCAGAACGTTTGGATAACTGGACATTGCTACCACAAGTGAGCTAGGTCTCCCTTCGCCCCGCAGCCGTGCCAATACGTATCCGGGTATTCCGGGTTTATCGCATGGAGTCTCTGCGGTGAGAAGTACCAACGGTAACAGATCTTAAGAGCACATTCCTTCACCGACGTGCATCTGGAAGACTTTGTGCCCTATCCCAGATTCTTTGCCAAGCTTCTGGGGGTATCTCTATTCCTAGTTCTCTCTCCTATGCCAACATATATGGGAGTTTCTCGTCTTCAGGGACGTTTTCTAGGAGGTGATAGCATGTTGCTACTCTATGTGACCGTTGGCCTTCCGCGACCGTTAATTCTAGGCCTGAGGGGGATCTAGTGGCAGCCTCCTTAACGGTCGGGTTGGTAATCCAGTGTCGTAATTGGATGTATTTAAACCTCTCAGTTTCAGGGAGGCCAAACTTTTCTTTACATTGGACAAAAGTCAGTGGGTGATTATCCTATAGTTCTATGCAATCTCAGGGGCCCCTCTTTTACCCAGTTTCGGTAGGAGTTAACCTGGAGCCCAGGGGTGAAGGCTGGGTTCTGTGTAATTGGTGAGAGAGGCCCCAGTCCTGGTGAGAATCCCCTTAGTTTATACTGTCTATCCCAACAGCGGGAGGAAGGGAAGATGAGAAAGGGGCGCTCCAGAGAACAACTGCTCGATGTCCTGCCACTTAGGAGTGTCGGACAGATTGGTCCAACTCAAGATTGGGGCAATTTGTGTTGCCTGGTAATATCTTACTATGGATGGGAGTCCAAGTCCTCCCAGCGGTTTGCCCCGGGTGAGGATTTTGCGCTGAATTCTGGGCGTTTTCCGCTGCCATATAAATCAGTTGGCCTCCTTCTGCAGGTTTATCAGGTCCCGCTCTGAAATGAGCAGAGGGAGTACTTGCAGCGTGTAAAGAAGCCTAAGGAGTAGAGTCATTTTGACTGCACTTATGCGCCCCAGCCACGATATCTCTTGAAGGGCCCACTTTTGTAGAGATTCTTTGGCGTCTTTTAGTAGGGGGGGAATGTTGGCTTTCCATAGGCCTGAGTAGGTCGGGGTCAAGCTCACCCCAAGGTACGTAATTTTGGTGCTTTCCCATCTGAGGGAGTATGTGTTACGTAATGCGTTTAGCACATGTGGTGGTTCAGATATATTCAAGCCTATCGATTTTGTCGTGTTGATCGTGAATCCTGATATCTCTGCTATTGGTCAAGTAGGCCCATAAGCGGGGGAATTGAGGCTTGGGATGTTTCTCAGGAAACAGAGCACATCATCTGCATAAAGTGCAACTTTGTGACATTGATCTTCCAACTCAAACCCCAGAATGTCGGGGTGAAGTCGAATGTGCTGGCCAGGGGCTCCATTGCTAGCGCAAAGACCAGCGGTAAAAGGGGACACCCTGCCGGGTTCCCTTATTAAGGGGTATCTGGGTGTCGATCGCGAGTTGACTCTTATTCAGGTGGAGGGGATTCGGAAATTCGATAGTACCAGTTTGGAAAATTGTGGGCCAAACCCAAAGCCCTTCAGAACCATTTTCAGGTATTCCCATGACATGCTATCGAATGCTCTGTGTGCATCTAGGGATAACAGAGACAGGGGCCCGGAAGTGATGGGACTAGGGCCATCAAGTCAACCGCTCTGCGAATGTTGTCATGGGCGGACCACCCCTGGATAAAGCCTGTTGGGTCTCTATCTATTAATGTGGGTAAGATCCCCCCCAATTGCCGCGCTATAATCTTGCTATATAGCTTAGCTTCCATATTGAGCAAGGCTATGGGCCGGTAGGAGCAACATTCTGCTGGGTCTTTCCCTGGCTTCAGGATTAGTGTTGTGTTAGATTCTGCCATGGACTGTGTGACAGTTCCCGTTTCCCAGCACCTGTTGAATAACTTTGTGAGATGCGGTGCGAGATCCTTGCAGAAAGTTTTGTAAAACTTATTTGTGAAGCCATCAGGGCCTGGGGCATTGCCAATAGGGAGTGACTTGATAGCTAATTCCACTTCCGCAGAGGATATTGGATCCTCTAAGGATTCTTCAAGCTCTTGTGGCAGTTGTGGTAGGGTTGCCGTGTTTATAACGTTTTTACTGGCCTGTGAGTCTCCTCTATGTGGGGCTGCTTGTTCCCTGAAAAACTCCTCAACAATGAGGCATTTCCCCTCTTCAGAGTGGGTCCCCTTTCCTAGCTCATCCCGCAAGAGGTCTATCCTATTCTGTCGTGTCTGTTTCCAAAGTTTAGCTGCTAACAATTTGTTAGCCTTATTTCCTTTGGTATAGAAAAATTGTTTGGTACGCAGCATGTAGTAGGCCGCTTTCCCCATGTGGTGTGCCTCAAGCGCCTTTTTAGCTATTCGCAGGTCCCTTAAAGCCCGCCGTCAGGGTTTCTTTTTGTGTGCCTCCTCTAATCTACGGGCTTCCCCTTCTAGTTGTTCTTGGAGTAATCTCCTAGCTTTTCCCTGTTGCGCAGCTTGCTCTATAAAGTGCCCCCTAATCACTGCTTTACTTGCATCCCAAACCGTGCCCAAACTCACTTCATCGGTGTCATTCTCACTAAAGTATACGTTCATGGACTCCCTAATGTGAGCACAGGGTTCCATGTAATGATGTCGCCACAAAAATCTCGCCATGCAAAAATATTGCCAAAAAATGGCCGTTTTTTGTGGCGACATTATTGCATGGAACATGCGGGGGACACCCCCGCAACCCCTAACCTTTTTTTGTTCTTTTTTTTGCCCCTGTCCCCATATATATATGGTCACCCAAATAATATCGCCACAACATTTTCCCGGCAATATTATTTACGGCGACCATATATATGGGGATATTATTACCTGATACCGAGCACAGATACCGAGTCTACTGAGAGGAAATCGTTTAACCTCCAGGTGGGTCTTGTCTGGGGGGTAGCTCGGGTGGGGGCTAAAGTTAATAGAACTGGGGAGTGATCTGCGAGCGCCTCAGGAAGATATCTACTTCCTCCACCTCCCGAATGAGTGAATCCGAAATAAAGAACATATCCAGTCTGGAGAAGCCCCCATGGACAGCTGAGAAGTATGTATAGCCCCTCTCATCTTGATGGCAGTATCGCCACACTTCAAACAGGGAGTGATCTTTAAGCAGCTATTAGCACCATGGTCCATGCCGGTAAGTTACTGACTCCGCCATGGAGAAAGGGGGAATTACCACCCCATTACAAGGTTGGCGGGGCGGTAATTCCCCCTTCCTCCATGGCCTTCCCCATTCCCATTTTTGCCCCATAGGGCTCAATGGGAATGGGGAAGGCGCTAAGTACGGTGCCGCAAATTGCGGCACCGTAATTAGTACCAAGGTCCCTTTGCGGGTCCCTACTTTAACGGCTGGTCTACACCAGCCATTAAGGTCGGGTCCCGCAAAGGGACCTCGTAATTAGGCGCTAATAGGTTAACGGCACCACAGCCTTTTACGGCGCCGTTAACCCATTAGCGCCTGGGTCGTAATGAGGCCCATTGTTTTGTGTCGGAGGCGTATATAGAAACCAGTGTAACTTTGCGCCCATCCAGCAATTCATTAACCAATAGAAACCTCCCCTCTTCATCTCGCACCACCCCCACAGTTTTTAAAGGAAATCCCCATGCGCACCAAAATGGCAACCCCTCGTTTTTTCAGCCCACTTGAGGCAAAGAATTTAGTGGGATTGAGGCGGAATTCATCTTCAGGCCGCCAGTGAGTCTCTTGAAGGAATACAAATGTTGCATCTAGGGACCCTAATCTGTGAAGGAGTGCTTTCCGCTTCAGGCGGTAGGGGGGAGAGTTCAGGCCCTGCACATTAAGGGAAATGCATCTATAACTCGGGTTACCATAATTCAGCGCATGAGTCTTCTCTTCACACAGCCTGCCCCCAGGAGATCGGGAGAGAGGTGTCTAACCAGCGATTTCATTACACTGTGGCCTGTGGGAGGTCCCCGGAGAAGAAGGTAAAAATACCAACTAAAAAGCTTTCGGTTATACTCGAAAAAGAAATAATAATAATCAAAATGATAGCAAGTCAAACAGAAAAGCCAAATTGTTTCCATCTCAGAGGGTACTATTTCTACAACCAGAGTTAACTTTAACCAAGAGTTGAGCCATCCACTCAGGTGCCCAAGCCGAGTATCAAGTGGAAATTTCTAACGCCCCCGGATGCAGCCAGCAGAGCATGTGATGGTGGCAGGGGCCTGCATAACTTGAAAACTTGTGTTAGGACAGTCTCTCCTCCATCCCTCGTCCCAAGGTTGAAGATAGGGTGTCCCTGAAAGCATCCAACATGGAAAGGAGAGCAGACATCTTCAGGGGACAAGAACCTCCATTTGGCAACATGGGGCCCATTTTGGCCACGAGGAAAGAGTGACACCACGGAGATCCTCATGGTGACCATGTCCTCGCAAAAATAAACTTTTAATGCAGTAAAAATGGGTCCGGTGGCCGCCCAGTCCTCCTGTTCTCCAGGTGAAAGGGTTGTTGTCACCTCCGGGACAGAGGCTGCCCTCTCTGGGCCAGGTTCCTGACTCGAGTTTGCTGCAGATCGGTGTCACGGTCGAGTTGTCCCTCTTCCAGTTTTCAGAAAGGAGTGCGAAGTGGGCCCATCTGTATTCTGAGTGTGTTGATTCGGCTCGCTGGTATCCAGTGTTTCCGACATCAGGGCTCTCACCTCTTCTTCGGAGGAGATTATGTAGTGTTGGTTTTGGAAGTCGAATATCAACTTGCAAGGGAATCCCCAGCGATAGCGGATTTTCTGGGCTCTCAGCCAAGAGGTTACCTTTTGTAGGCGCCGTCTGCATGCTAACGTGTAGGGGCCCAGGTCTTGGAAGAGTTGGACCTTCGTGCCTTGGAAATGTATCGGGTCCGAGGCCCTGGCTGCCGCCATGATCGCTTCTTTCTGGCGGAAAAAATGTATTCGGGTAAGCACGTCTGGTACCAGGTTCCTTCTAAGCTGGGCCGATGAATAAACCCGGTGGGTTCTGTCTAATTGTAACTCTTCACCTGGCGAGAGTTCAAGCAGGGATATGAACAATGCCTCGACATTCGGTTAATCCTTGGTCAAGGATCTGTCGGGGAACACCACAGAGGCGTATATTATTCCGTCTCGATCTATTTTCCAAATCAGCCTGCTTTGCCCAATGATATTCACTCTTTCTGTTATGGCCTCATTGTTATGGGATTGTTCGCATACTGTGTTTTCCAGGTCGTTGACCCTGGATTCTATCCCGCCGAGGTGGGAAGTAAGGTCTGCAAGGGATTGAGCCAAAGAGTCTTTGGAGGTCTTAATCTCTTCTTTAATCTCTTGTGTAATGTCTTGTTTGAATGATCCGAGCATTCGCTCTAGCTCCTCCTTGGACATCGCCATGCTTTGGGCCAGAAATGGGGATGATACTGGGTGGATCTCAGCCGTAATCGTCTGTGTGGGGAATGGGTGCACAGGTTGTGGTGTCAAATAAGCTTGTATGCCGGGTCCCTTCTTTTTTATCCCTGCTTTGGGGGCATTCCTTGAGGTGATTGCTGAGGACTATTACGTTTGAGCCCAATGCAGTTGGAGTAGGGTGGGGCGACAGTTGAGCAGGACCAGCATCTGCAGAGTAGGCAGACAGTAAATAATATTTATTCCAGGTTCCTAGGGGGATTTAAACGGTCCCTTGGGGATGCTGCAGTATCAATATTGTTCAGGGATTCGTCTCCCCTCCTCCCCGGGGCGGTATTGCACTCACCCGGGTTCAGTAATGCCGCTCCCGGTGGGTCTCCAGCTCGTGGATGTTCAGGCATGCAGAGGGGGTTGAGGTCTCCCCCTCGCGGCGTTCGCGCATCTCGCCATCTTGGTCCTGAGAGAAAGGACCGGGTGCCTCTGTGTCTAACTCCCCGAGCTGGCATTCCCCAGGGCTTGATGCATATCATGTGCGCAGCCCCGAGCGAACTCCCAAGGGTGACGCTGAGCAGCAGGCTCTGGTGAGGCAGCGCCCCCACCCAGACCGGCTCCCGGATACCCCGATGGTCTCCTGCCTCCCCTCTAACCAATTCAGGGGGAGGCCTGGGCCCACACACCGTCAGGGGCTGTCAAGGGTGGGCTCTCAAGGGCAGTGCCGCGCCACAGGTCCAGCAGATCGGAGTCCCCAGCCCACTCCCGCTCACTCCCTCAGAGCTTCGCAGTCTGGGCACTCCGCGATGATCGTCTCTATGAGCGGGACGCCCTGCTTCTAGGTAAGCCGCAAAGCAGAGTCCGTCGGCGGCACTGCCTCTCCCCCTCCTTCAGGCTCCCCACAGGAAAGACTCTTGGTCCCAGCGTATCGCTGCTCTGCTCTCTCCCCAAGCTTGCAGCAGACGCGGCGGGGGACCCCTCCCGTGTTGAGTCTCAGTCGTCCTCGGGAGGAAAGCGTCACGGTCCACAGGCGGCGGGATCAGCCCCCTTCACTTGTAGCTCTCCTCAGATGGCGCTCGCCGCCATTTTCCTCCCCGCGGCTGCCGCTGGTCGTGTTCGGATTCAGCTATCAAGCTTCATGCGATCCGATTTTGTCCCCAAGTTTGTCCACCGCATCAGTGGCTTTTCATGCGTCTCCGGAGGAAGAAATTAGGCAGAAATTTCCCATTTTAAGGTGCTAAAATTAAGCGGCCTGGGCACCTTACAGCAGAGCTCACAGGAAGCACAGCCACATGGCGTGCTGCCTCCAATATTATGACTCTTTAACCCAAAATCAAAAAAGATTTTCCCTGCCTGTATGAATCTCTCTACTGATTTACAAGCAAGCATTCATTTCCAGTCTCAGATATAGTGATATTATATGCTAAAAAGGTGCTAAGCATTTTAAAAATGTAATTTTGCATTATTTACGAAGAATAGGATGAATTATCTGTGCTAATTTTCTTTTTTCAAAAACCTATCAATTATGACTAGATTCACCTGGCATGCAAACATTTGCGTGATACCACATTAGGCTATAGTGCAGTGGTCTTCAAGCCCCCTCTGCAAAAGGAAAAAAGGAGTTTGAGCCCCCATTCCCATCACTGTGTCAGTTTTCTTTTTTAAATATATAGACAGACTTTGGTTGCTGAGGGCTTGGTGCCATAATATTGAAGGGATACTTAGTTGGGGTTTGTAAGGATGCAGAAGCAGGAGACCAACACAGGAAGGTGTTTGTTGGCATGAACTTGTATTTAATGAAAATAAGGTGAAAAACCTGAACTCCCTACAACTAAGAGGGGTTTCGCTGCCTCAATCAAAACTCCGGAAACTGTCAGAATGTCCAAGAAATAAAACGTCCTTCTCGAGTCAAATACTATTTACAACCCTTACTCTTGTGATTAAGCAAACTAATATGTCAATGTTCTTGGTCCATGAGAATGGCTCCCCTCTCCTGGATGACTCACAGTTCCTGGGCTTTGAGCGATTCTTTTCTGAGGTTGTTGGTTCCCTTACCCAGCATATGAGTCTTTTCATCAAAAAGTGCAAACCAACGTTCTCAAATGGTGCAAAGCAAAGTTTCACTGTGAAAAACACAAAGTTACAAACAAGTGCAAAACAAGTTCCAACTCCTGTCATTCGCCACAGTTCAATAGAATATCACCCTTCTCTTGATGTTAGACAGGACTTACAAGCACCAGGGGGAATGACGTCCTCCCTCTGGCTTCTTAAGTGTTCCACAATGTTAAGAGGATGATCCTGACCTATTAGTCTTTCACAGGCTTCCAATGCAAAACCTAGAGGTATGCTTTTATTCCATGGTCTTCTCAAACATCAATGTTATGAGGAACTCTCCTCTCTTGGCTTCTATCCCAGTGTTCTGGCAAAACCCTGGGTCCGCTGTTCTGCAAGGTCTTGCTCTTTGCTGGGCATCCCAATGCTAATAGGACTTCCCCACTCTTGGCTTTTCTCTTAATGTTTTTGCAAAACCTACTCTCCCGTTAGGTCTTGCTCTTCATAACACAACTTCAAGTAAACAGGTATGGGTCCCTGATTTCCCCTATCTGTCTGGGAATCTGGCAGCCCTGGTGAAACCAACCTCCCAGGTGCCGCCACAAGGAAGATCGCTCTGGAAGTACCTTGGGTTTCACAGGTGGGTCCCAGACCCTTAGTTGCCTTCCTTGGGAATGTGGCAGACCTGGTGTACTAACCCCTCAGGTAATGCCACTCAATTTCACACGTGAGACCCTTGATATGATATATGATATGATAGTTTATTTATATAGCATCTATACACAATGTGTTTCAAAGCATTTCACGACAAGGGAGGGAACAAGGGAACATACAAAACATTCTTACAGGCCATGAACAACAAGAATGTGAAAAAGAACTATCATACTTGGCTAGCGACATTTCAGATAGTGCAAGTGTTAAAACACAGATAGGAAGAAAATGGGAAACAGATAGGCAACTACCGTACTAGACCTGATGACATTTCTGGTAGTGCCAGAGAATTACACAAGGTGAGGGAGAGGGGAGGAGAAGGGGGAGAGGAACAAAACAAGCGACTATCGTACTAGGCCTGATGACATTTCAGATAGTGCTGGAGGGGGAGGGGGGAGGAACGATTAAGGAGGGGGGCAGACAAACAAAGGTACTATCATACTAGGTCCAGGGACCATTCAGATGGAGTAAGTGCATAGAAAAAAGTAAGAGGGGGGAGGAGAAGGGGAGAGGGAGAGGAGAAGAGAACAGAGGGGTCAGTGAGGCACATAATGTTGCAAGGGAACAAAAAAATGTGGGCAAGGATTCACGAGGACAATGGGCACAGCATGATTCAAGGCCAACCTGAGTGGGAGATCCATGGAAGGTCCAGCATGTGAGTTGAGGGGCTGAAGCCCCGAGAGTCAATGTGTCCAGAAAGTCAATCCAAGCGTAGTCAAAAGTCATTGACAGTGAACCCTTTGTGAATCAAGACAACTCTAGCAATGAAAAGGGGGGGGGACAAGAAAGGGGGACAAGAGAGGGGTTGGGGGCACACACTCCTCATGGGGGCAAGAGGGGCGTGGGGAGCATATACACGCATCACGGGGGACCAGAGGGGGCTGGGGGGAACACAACATCACGGGGGGCAAGAGGGGGATGGGGGAACACCACATCACAGGGGACCAGAAGGGAGTGGGGGGAACACAACAACATCACGGGGGACCAGAAGGGGGTGGGGGCACAGGCAGCATCATGGGGGACCAGAGGGGCGTGGGGGAACACAACAATATCACAGGGGCAAGAGGCGGGATGGGGGGAACACAATGACATCACGGGGGTGGGGGCACAAGCAGCATCACAGGGACCGGGCGGGGGACACAACATCATTTGGGGCAAGAGGGGGGTGGGGGACACAAGCAGCATCACAGGGGACTAGAGCGGGTGTGGGGAACAAAACAACATCACGTGGGGCAAGAGGGGGTTGGGGGGCACACACACGCATCATGGGGGGCAAGAGGGGGTTGGGGAACACTACATCACTGGGGAACCAGAGGGGGGTGGGGGATCCCCAGGACATCACGGGGGACCAGAGGGGGTGGGGAAATAAAACATCATCACAGGAGGCAAGGGGGGCACAAGCAGCATCACAGGGGACCCGAGGGGGTAGGGGGAACAAAACAACATCACGTGGGGCAAGAGTGGTTTGGGGGGCACATACGCATCATGGGGGCAAGAGAGGGTGTGGGCACACACACACATCACGTTGGCAAGAGGGGGTGTGGGGAGCACACGCATCATGGTGGGCATGAGGGAGGAGGGGGCACACCACGGCGGGCAAGAGGGGGTGGGCAGAACACACATCACAGGGGGCAAGAGGGGGTTGGCAGGACACATCACGTGGGCAAGATGGGGGTAGGGGGCATACACGCATCACAGGGGGCAAGAGTGGGTTGGGGGTACACAAACATCACAGGGGTAAGAGGGGGTAGTGGGTATACACGCATCACAGAGGGCAAGAGGGGGTAGGGCGCACACATCACGGGGGCAAGAGGGGGCTGGGGGCACACGCATCATGCGGCGAGAGGGGCGTGGGGGGCATACACATGCATCACAGGGGCAAGAGGGGGGTCAGGACACACGCATCACAGGGGGGCAAGAGGGACACACATCACGGGGGCAAGAGTGGGGTGGGGGCACTCACAAACATCACAAGGCAAAAGGGGAGTGGGGACACATCACAGGGGGCAAGAGGGGTCTGGGGGGCACACACATGCATCACGGGGGAAAGAGGGGAGTGGGGGCATACACACGCACCACCGTGGGCAAGAGGTTGTAGGGGGCACACGCATCACTGGGGGCAAGAGGGGGTGGGGGCGCACACACACTCATCACAGGGGGGCAAGAGGGGGCACACGTCACGGGGCAAGAGAGGGGTGGGGGCACTCACAAACATCACAGGGGCAAGAGGGTGGTGGGGGGCAACACACCCGTCACAGGGGACCGGAGGGGGATGGGGGAGCACAACATCATCACGGGCGACCAGAGAGTGTGTGGGGGAACACAACAACATTACCAATGACCAGGGGGGTGGGTGGGGCACAACATCATGGGGAACCGGAGGGGGTGGGGGCATACCTGGAGAAGACAGGGCCTTGGTAGACTGGCCAGCTCCCACCTCACAGTTGCTGGGATTGGTCTATCTAGACCAATGTAACCAATGGGAGGGGGAGACCGAGGCCAGCCCAAGGCAGCTGTAGTTGATAAAAAAATGGTGCCACCATCTTGAAGGCACCAATGCCCAAAAGCAGAAAAAGTCAGAAAACCCAGGAATTGGGTAGAAATAAAGAAGGAGAATGCTCATCTTGCAATCCCCAGCCTGCCAGCAGCGAAGAACACAATTTTCCGTGCATTTTGCCAACATCACAGCATCCGGCGCAAAACACTCTGAATATCAATAGCTTACCCCAGTAATTGTGCAGCATCCAGGTGTAGCATGCTGGCAGGGAGGAATGCAGCTGGAGCTCATGCAGAGAGGCTCCGGGTGTTGAAAGGAAGCAGGAGGAATGAATGCAGGGGCTCCTTGTGAACCTTGGTAGACACCAAGCCTCTGCCTCTGTGGGTCCTCATCAGCCTTTCCGGTCCTCCAACCCCCCACGGGTGCTCACCGATCTCTTGCGGCTGTCCTTGGGGATCTTCGGCCATTCTCTGTGACTCTTGCAGGTTACAGAGTCTGCAGCAGCTATACAGAGGTTCCCTGTCTTTCTGGTAGGCGAACTGGTCTTCAAACCCTTCTCGCACAACACAGCTTCCCTGTTCCTTGAGAGAGGGTTTGACCTTCGTTCCAACAGTAAAGAACTCTCCAGCTTCCTCCATCCCTCTGTTCATTTGCCAGCTCACAAAGGTTCTCCCTCTCTCTGGTAGGCAAACCAGTCCACAGTCTCTTCTCATCAAAACACAGTTTTCCTGCTCCTTGCTCCCCCCAAACAGGGCTTGACAATACTTCCCGATTACCCTCTTCTATTTCGACTCCCCCTTGGCCAATAGGAAGTTGGCAACCACTAGACAGTTCAATTTGGTTCACAGAGGACCTCTGCACATCCTCCTCGTCTCAGTACTGATCTTGAGTACTCCTAGTGAGTCAGTTGGACTCTTCTTCGTCCCACTACTTTTAAAGGAGTCTGAGTTGTCAACCCTACTGACATACATAGGCGAGTCTGGTAGAGAGCTGAAGTGGAGAGGGGAGGAGTGAATGTGGGATGGTGATGTGTTATCAGAATACTGCATTACCTCGGGATAGTCGTTCTCATGCAAAGGGGCTCCCCTTAGTGAAAAGGGGACGACATCCACAGATTTGTCACAGGTTATATTTCAGGACAGTGGGACAATAACTTCCAATACAAATATGGAAACACTGCAAGTAATAAGAACAATCTCCAGTAAGGCTTTTATTTTCTCAAAATACAATCATATTCATATATTCAGTGAAAGGCAATTTGATTTTACAGAGCGAACAGTTCTAATGGGAAGGGTGGGCCTGTCTCTCTGCGATCATTAAACTCATGCCCGCCCCCAAGACACATTTAATTTGAATGGGGAACATGGGCTCCAATCACAGAATGCTGGCATATGTTCTTCAGACATTCACCACCCTAGCCCAAAGCTTTCCACCAAAACTATTGTTAATATAACCTTGGGGCCAAGGACCATCAGCATGGGACACCTGCCCCCAAATATGCACTATTAAAATATTCTTGTGGGCGGGGGCATCAGCACGGGCCACTTGCCCCCAAAAGTACCTTACTAAAAAATAACTTTGGGTGCAGGCAGGGGAGTTGCTAGGTCTGGAAAAGACCCGGGGCTAAGCTGATGTCGGAAGCCCCCTTAGCCCCCCCTAGCAACGCCCCTGGGTGCAGGGGCCTTCAGCGGGGGTCACCTGCCGCAATGGTGGGATCAGGTTGATGGTGCCATGAAGGGGGATGTAGAGACCTCATTTAAACCAGACCCCTAACACCCATGCTCTCGCTCGAGAGAGAGCATGGGTATTGGGGATCTAATTTCTTTAAAACGAGGACGCTACATGCTTTTTCACAGTCCATCTGTTTTACCCGATCCCACTGTTGGGGACATCAGATCCCCCAACCCAGACCTCCAACACTCATGTGCGGGATGTTAGGGGACTGGAGCAGGGGCTAAATGCCTCAATGGTGGGATTGGTGATTTGTGGTAAGGGGGAGCAAATGCCTCGGCTTTAAAAAATCAAATAAAAAAAATAAAAAGCTAGACCCCCCTAACACTGTGCTCTCAACATAGACCCCCCTCCCCCAAAATCAAGGCCAGTCCTACTGTTGGGGGCATAACACCTCCACCAGAGACCCCCAACACCCATGTGCAGAATGTTAGGGATCTGGAGCCGGGGCTGAATGTCCACATTAGTTGGATTGTGTATTTGTGGGGGAAAGCGGGGGGCAAAGCTCTCGACTTAAAAAAAGATAGGCTCCCAACACCTGCGCTCTCCATGGAGAGCGAAGGTGTTATGGGGTGTGACTTTTTTTCCAAAGTCAAGGCCAATCCCACTGTTTTGGCATTAGAGCCCCACCCCAGACCTCTAACACCAGAATGCCAAATGCTAGGGGTCTGGAGCGGGCCAAATACTCCAAACAGTCAGTGGAATTTCTTTTATAAAGAAGCCGTTACCTTGCCCCGGGGTGCTGCAGTCCTGGAGCCGGTAGCAGGAGGTAAAAGTACCCACAGAAGCCTGTTCGTGTTGCAAAGGAAACACAGACATTTCGGGCTGCATTTATTAGCTGGCCGCATCCCTGAGACTCGTCCACAGGACTGGCCCCCACACACTGAACATATGCTGCGGGGCCATACTGAATCAAGCTGCTGCTAGTTGCTATAGCATCAGTCGATCTTTTTTGTAATGCTTTTTTTTAACCCCCAGATTGTGGGAGCACTCCCCTCTCTCGCAAATGAGGGGGGGTGCCCCACATTGTTAAAACCACTGCTATAGTGTGGCGCAAATACACTATGAGCCGTGTGAATCTGTCGGCATGAGCCAAGGACTCCATTTAGTGGCACATAATTTTACAAAAACAATTCAGCATTTAAGTGGCACCAAAATGCATTCAGTTTTAAATTGCACCCTTCAACACAAAATGAATTGAAGTTTAAGTAAATTACTTCTCGCTTAGTACTACATTTTAATGGGAGACACAGGGCACCATATTTATCATATCCATATCCTCCTCAGAGCTTGTGACAGAGGTGTGGCTTCCTCAGTCCCACGATCTGCAAAGGGCCAGTAAACTCGCTCCTAATGTAAAAATGGCAATTTTGTTTTGAATTTGTGAGATTCAAAAAAATAAGTATCATCGGATTTTGTGTGGTGAAAACACATTTTCTATCTATAATCTGCAAAAAACGTCACGTTGATCAGACGTTGCAGATTTATTTTAAAATAACCATTTTATTAAAATTGCACACAAAGGCCTTTTCTTAAATCTTTAAATGAAGCATATGCGGACTTCGCCCACAAGATGGAAATATTAATACATGGAAAATGTGTTCTTTTTCATTTTACTGACATAAAAAGCTCAAATACTTGGAATTTTGAATACAAGGCTGTCAGGGTTTGTGACTTTTATTAGTTAGCCACCGGTTGAAACATGATTTAAGCAGAAAAATCGTCCATGAACACAATAACAAGGCAGTCTCATGACTTCATCACTGAACTGAGGTTTCAAGTGTGAGGTGAATTCTGGGACAGTTTTAAGTTATCCGAAGCAACAACAGGAACATGTCCGGCCAGTTCTTTTTCAAGTTTGCATAATACAAAATGTTATTCTAAGCAAAGTACATGCAATGTAGAATAAAATGAGACTTTAAATGATACTTTTTGAGTAGGGCATGTTACAATACTTTAGTTAACATGAAACATATGCAAAATACTATCATTTACAATAAATGACAGTTTTGCTACACTTATATACTGGGAATCCAATGACAACTTTGTTTTGTAAAACAATTTATTGATTTTACAATAACATACAGTTAATTGGTCACATTGCATCTAATAGGCAAAACCTGAGCACCGCCTGTTGGGCGTCCATAGGCTGCCTACCTTCATGGGAAACACCCGACGACCCACCCTGTCAACCCTCCACCTCCCATATCCCCCATATGTTGTGTGCTTTTGTGGAGCAGCGCTGAGCTGTGTAAATTCTTTTTTCCAGTGACATACACACGTTCATGTATAGCACCCAGTCTCAAAATGTAGGGCATTCTGGTGCACCCCATGTCGCCACAATGTTGCGTTTAAGGAGGCGAAAAGCTGCGGAGAGAAACAGTTTCTCATGACATGCATAGACAGTCTTGTCCCAGATAACCAGCAGCAACAGCTTTGGTTCACATATCATTTCTGTTCCCAATATTATAGTTAGTCTATTTAGACATGCAGTCCAGAGGCGGTGAATCTGTGTACAGTCCCACACAGCATGAAACAAAGACAACCTCGTTGCCACATCTTAAAGAAGTTTGAGCTGTCCCCCTGACCCCACCGATAGAGCAGGGTGCAAGGGTAGCACACCCGATGCAATATTTTGAGTTGCACCAGAATTAGCCGCATCGAGATTGCCACCTCCCTGGGGTACATTAATAGCTCCAACCAATCCTCGGGTTGCGTCATCCCCACATCCCCTGGGACATAGCTTTGTTGAAGTCCAGGACTTTTAGGATAGTGTCATGTTCTCCAATAAACATTCTGAGCCTGCTGAATTCCTGGGGGATGTAAATGTACTATTTTTGCATGTGCACAGTTCCTGATAGGTTCTCGGCCTTGTCTTCATCACTGAAAAGCCAGTCTCCAAATTTAATTAAAATTGACCTTGGAACAGGTGGCAGTCGGTAAGATTTACTTTTACTTTGCTGAAAGTGTTCTTAACCGCACGCACATTAATTTGTATTTCACACTTTCATAATAAAAAAGTATGCCCATGTATAGTGAGAAAAATGTGCATTCCAATAGGAAGCAAACTTTTGCAAATGGTGCTTCTCCCGCTTTTTCAAAAAGGCTTTTCCCAGTTCACTTTATTTTAGGCCATTATCTGAGCCTTATTTTTCCGATATGCATTACTGCAAAACAGTGTCACTGGAATGGGCCACAGGATGCAGGGAAACGATTGCCAGCTCAGAGAGGGCATTGGCGCAGTTGGCAAAAGTTCTAGTGCAGAAGGAGGCCTGGTAGAAAGCACTGAGGCAGGGGCACATGGCAGAAGATAGGTCTCAAGAGCATGACAGCCAGTTCCACAAAGGGACACGATATGCATGGAGGTGCACAAGATGGTGGAGCAGATTGAAAGTGTGGATTCAGGACCAAAGGGAAGATGGGATTTTGAGGTGGAACAGTAGTGAGCAATGGCAAGTTTGAGAGTAGGGATAAAAACAAGTGGCACGGTAAAGTGGTGGAGGAGAGGAACAAACAGAAAGAAAGGTGGGAGTGGAAGAAGCAGGGGGAACTTGGTGGAAATTGTGGGATGCACTAGTAAGAGAAACGAAAGAGGAAAAAGAAAAAGTGGAGAGTAAGTAGATGGATTGGAAGGGGACACATGGACCAAACTTGGGGCTAGGGGGGAAAAGGGTCCAAAGCAGAGTACAATGTCAGTGGGATGCGACACTCCACCTGCCAAGAAGTGTTGCATTGTGGCGGTCTGAAGAGAAGCAAATGGGAAAGACACAAGGAATGGGACTAGGGGAGATTGCTGTGCATATAATAGAGGCAATGCACCAGAGCCACTTGCCGATATAAAAGCCAGTGCACAAAGTGTGAGGATCAACACCCCCTTATAGAGTGATATGGAGAAGGCGATAATAGTGGAGTGACTGGTGCAACAAGCAACAGAGGGGTGCTAGGAAAGGGCTGGTACTGTAACTAAAATGGGACAGGCTGTGGCATGGCAGGACCACTAACTTAACAGGGTGGCAAAAGTATTATAGAAGGTTTCAAGGTGGGTTTTCGCATTCTATACAGGGAACCAAGAAAGGGCAGGTCGGCTGAGACTTTTTTTTTTTTTAAATATGTTTTTATTTGCATTTTCAACATCAAGACAATAGCAATATTGGTTACTTCAACAAAAATCCCTTGTATTATTTTCATGTAACATATATATAGGAAACATAAAGAGGGGAAAAGTGCAAAGCAATGATGAACTTTAGTCTTGTGTTTCTGATTCCCCTCCCTCCCCCTCCCCGGCCTCCCCCCAACCCCCCTCCACTCGACACGGTCGCTTTGTACACCACTCTAAATAAAAGTTCAACACCACTTTAGGCATTACAGCATTGCATGGGCTCTGCAAGTTGTTACTGAAAGAAAGGAAGAAGCCCCTACAGGGCTTGGGGTAAGCAATCGTCCGGTGGCATAGGGCGATGCCCTGATTCCTTTGGTTAGCTGAGATGGTAAGCAAGTGTTCTTAGTCTGTGGGCTCCCAATATGTCGTGTAGTATTCTAGAAAGGGCAACCAAATCATTTCGATATTTCTGCGAGATTCATTTATCGCTGCCGTTAGGCTTTCCATTTCGTATATTGCGTGGGCCTTTATTAACCATTCTCTCTTTGATGGTAGGACCATCGATTTCCATTTTATGGTCAGGCACACTCGGGCTGCTAATAGAAGATTGCGTGGTAGGTACATTAGAGATTCGTATGTTTCATCATCTTCCGACTCAACTCCAAACAAAACTAGTGTGGGCGTTGGGTTTCTGAGGACCCCATCTATGTCTCGAATCCAGCCCAGCACTTCCCGCCAGTACACCTGGACTCTGTCACAACCC
This sequence comes from Ambystoma mexicanum, assembly GCF_040938575.1. Lineage (NCBI taxonomy): Eukaryota > Metazoa > Chordata > Amphibia > Caudata > Ambystomatidae > Ambystoma > Ambystoma mexicanum. Next base: position 390,077,428 of record NC_090928.1, on the reverse strand, counting down.
CATCATTGGTGCCAGTAGTCACATTGCTCTCCGCAACCCCTCCAGCAGTAGGGAGATGTCCCGGGGAACATTTTGGATAGGCGAAGGGGTGTGTAGTGCCATCTCATCAGTAATCGCACATTGTGCATTTTGTATTGCATGGAGACCGATGATGACCATACCGCTCTATATATTCCTTTCCATACCTCCCCTTGGGTTTCTATGGATAGGTCGGTTTCCCATTTCACTTCTGAAGGTGGGCGTGGACTGTGACCCCTCGTAACTAGTGCTCTGTACAACTTTGATATGAGACCTCTCGATGCTTGGGGGGAGCTTAAGATTTGCTCGAATGGTGTCAAAGGGCGCTTTAACGAATTGCCCCACCTTGGGTCATGCATGGCACTTCGCAGCTGGAGGAAGGACAAAGGGGAAACACTTGTGCCCTGCAAGTCAGCCTGTAATTCCTCCCGGGTTGTAAACACCTCATTTTTCCAAAGCTGTCCCGCCCGACTTAGACCCGCTTCGTACCATGACTGTGACTGCTGGACTGCTCTCAGTGAGTTTTGAATAGGTGGGGACCAGATGCAACTCAAAGGAGAGGGCCATGTTGTGATTCCCTGCATGGCCCGGGATGGACGCCAGAGAGACCATAATACCTTCAGAATGGGGTGCTGTTTAATCCTTTGTGTCATGGCTGATCTTGGGACCCACAACCACTCTCCCAGGGTGACCGGATCAAAGATGTCGTTCTCTATTGCCACCCACTGTTTCTCTGGGTTTTCCCACAGATGATCCGGGAGTATGCGGAGTTGTGACGCTCTATAATATTCTCCCAGGTCTGGAAAGCTCATGCCCCCCATCTCTTTAGGTTGGATCAGTGTGGAATATGGGATCCTTGCTCGTTTGTCTGCCCATAGAAATCTTAATAGTAAGCGCTTTACCTCTACTAAGAAGGAATCGGGAACAATGACTGGGAGGGACTGAAATAAAAATAGGAATCGTGGGAGAATGTTCATTTTGATGGCAGTAAAACGCGTCGCCCATGACATGGAGAGTTTGCGCCATCTGGAGATATCATTTTGGATGGCTACCCACAGTGGTGTGTAGTTGGCTTCGAAAAGGTCAGACAGGGAGACCGTTATATTAAACCCTAGGTAGCGGACTAAGTCGGTTTGCACCTTGAAATCCCAATCTGTCTTTAAACGTAGTGCTAGGTCTGTATTGTCTTTCAAGGGGACAGCTATGGTTTTTTGTAGGTTGACCCGAAAGCCTGATAGGGGACCGTATCGCAACAACTCTTGGAAAAAAGCGGGGATAGAAGTAGAGGGTTCGGTCAGATATAAAAGGATATCGTCGGCAAACATCGCCAGTTTGTACTCCCTGCCGCCTCGCGGGATTCCTCTGATGCTCGGGTTGGACCTGATGGCTTGGGCAAAGGGTTCGATGACCAGGGCATAAATGAGAGGGGCGAGCGGACAGCCTTGTCTTGTACCTCGAGTAAGGTTGAAGGTTCGCGATGAGATACCATTGATCGATACTTTGGCCCGGGCAGATCGGTATAGTGCTTTCGCTCCTTGTGTCCATGCAGCTCCCAACCCCACCCACTCTAGAACAGCTCTCAAGAAGGACCACACAGCTCTCAAGAAGGACCACTCTACACGGTCGAAAGCCTTTTCGGCGTCTACTGATAACAAGAGGGGGTCCTCGCCGGCCTCTCGGAGAGTTGCCATGAGGTCTAGGGTTTTTCTAACGTTATCTGCCCCTTGCCGGCCTCTTACGTACCCTACCTGATCAGTGTGGATTTGTTGCGGGAGAATCTGGGCGAGGCGGGCGGCCAATATGCTGGAGTAAATTTTTGCATCTACATTTATGAGAGAAATTGGCCGGTATGATGAACACTCTATGGGGTCTTTACCTTCTTTGGGGATTACTATGATAATAGATTCAGTGAAGGAGTCGGGAGCTCGACCAGATTCTAAGATGGAAGTAAATAGTTTGGCGAGGAATGGCGCAAGTGTGCCGGCGTTTCTCTTATAAAAGGCTGGCGTGAAACCATCCTGTCCCGGGGCTGAGCCAACCTTGAGGGCTGAGATCGCTCCCTGCACCTCTGTTGCCGAGATTGGGGCATTTAGCATTTCTAGATGTTCTTCCGTGATGGGTGGGCGTGACATATTGGTTAGGTATTCTTTGATGTCGGGGGAGGTGCCATCAGTCTCAGCAGCGTATAAGTCTGCATAAAAATTGGAGAAGCGAGACACTATGTCTTGGGGATTTGTGAGTGGGATGCCTTGTTCATCGTTTACTTTGTGGACTGCTCTATCTGCCCTCTGTTTGCGGAGTCTGTTCGCTAGCATGGTGTGCGCTTTGTCCCCCTTTTCAAAGAACTTCTGTTTGAGGTATTTAATCTGAGTGAGGGCTTTGCCTTTCCATATATCTTTTAGTTCCTCTCTCATTTTCCTAATTCTCATTTCTGTATCAATATTGCTAGTGGGGAGCTCCCTAAGGGAGCGTTCCAGTCGAGTGATCTCCTCCTTAAGTTTTTTCTCCTTGAGTAGCCGGAGTCTTTTTTTGGCGGCCCCCTCTGATATAAGAATGCCCCTTAATGTGGCTTTACCTGCTTCCCACACTGTGTTCAGTGACATACCGTCAGTGTCGTTAATGTCAAAGTATTCTGTGATGGCTTCCGAAAGGAAGTCCTTGAAAATTGGGTCTCTGCATAACAGGTCGTTACATCGCCACCGGCGATCCAGGGCTGGGAGTGGGCCCAGGTCTAATTCTAGGCCGCACAGGTCGTGGTCTGACCAGGCTACTATTTGGATGGATGTACTTAAAATGTCACCCTCGTTTTCCGCCCCCAGTAGTAGGTAATCAATCCTGGAGAAGGAGTGGTGTGGTGGAGAATAAAAAGTAAAGGCTTTTTCCCCTGGGTGAGTTACATGCCAGGTATCTATTAGATGATGTTCCCTGAGCTGACTTGCGAATCTGTCGCCCTGTAGTGTGCTTGGGGGTAGGGAATTTGGTCGAGCTGAGTACCAGTCGCATTCACGATCTATAGCTACGTTAAAGTCACCCCCGCAAATTAGTGAACCCTCCCTCCATTCCCCAATGAAATCGAACAGGGGGTCAGTGAAGCTCGCTTGCCCCTGGTTGGGGGCGTAGACTGCGCACAGTGTGATGGTACGTGTTCTCAGTGTCCCCTTGAGTGCGACATATCTCCCGTGCGTGTCTCTGTGTATATGAAGAACCTGCATTCCCAGGGACCTACGCAGCAAAATGCCCACACCCCCCTTCTTCTCCGGTCCAGATGCCCAGAATGCTTCCCCTATGTCTCTCCCTAAGATCTTTCTTTCTCCACCTTTAATATATTTTGTTTCTTGTACGAAGAGAAAATCTAGTTTGGATTGCGCGAACTGTCTCGCTAGCATTGATCTCTTTTGCGGGGAATTTAAGCCCTTGACATTGAGGGAGCCGAAGACTATGCCCTGTGAGTTAGCCATATTCTAGGGTTTGGATAGCATTTTTCGTATTGTGGCTTGCTTGACCCCTTTGTTCCATATTGGAGTTAGTGAATAACTGCCTTGTGTTGTGGTACTTTTGAGTTGGTTCTTTGTGCTTCACGAGCTTGCTTTGTCGAGTGGTTAATTGGATCCCCCCGTCCCTTCCGCCCCTTCCCTAGTGTGGAGTGCTATACGGGACATCCTCACCCCACGGAAAGGGAAGAGAGTAAAGAAAAAAGAAAGGAGACGCCCTCGTTCAAAGAGGGCCACTTTAGGAGAACCCCTCTTCAAGCCCTGGGTGTAACTTTGTTCTTTGTGCAGGGACAGAATGCATAGGAGACCGTAATGGTGGACATAGACCTAGAGTGTCTCCCAGCCCCTAACCCCGTCTAGGCAAACAAACTTTAAAGAGAAAAAAAAAAGACTTCCATGGAGCTTCATGGCGACCATTTCGGCCCGAGTTAGAGCCCCTAAACAGTGTACAGACACAAGGTGCAGTGTAGGCAGTTTAAGGAGTGTTCAAACGTTTGAATTTCCATTTCTGTTGCACACGGCCTCTTCTCGAGGGCTTTTCAGTTGGATCTCGGCGCGGGCCCTTTGGTTCCCTTCGGCCCTCTGCGTCTGAGTCTCTTGCTGGACCTTGTAGGTGGCGACGAGCTCGTTCCGCCTCTTCCACCGAGGTAAGCCTGTATTCTTCGCTATCAAACTCAAATGTGAGGGAGAATGGGTGGCCCCATCGGTATTTAACGCCTTTCTCTCGGAGCCAGATCGTGAGGGGACGACACCCTCTTCTTTAAAGGGTCATCGCTGAGAGGTCTTGGTATGTCTTGACTGTTGAGCCACGGAAATCGATCGTGTCCTTCGTTCTTGCTTTTTGTAGGATGTCCTGCTTTTGCATATAGTAATGACATTTGATTAGGACCGATCGAGGGCCTCTCGCTGTGCCCCCTGCCCTGTGCACCCTGTCGAACTCGAGGGTTGGGGGGGCGGATTCATCATAGAGAGACAAGATTAGGGATTTCACCGTGCTCTCCAGGCTTGACTGTGTCTCTCCTCGCTCTTCTTCCAGACCGATTATGCGGATGTTGGAGCGTCGCTCCCTATTTTCAAGGTCGTCCACTTTTGATTCCATGTCCCTTTCCTTCTGCTCGAGGTCTAGTAGTCTAGCCTCGTATTGCATGGTGGCGATGTCTCCTGATTGTTGGTTATTTTCAACCGCTTCCAGGCGGTCCTCAACTTTGGCCACTTTCGTTTGTAGGTCTGATACTATTTCAGTCAGGTTATTTCTCATTGATCTAATCTCCCCAAGCAGCAGACGGATGTCCGACTTTGTTGCGCTGTCGCCGTCATTGCCTGGAATATCTGAAGTGCTTTGGGCTTCTTCCGCTTCCATGGCTGCGTTATTACGTCTAAATTTTCTCAGGGTTGCCAAGATTCGTGGATCCAGCTTTGATACCTATGGAGGCTCCAGGCTATTGTTGCAGTGAGCAAGGACTGCTGTGCCGAGGTGTGCTTATACCCACGATCGTGTTTCTGTGGTTGGTTGGATCTTCGGGTGGAGACACTCTCAGCTCCGTGGTGGGCTGCCCTGGACTTTGTGGCACGTTGCCTGCGTTTTTGCCCTAAGCGACTCCGGTGCGGACTCAGTATCGCCCCCACCCCCCAAAAGCACTGCTCGGGTGGGTCGGCTGCCTCGCTGTACGGCTGTCTCTGCGCCCCGCAAGGTGCGTGGAGGGCCCTTGATGGTCCTTGGGTTGGCTGCGAGGCTCCGCTAGTGGTGACGAGCTACCACAGGGTATGGTACTCGTGGGGGTCCGTGATGTGGGAGCGGCGGATCGGAGCTGTTGGGGTAGACTTTGTGGTCACTCTGTGTTTGGGATTGCGGGAATGGCCGCTCTGCGCTCTCGATGCTTGGTGAGGAGGGGGGAGCCTCGGTTGGGCGGAGGAAACACGGGCCTCCTTCCGCAGGCGGCTTGGTGTCTGTGGCCTGCTGCCGTGTACGGCCCCCTAGGAGAAAGCGTATAGTGGCTGTGTGCCTGGGCCCTCGAGAGTTGCTGAACGGAGGTGCAGCGTGGCCCGAGCGTGCAAGTGTTGAGGTGAGGCGTGGGTGGAGGGATATGACCCTCGCTTGCGGTTAGCGCCGTAGAGTGGGACTGCAGAGTCTTAGGAGTTGGCTCCGATGGGGGGGGGGGGCTGGCTCCCGAGCGGAAAGGCCCGCTTGGGGCACTGCTTACCCGCACCGGGCCGCTCACTCCGGTTGCTGCCTGCCTGGCCGGTCGCTTAACCTCCTCCGGTAAGCCAGGTGCTACGGACCGCTGTGGCTGTTCTCGTAGCTGCCGCACCTCGTTGTAGGGCTGGAGTTCTCCCGTCCGCTGGGTGCAGGATGCTACTGGCGGGCTGGTTTTAGTCCTTGTCGGGTTTCTTCATACGCGCGCGGCGCGTGTCTCAGATGACGGCGGCCATTTTTTTTTCTTTCTCCCCTCTCCTCGCTTTTCTGAGTACGGGCCTTCTGTGCTGCCCGGGGGCTTCCGATCGGAGGCTGATTTCTGCTTTTCCTCGCAGTCTCGTAACCTGGGTTATGGCTGGGTGGGTACCAGGACCCCTTATCTTCTTCGTCTGCTGGTTTTTCCGTGCTGTAGTTTCCCCTGCACTGCTCGAAAGGCGATTTTATCGGGCTTGAAGAGGGAGACGGTGGCTCAAGCGACCATCGCGTCTGCGCCCCCTGGTGGTCTCCCGTCGGCTGAGACTTTTAGTCATTAACGGAACACAAAGTTTTGGTAAGGAAGAAATTGGATGAAGATGTTTTGGACGTAAGGATGAAAGGGATGATGATATCTGAAATGTGGATTATGTCCAAGAAAGAGAAAGGGACATCAGGTTGATCCATCATTTGTCCTGGTCGGAGGAGGAGGAGATCAATCAAGGACTAAACTGACCCAAAAGATTGTACAGTGCCATAATCCAGCATGGGTTAAGCAATTGTGATGGTTGTGAACATGCAGATGGTGGGTGGAAATGGCTAAGTGCAATATTAAGTCAGCCTTTCCTCGGGCATCTGGATGATTTCCCTTTCTGAGCATTCCATTACTTATGGATTTAGTGCTGTTAAAAGTTATTAAAAACCTTCTTGGAATGGGCGTTTGAGCTATGGGCATCATCAAAACAGATACAGCAGTATTTGAACAAACATTTTTCAGTTAAGTGGATTGCGCCAGGCTGCTGGAGGCTTTTGTGGATTTGTATGTGACTTGGGCACCTGGATCTTGAAAAGAAAGACGACCCAACAGTAGTGTTGACCACTTATGGGCTTTAGCTAGACTTGGTGGAGATGGAGTTAAGTCTTCCGGAGGACAAGTTGAGGAGGTTGAAGTGGTTGCTGGATGAAGTGGCTAGCAGGAAGAAGTTTACAGTCAGAAGGTGGCAACAGTTGTTAGGGCAGCTTAACGCCACATACAGAGTTGTGCCGCAAGGGAGATTTTTCTGTAGGCAATTGATGTTGGTGCTACCAGTGGGGAAGAAACCACAACTTAGGATTGTGACTATGGCATGAGTTACAGAGGATCTGGGAGCCTGACAGGAGTTTTTGGAAGAATTGAAATATGTGTCAAAGTGTTTCCTGGAACAGCCAGCACTCTGGACATATTCTCAGACGTGACAGGGTAAACAGATCTGGGAATATATTAGACCGGGAAGTATTGTTCAGATTGTTCAGGGGGCGGCTGGAGGAATGGCAAGTAAAGTGACACAGCATCACCTTTCTGGAAATCTTTCCAGTGCTGGTGGCACTGCAGCTTGGCCAATGAAAGGAAAACACAAGCGTGACAGTTGTGGTACACACCAAGAGCACAGTGTGATGAATCTGGGCTATCCGTATGTTCTTTCGAGGGGGAGCCACCCCCTCTGAGGCTAGGAAGGTGAGCTGGCTCAGCAAGACCCTCCCTAGGAGCGGGGGCATGCGGCACCTCAATGGGAGTGACTTCCCCTCTTGGGGACAAGGACTCTCATTCCTGTAAGGAACTCCCTGTGCAGTGTACATTGTCTGCCTACATGAGAATCAGAAAGACTGTTGTTACTTCTGTTTTGGACTGACCAAACAGCGACAATTCTTCAATTTCTTTGGCTTCAGGTAATGCTGAACCTCGCCTGAACTCCACAGCCAAAGAACCGCGACACACCCTTTTATTTGTGACAACATACATAAAACGATGAGGAACCTAGAATAGAGGGGAGAGAATCCTATGGAGAGGTGAGCCTCCATGCTAGACTACAGAGCCAGTGGTAGTGTGGAGAAAGAACAGGCTCGCAAGGGTACGACGTCCTTTCATTGCCTGCATTTTCATCCCATGGCATTTTAACGTGCATATTACAACGAATATGCTCATCGAATGTTTTAGGGGGGGTGGGAAAGGGCAGATAAGGGTTTGGGCGGGTAGGCAATAGCAAAAAATAAGGGTGGGAGGGGGCTTGGGAAGAAGGGAATCCTTACCGTTAATTCGGTGGTGACAGGGCGTGCTGAAGAAGAGTGATGGATGAACAACGGCAGGATAAAATATCAAAAAGGAAGGTTAGTGTGGATTTCTAGACCCGGGCGGCACGAGGTGCACACTAGTATCGAGGAGGTGCACTGACTGCAGGGCGTCCAATTGTGCACATGGAGCGTCCAGCAATGAGTAGATAATCCAGATAGATGAGCAGGTAAAGGATTGTGTGGTCCAATGTCCTGGGATGGGAGGCAGGGAAGAATAGTGCCAATGGTCACCGTAAGCGGCGGCAGCTAAGCAAGTCCGTTAAACAGCAGCAGGGTTCGGCACATGTGTTATCCATTCAGCCAGGAGCAGTCCGTGTGACACAGCAGCAAGGTCGGTACATGGAGGATCAATCAAACAAAAAGCAAGAAAGAGTAGTCCATGTGAACAGCAGCAGGGTTCGGTACACAGAGGATCAAATCAGACATCAGCGCTAAACAAGGGTAGTCCGTGTGACACAGCCGAGGGTTCGGTACACAGGTAATCGCTCAAGGAAACAGAAGGCACCTAGCAAACGAAGACAGAACTTCAATTCGCCAGGAGCTACTTTAAACAGAAGCAGAGTTTGGCGGGCTGATGATAATTTTATGCCTTGATGAGAACGAGGAACAGGCCGCCATTGGCGGAGCAAATCACGTCGTAAATCACGTGGTACACCGAGCATGATGGGGAACGAAGGCAGTTATGTTGTGACAGCGGCTGCTGTAGCCTGTCTCCATGGCAACTTCCAATGCCGAAGGAACGGAGCGAAGTATCGCTGCATGACACGCTGAACAGCTGGAAATCTGCTATTGCCAGTTGTGGCGGATGCGTGTCTGCTTGAATGCATCCTGCAAGCTTGAGGTGCAGGAATTAGCTGCCGAGTTGTGACACCTGCGATCCGTACGAGAAGTACATTAGCTGTCGAGCTGAGCAGCGGAAGGGAAGCAAACGCTCCCGAAAAGGTAATGCTGTGGAGAGGGGCGAGAAGAATGAATTGAGGCTGGGACGGACACAAGGGTTACGGGAGCCAGATAAACCCGAATAAAGATAAAGCATGCCAGAGGGCTTTGGGGAGCCCTGAGAAACCTGAAAGATATTGCCATGGCTGACTGGAGGAGTCTGCAAAAACCCTAACGAGCAGATGACGTATCGAGGTATTGCGGACGCAAACCTGATAGTGGGCCTGAGGTCTTTAGGAGTCCTGGAAACAAGAAACCTAGACAACAGAATGGTGAAGAGAGAGAACCAGAAGGGTTCAAGTGTTTGAAAACCAGAGAACAACACATTCAATCACTAAGCAGGAAATGGTTCAGTTGTATTAAAATGTATCTGGTCTTTCCTGAGGAAAAGGAAACCATATGAAATATATATGAAGACTTGACATTTGGCATACAGAATCTACAGAGAGGCTGAGGACTGTAATGTGAGGATTTTGTGAACTTTTCTTTTAATCCTTCTGTTTGGAGAGAGATCCAAAGCATTGGGCCAAGCAGTCACCAAGGACAGAGGATAATGCTCCGGCCTTCTCCTTTTTGTTAAGTTTTCTTAGGTGGTAGGGACAGTTATCTGAATAGGATCTGGACTAAGAACAATTTCTTTTGGGACATTTGACAAGCGCCATTAGTTCTAGTTTGTTAGGCAAAGCTTCCCTCATAGTGATAGGGCTCAACATGCGTTTTCCTTTTTACTTTAATAAAACACCTTTAACATGGCACATAATAGTTCGAGCCCTTCTGGTTCACCACAGCAGTCGCTATGATATGCATGTAATCTAATAGCGACAAGTGAGTTTTGAAGATGAGGAGGTTGGTACGGTTATGTCTGAAGTGGGACAAGCTTTTAGGGCCAGGTATTTTCTGGGTGTGGACAACTGCATTGCTGATGCTTTATCAAATTAACAGTGAACACGATTCTATGGGCAGGCTTCAGGAGCGGTTTTGGTGGCCAATGCTGGGCATGGCAGAGATGGAACAAGTTACTTACCTGTAACTGTTGTTCTCCAGCATGGGTCTGGCATGGATTCACATGCTCATGAATATTCCCCGTCGTCAGGCTGGGAATCCTCGGTAAAGAAAAAATCAGTATCAGTTTCGTTTCTGATCTGTCTTTCGTAGTAGTAACCAATCACTGATCTCTGCGTCATACTGACCACAGCCAATGATTGCCCTCTACCTAAGCCCCGCCTCTGGCAGCCATCTTCAGATTTGGTAGCACGTGAAGTGGCAGTATGACCAAGTGAAGAGCCGCAGAGGGGTAGGCGGGAGGGTTCGCATGTGAATCCATGCCAGACTCATGCTGGAGAACAACAGTTACAGGTAAGTAACTTGTTCCTTCTCCAGCATGGGGTCTGGCATGGATTCACATGCTCATGAATAAAGAATACATAGCAGTACACACATGCACAACCACGGGAGGTGGCAAAGGCTCAACATTAAGCATTACATCAAACTCAACATTAAGCAATTCTTACCTCCTCACCAGGCTCACCTTAGGCGAACAGATTGCGCAGCACTGCTTGGCCGACCCTGGACTCCTCCCTGGAATCCCGATCGACGCAGTAGAATTTCGTGAAGGTGTGCGTCGACCTCCACGTAGCAGCCCTGCAGATGTCCAGCAAGGGCACACCAGATAGGAACGCCGTGGTAGCTGCGATCGCTCTGGTGGAATGAGCTCTCGGACGGCCAGGCAGCGGTCGGTTTGCCAACCGATGACAGTACATGATACAGCCGGAGAGCCATCTGGAAATGGAGGCCTTTGAGAGAGCCTTCCCCTGATTGACAGGTCCAAAGTTCACAAAAAGTTGTGACGTCTTCCGAAAACACTTCGTGCGGTCCACGTAAAACTTCAGGGCTCTAGCCACATCCAGCGAGTGCAAAGTCCTTTCGGCCGGCGACGAAGGCGACAGGAAGAAAACAGGCAACACCAAGGGTTTGTTGAGGTGGAAGTCCGACGGCACCTTGGGCATGAAGGAGGGGTGCGTCCTGAGCACTACCCTCGTGTCGTGAAAAGTCAAGTACGGGGGCTTGCAGGAAAGGGCTTGGATCTCTCCCACTCTTCGTGCGGAGGTGATGGCCACAAGAAACGCTGTTTTCCACGACAAGAACTTCAACGGAGCCGAGTGCAGAGGCTCGAACGGAGGTCCCATGAGCTTGGTCAGCACCACGTTGAGCTCCCACGCCGGGGCCGGAGCCTTCACCAGCGGGAACGATCTGAACAGTCCCTTCATGAATTCTTTCACCAGACGATGAGACCACAAAGACGTCCGCCCCGTGGTTCTGGTGTATCGGGAGATCGCAGCAAGATGAATCTTGATGGACGCGTGCGCCAGTCCAGCCTTGGCCAGCGTCAGAAGGTACGGCAGTACCTGGGGAGCCGTAATCCGTAGAGGGTTAATCTTCTGTGCGTGGCACCAGACAGAGAACCTCTTCCATTTGTGTCCATAGCATTTAAGAGTTGAGGACGCCCTGGCCTTTGCAAGAACCTCTTTGCAGTCGGCCGGTATGTCGTATCCTCCAAACTCTAACGCTGCAGGAGCCAGGCCTGCAAGTTCAGCGACTTCGGGTCGTGATGGAGGATGGCGCCTCCTTCCCTGGAGAGAAGCTCCGCGTCCACTGGCAGCTTAATTGACGGGGACGCTGACAAGTCCAGAAGGTCCGGGAACCATATCTGCCTCGGCCACGCAGGTGCGACGAGGATCATCCTGCACCGTGACCTCTTGAGCTGGTTGATGAGCCGGATCAGCAATGGCAATGGAGGGAACGCGTATAGAAACAGGCCCTCCCAGGGGAACGAGAAAGCATCGCCCATGCTCCTCGGCTGGGGAAACCTGCTGGCGAACCTCCGGCACTTGGAGTTCGTCGCCGTCGCGAACAGATCGATCTGGGGTGTGCCCCACCGTCGGAAGAGGCGGTCCACTAGATCCTGTCGTAGTTCCCACTCGTGGCACGAGCGCAGCTCTCTGCTGAGCGAGTCGGCGATGGTGTTTTTTATCCCTGCCAGATGAAACGGCACCAGAAACATCCCTTGGGCGACGGCCCAATGCCACAGATCCTGCGCCTCCTTGGACAGGGCTGGGGACCTGGTTCCGCCCTGCTTCCTGATGTAGAACATGGTGGTGGTGTTGTCGGTGAAGATCCTCACCACCTTGCCCTTGAGGGACGGAAGAAAGGACCTGAGGGCCCAAAACACTGCACGGAGCTCCAGGACGTTGATATGGAGGGACTTCTCCGTCGGAAGCCAAAGGCCTCTCACGTGCAGATTTTCGGTGTGCGCTTCCCACCCTTCCAGGGAGGCATCCGTGGTCACTGTCTCCTGGTGGCCGGGGGTCTGGAAGTCCATGCCCGCCGTCAGAGGCGCGCGGGTGCCCCACCACCGGATCGCTCGTCGGAAACTCTCGTCGAGTGTGACCCTCTCGCCGAAGCTGCCCGTCGTCTGGATCCAGCGCGCGTCCAGGAACTCCTGCAACGGGCGCATCCGGAGCCTGCACAGGCGGATGAGATAAATGCAAGAAGACATCATTCTGAGGAGGGACTTGATGGACCTCACCCTGGCCGCGTCCGCAACCAGCATCCGCTGCACCTTGCCCAAGATGGCCCTCGTCCTTTCCTCCGACGGAGAGGCCAGAAGCGACACTGTGTCGAGCTTCGCTCCCAGAAACAGTGCGTCTTGCGCGGGCACCAGGTGGGACTTGGCGTAGTTTATGGAGAATCCCAGGTCCGTGAGTAGTTGGACGGTCCTTGCCGTGTGCTCCACGGCGAGCTCCTTCGTCTTTGCTCGGATGAGCCAGTCGTCCAGGTAGGGGTAGACGTGGATCCCCTCTCGGCGCAGCTGCGCCGCCACCGGTGCGAGGCACTTGGTGAACACCCTGGGTGCCGACCTCAATCCGAAGGGAAGGGCTCTGAACTGGTAGTGACGCCCTTGGACCACGAACCTGAGAAACTTTCGGTGTCCTTTTAGGATGGGAATATGGAAGTAGGCATCCTCCAAATCCAACGACGACAGGAAATCGCCCTCCTCCAGTTGACCAAGGACGTGTTGGAGGGTGACCATCCGGAACTTCTGTGCCTTGATGAATTTGTTCAGTCGTCGTAGGTCCAGGATGGGACGCCATCCTCCCGTCTTCTTCACGAGGAAGTATCTTGAGTCAACTCCGGAGCCCCAAAGCCTCTTTGGGACGAGCTCGATGGCGCCCTTCTTGAGCATCGCCTTTACCTCCAAGAGAAGTTGAGGGACGTGATGTTCTTTCCTGGCCACAGGGGGGACGCGCGGGCACCTCTTTAGAAACTCGAGCGCGTGACCCTGAGCTAGGGCGCCCAGCACCCAACGGTCGGTGGAGATGGACTCCCACACGCTGACGAAGCTGAGTGCTTCGGTGGGGGCCCGACCCCACGGCCGGTTCAGTCCTGCTTCGACGAGGCTTTGCCGCCTTGTCCTCCTTGGCGACGACAGGGTCCACCTGACTTGCCTCGTCCCCTGTAAGCTTCCTGTGACGACGAACGGGCCGCTTGACGGTAGGTGGAAAATCCGCCGCTGGAACCTTTGGAGGCACCCTGTTTGCCTCCGCCGCTCCGAAAGGGCGGCCGCCGTTGCTGGAGAACCCCAAGAGCCCGGGCCGTCTCCGTGTCCGCCTTGATGGCTTGAAGGGAATCGTCCACTGTTTTCCCAAACAGGTTGTTTCCGTCGAACGGCATGTCCAAGACTCTGGTCTGCACGTCCTGACGGAAGTGAGTAGCCTTGAGCCATCCACGCCGCCTAAGGCACACGCCGTTGCCCAACTGGTGGAATCCAGTGTCAGTGATGTCCGTCGCAATCGTAATGGCGTGGTCCGACGCCACTTCTCCTTCCTGCAAGATCTCTAGGGCTTCCGCCCTCTTGTCGTCTGGTAGGAAGTCCAGAAGGGGGGCCAGTTTGTACCACAACTCCCTGTGGTAGCGGGCTACGATAGCCAAGGCGTTGGCCGCCTTAATCGTCATCGCTGCCGACGAGATGACTCTGCGTCCCATCGTGTCTAATTTCTTTCCCTCGCCGTCCGGCGGGGAGGTTGACGTAGAGGCCGCGCCCCCCCGCTTTCTTCCTGGCCGCCGCGGAGACGACCGAGTCCGGGGTCGGCTGTGCCCAAAGGCACAAGGGGGCCGCGTCCGGGACCCGGTACTTCTTCTCGTACCGATCCCTTCTAGCCGGCGTCGTGGATGGGTTCTTGAGGAGGGCGAGGCCCTCATCCCAAATATCGTCCAGTAGAGGTACAGCGAGGACCGTCTTCCTCTTGGCCTCGCGCCGTTGATAAAGGAAACCTTCCTTCTTCTCTTCCGGGCAGAGCTGGAAAAGCTCGGATGCCCTGGCGATCATGGAGTGAAACGATCCAATCTCGTCGGGCGGGGAAGCCCGGGTGGGAGGTGACGACGGGAGATCCTCGTCGTAAACCTCGTCGTCTGTACCCGTTGCGGCCGTGTCAGTCCCCGTATCATCCCCACGTGTCGTGGACGGGGAGGATGGCTGAACAGGGCGCGATGGCTGAAAAGGAGGTGGAGGATGAATCCTTCTTCTCTTAGGGGGAGGGCTCCCAGAAGGGCCTGGCTCCGGGTCCCCCGTCGGGAGCGGTTCCTCCGTTGGTGGTAACAGCAGTCTCGTCCTTATCTCTGAGCATAAGGACTGTATAGCGAACAAAATGGCCGCCGAGTTGTCTTGCGGCACTGGTTGAGGGGAGTCCGATGGGCGGTCAGGAGCCCCGTCGGCACCCTCGACGTTTTCGTCGTCTCCTACGTCGGGGTCCCTCCCGACGGGCTGGTCTTCTTCCACGCCAACGCCGTGGCTTAGGACTTCGACCAGCTCCTCCTCAGAGGTTGAGGCCGAATCCACGACGACCTCCTGCCCCCCCCTTTTTCTTCTCCGTCGGAGGTTTCACAGGGGTCCTGTCGATGGGCATGAAAGAGGACTCCCTCCGCGGTGGCAGGGAGACTCTGGGCCCCGAGGTCGCCACCACTGGTGTAGCCTCCACAGGCTGAGCCAGGGCCGCCGCGACTGTCTCGATAGAGGCCTTGGCCGGATGGATTAAGGCTTTCACCACCTTAGGTGCACTCACCGCCTTCTCCTTGGGGGGAGGGTCACCGCCTCGCTCCCCTTCCGATGGGGCCTTCGAGCTCGACCGGGGTCTCTCCAGGAGCTTCACCGGGTGCTCGGCCTTCCTCTTACCCGAGCCAGAGCGTTGGCTCGTGGTTGATGGCGCCGGGGAGGATGCGCCCTGCCTGGCACCCGTAGAGCCCGACCGTTCGGCGCTCCCGGTGCCAGCGGACTCGCGGTGCTTGGCCTTCTGTTGGACCCCCGTCGCCGGGGCGCCCTCAAAGGTCTTAGAAGACCGCTCGGACTTCTTCTTCTTCTCGCCTGACGGGCTCTTTCCTTCCAGCCAGTTGGCGAGATGTTGATGGCGGTCCTTCATGGTCCGCTCCGACATATTGCCGCAAAACGCAGTCCTTCTCCACGTGCGTCTTGTCCTCATGTAGGCAGTAAAGGCAAAGGGAGTGTTCGTCCTCCTTAAAGACATTCTGAAGCTGGCATCCAGGGCAGACCCTGAACAGCTTTCCGGGCGTCGAGCTTCCCTTCTCCTGGGCCATGTCCGAGATGGGCCTGAGAAACTTCTGGAGTCCTCCAAAAGCGTGGCTCGACAAAATCTTCACCCTTGAGGGGCGTAGACAAATCCGACACGGGTCCCCGTTGATCGGATGAAGAATCGGTGGAGCTTGTGGCTCTTTTGACCGAAAAAGCGAAATTTTTTTGAGAAAAAACGTGAAAAAATAGCACTAACGCTCGAGAGCAATAGCACGAGGATCCCAACACTTGAACGTGCGGTAAAAATCTGAAGATGGCTGCCAGAGGCTGGGCTTAGGTAGAGGGCAGTCATTGGCTGTGGTCAGTATGACGCAGAGATCAGTGATTGGTTACTACTACGAAAGACAGATCAGAAACGAAACTGATAGTGATTTTTTCTTTACCGAGGATTCCCAGCCTGACGATGGGGAATATTCATGAGCATGTGAATCCATGCCAGACCCCATGCTGGAGAAGTTGGCACTTGGAGTTTGAGGGCACGGGAGCTGGTGGAATCAACAAGGATGGCATACAGAGTGGCATGGGCAGTATTTCAGGAAAGTGGGTTGCGAGCACGTGTGGGGTTGGGACAAGAGGTGGGGGAATAGAGAAGGAATGGCGCAGTAAGATTCTGTTGCTTATCAAGGTGCTCATCGCCAGAGATAAATGCCGGGCTGAAGTTCTATGGCCGGTGGTTTGGGGCCTATAAGACTTCAGCTGGGGATTTGGGGAGGATGAGGACTAAAGGATATGCCAGGCAGAGGGGAGCTTTGACGGAATTGCACAGGCCAATATTTGGAGATATGGAAAGAGTAGTCGGGTAAAAAGTGGAAAAGGTGCGTTATTCATTATGGGAGTGGTTTCATGTTGGAAGCATTAATCACAATTATGTTTTGGGGGCGATCAGGGTCTCTGAAATGGTGGGGAAGGCAGATCTGGTCCTACTGTGGACCAAAGACATGGTGTAGGGGAAGTGAGGGAGCGTGCAGCAGTCTGAAAGTGAAAGATGGACCAGAGGTCCGGGTAAGATGGTATTTGTTTGGTAAGAGTGATGGGGAAATAGTGAGAGCCGAGATGGAAGGAGGGGAAAGGGGGATATTTTGTGCATGAAGAGGAGTCAGGTGTCAGTGGAAAAGTGGAAATGGCTAGTGGTAGCATGAACGGACCCTGCAAACTTCAGCCAACACTGGTTTCAAATTGGTGTGGCATGCGAAGGGGCCAGGATTGACATGGTGGGGGTGGGGGAGAGAGGCTAAGACAGCTGGACAGGTGGAGATCAACAAAGTATATGGGATACATGAGGAGGTTTGTTTGAAAGGAAACAAGGGGCAAATGATAGATAATCGTTTGGTTGTTCCAGACCCAGACAGTATGAAAGATCCGGATATGCAGCCACTTGCTCGTCAAATGGGCAGGGAATCGACCTGCGAGGACGACAAATGGGGGGCAACTGGGTTGATTGCCGATGTGGTGAAGGGGAATTAGCCCAGTCGATGGGCCGTAAGATCGCGAAGTTGATGTAAAAGGATCTGGGAGTAGTGCACAGTTTGTGGCCAGATTATCTCCAACAGGTGGCACACAGCTGCCATTCCTGGGAACTGAGATATATCTGATGAACTTGATGGACCTGGTGGACAAATTCATAAAGGAGGACCAAAAGGGCAATATGAAGGGTATGGGCAACAAACACTATCTGGGGAAGAGAAGGGTGGTTGCCAGTAAGAAACATTAATAAAAGCTGTGGAATGTAATCTTCAGTTAAGGACAGTTTGGGGTTTAAGTTGTTGGCAAAAATTAGGAAGAAACAAAAAGGTAGCTTGTACTAGAGCGGGCAGGTGCGCTAGAGAAGGAACATAGGGAAGGAAAGAAGAATTGGGAAGGGAAAGTAGAAAAAGGTCAGAGGCATTGCTAGGGGGGACCGTGAGGGGGTATAGCCCTGTGTCTTTTGGTTGTAGCCCCAGATGGAAGCTCAGGGGCTACAACCAAAAGGCTACCTAGCCCCGAGTCCCGACAGTCCCGTCATTACCGTAGACCAGAATCTTTTCCAGACCTAGCAACACCCCTGGTCAAAGGCCAGGAAAGAAAGAACCAGGCTGAGACACACCAGCTGGCAAATACGAGGAGACAGTGCACGTTTGGAGGGATTGTTAGGGAAGGTGAGAGGGGAAACATCCCTGGAAACAGCACACACGATAAGGCAATATGCCAAGGACATTTGTAAACGGACGTGCCTTGAAATAAAGCAGCCTTTCATAAAACCTGAAAAATAAAGTCATGGGGCTGGTTTGCGTCATATTTCCTGATGCTCGGTTCCCTCGCTACATGTCAACTCGACATCTGTGTTAAACACACGATTACTGAAAACACTGCTACACCACAAAATAAAACTGGGAGGAAAGTGCTTTTCTGCAGAAACCTTCTCAAGCTGGAATGCGTTGACAAAGGATAGTCAAGAAACACAAAATCATCTGACATGTCGTGCATGCTAAAATCCTACCTATTCACACATTGTCCACAATAGAGCCACTGCACCATTATAGTCAGACCAGCAACACAAAACCAATTTTTGATGGCAGTGTGCTTCACACTGACATTACATAACACTTACACCATCATTTGTCTTAAAGTTTATATTTTTGAAGAGCACTCCCCACATATCTTAGTTGCTTCTTGGTCGCATAAAAAAAAGCAGTTTTCGTGGGAAGTACGAGTTTTCTTCAGAGCAACAGCTCCTGGAATAGAGATATGTACACTGGCAGGTACCAAGTGGCCTTTGCAGTGTTGCATGTGACCTCGATTTAGCTACTGTTAGCTAAAGTTCAGAAGTGAAACATCAGGACTTTATGTTAAATAGGAGTCTGCGTACCCATGCATGCTTTGAAATGTGCATCAAGCCAACCCCACATTGCTACCACTGAAGAAAGGGAGCTTGGCCTGTAATAGGAACTGGAAGAAAAGGAAATGGCGCATATTGGCGCCTTAATCACAAGAATTCTACAAATGGGCCTCTGCTGTTAATACAGATTTAGCCAGTCCCAATCTGGTCTCAAATCGCTGTCTGTGCAAATACTTTCAGGGCCGACCTGCGTGCATAGTCTCCGATTCGATCGGCGCTTTTCGCCATTGCCTAGCAACAAGCCCCACCTGGCAACTCTCAACCCCACTATTGGCCAAAATCCCCCTAACGGACAAAGCTTACTCTTTGCACCTTATTTAATATTGCCCCAGGTGACCTGTAGTTCTACACTGGCATGTTTTCCATTTACCAGCAAGCAGAGTGACCAATATATTACATTTTACGTGCCTATCAAAATCAAACTTTGCATCATGTATTCAGGGAAAAATGCATTTGGAGGCCACCAAGTCACGGGAAAGAAAAATACTGCAGAATGCAGCCCATCTTTCGGGTTGAATCTCTGCAGTTTTGTTGACTGCGTGCAGTGGCATGTAGAACGAGGTGGGTACTAGGACTGCAGTGTTAAAGATACTACATTCTCTGACCGCCATCTCATAGAAACATGCATTCACATTATTTTTTTTACCACTGATCACACAGGCTTATTTAGAGATGTAATTCAATACACATGAAAGGCCGTTAGTTTTCCCCTTTGGGGGCTGGAGCCACAAGGATAAGGGGCGGCGTGTAGTAGTCACTGTAGGCGTCATTCAGTCCCATTCACACACTTAGGGCAAGCTCGGGGTAAAAGCGGGTGAGAGGCTGTTTCACGAACACATCAGGGTTCAAAGAGCAATACTGATGTTTATAATCTATGTACTTCACGCACAGGCAACCACAACTCCTGCTCTGCGGCAAAGCCAGGCACAAAGCAGCCTCTGTTACCACTTCACCTCCAAAGCCCACCTTTTTATTTTACAGCGCGGTTTGCTACGCGTCAATAGGCAGTTCACAAGAATGTCCTCCTCGTGCTCCTCCGGTTAATCCTAGCAACTTGACACATTCCCTTTAGGATTTGTTCTGCTGTGCTTTTTTCTCTTGTTTTGGGTCCCAGACTCGTAATATAACTACTTGGGTTCAGTCTCCTGTCAAACAGTTATCCTTTCACAAAACTTCCCATTTGGGTATTGGCCCCAGACTCACAACATTCAATTCCACTTGGTGTACTCCACTGGCAAGCCTTCGTCCTTTCATCGCTATGGGTGCGAGTCCCAGACTCGTAATGTTCATAGTCGCTTGGTTTATTCTCCTGCCAAGTAACACTTCCAACATATGCTATCTCTCTTAGGGTGCGGGTCCCAGACTCGCAACACTCAATTCCACTTGGTGTACTCCCCTGCCAAGCCTTCGTCCTTTCATGGACTGTCTTCGCTATGGGTGTGAGCCCCAGACTCGTAATGTTCATAGTCACTTGGTTTATTCTCCTGCCAAGTAACACTTCCAACATATGCTATCTATCTTAGGGTGCGGGTCCCAGACTCGCAATGTTCAATTTCGTTTCAGATTCTCATATGGGTGTGCGTCTCAGACTCGCAAAGTTCGCATTGGCTTTTGGTTTTGTATTTCCAATGAGTGCGTGTCCCAAACCTGCGTGCGGTTCTCAGATCCCCTTTCTGTGGCCTCTGCCCCTTCAAATCCCCCGGACCTCCTGCTCCACTTGGGTAACCCACATGCCCGTTTGCTTCCCACTGGAAGGTACCGGCATACCCCGAGCAGTGACAGCTTCTCTGGAAACTCTGGTCACGTTCAGGGCTTTGCTGCAGCCGGCGTTCCGGACGTCTGCTTCTTCCTTGCGGTGCGTCCCCACTGCTGGGCACTTTGCCGGAGTTCGGTAGGCCCAGAGGATCCAGACGGCAACAAGAGAAGTCCTGGCTTCTGGGACTTTGCTTGTGTTCTCCTCTTCTTCCCCTCTCGGCTTCCCTCCAGCAAGCTCTCGTCCTGCTGGTCAATGCTCGGCTTGCCGGTTTCCTTCTTGGAGGATTGTCTCTCCATTGCATCTCAGCTGTATGACATTTAAACTCCTGCATTGGGAAAAGCAATTACTTTGGGCCAATCACATTCATTGGGAAACTAGAATGCTCATTCTGTTTTTGATAATGATCCTTGGACTCCTGATCATCATCTTCGTCTCAGTCCTTGAGAAGCTAGAATGCTTATTCTTTTTCCCCATAGTGATCCTTGGACTCCTGACCATCTTCTTCTGAGTACATGTCGGAGAGTCAGATCTAACAGACTTTGCATTTTCTAGGATTTGAACTTTATCAAGTATATTAGATTGATTAACCTGACTATAACAAATATTGGCTTTGTCAAAAGAAAGGGTAGGATTATACACTGTTGAGGGGTTAAGGGGTACTACGGCGGGGGCATACAGCGTTGTCTGGAGATAGTCGTCCCTAAACCCCATAACGGGGTTCCTCCACCATGTGATCCTCCCTCGGTGCACCACCCCCAGGGGGACTATTGTACTGTGGACGCACTGCCCTGGCCCCATGGAAAAGTTCTCCCCCTTTGGGAGAAGGGACAACATCCTCAGATTCGTCACACTATATATCAAATAAACAGACAAACCAAGCATGCATTTTCTGACCACTGAAAAATAGATTCTATAGGTGTCTGCTATGTTCTTTTTATGCTTCTTCTCAAGCACGCCAAACCACACGTTGGCCTTTTGAGTGTTACCTGTGACATCAACATAGCTACATGTTAAAGTTCAGAAGTGAAATATCAGGACTTTATAGTTTAAAGAGGAGTCTGCGTACCCATGAATGCTTTGAAATGTACATCAAGCCAACCTCAAATTGCTCCCACTCAATTAAATTAGCTTGGCCTACAATAGGAACTGGCAGAAAAGGAAGTGGCTCATATTGGCATCTTAATCACAAGAATTCTACAAATGGGCCATACAGATTTAGCCAGTCCCAATCTGGTCTTAAATCACTGCCTGTGCAAATACCACAGTCCACCCAACCCCCAAATTGAATCAGCGCTTGATGAAAGGTACATGCCTTTTCGTTATTCCCTAGCAAAACACCCCACCTGGCAACTCCCAACCCCATTATTGACCATTATTCTCCTAACAACCAAACGTTCCTCTTTGCTGCAACATATTTCCAAATGTGTCCTGGGATCCAGGCTTTCCCTTCCAACCTGCAGCTTGATGGCACCTGGCAGCAAATTAAACCCCATTCAATTTACTTGTCACCATCTGTAATTCATTTGAGGTTAAAAGTGAAGAAAGACATGGCACACGATTTACAGGAAGTTGCCTGGGCACCAAGTACACTATCACCTTACTTCTTGCACAGCGTTGCACACCTTCTAAAAAGGTATCCCACACCATTTCAAGGTAACACCGACTTAACCTCACAGAGTACATCAGAACCCCACACATAGCATCTGCCTGTTGCTAATATTACAGGACAACCCAAGGACTGTCTCTCGATGCTTGCTGTGTTTTAGACTATGGTCTGCACTGGAGAACAGTGATGAGGACAGTGTCATGGCATTTTAGAGCTTAACTAATACCAAAGTGGGATGAATCCGTTGATGTCATTGCTCCTTTCCCAGAGGTAGCCTCTTATAATGTGGCCAGGGGAGGGCAGCTGCTACCTGATCCTGGGGGCGGCTATATGGGAGGAGGTGACACTCAGGGGATGACCCAGCATCATTGGATGAAAACACATGTCCCCCTTTCCCTTTTAGGGATATCCCCTCAATTCCTCATGCCTTTATGGCATACTGCAGTAGACCCCTTCAATTAACCATAAAACCTGCTAATAACATCTTTCAGTATTCTGGGAATGTAAATACCAAAAGCTATGTATTATTCCCATCTGTATGGAAACACTGGGACGAGAAGGCTGAATGGAGCAATGAAGATCAGGAAAGCCGAGAAGCACAGGACGCGCTCTAGTGGTTGGGAGTGCATGATAGGTGTTGGGACATTTAAAACTCCAAACCAGCATGAAGCAGCAAGATGCTGTCAGAAGGAGCCTCATCCTCTACGTGCCGACCGAGGGACTGCTGAGCCGCAGAGGAGACCGTGGAGCCGGAAGGCTCGGGAAGTCAGCAGAGGACTGCAGAAGCAGATTTGCTGTGCTGGACCTTAGTAGGAAGCGGAGAGAAGTCTTCCTGATGGGAACCGGGACCTGAAAGCAGTTCCAACGTCGCCCGAACATGGAGGGGCTCAACAACGAAACGGGAGCCGCGAAGGACGTTCAAGCAGCTAGCTGAAACCGGTGAGCCTGTAAGAGCTGCTTCACGTTTACAGTGAGTGGACTAAAGAAGCGCACGAAAAGCCAGCGAGTCTTAGTAAGGGAAGCTGGGACACTGGGGCACTTCGGCAATGCTATTAAGAAAAGAGCAAACAAAGTGAAACGAATTTGAAATCCAATATTTGAAAAGAGTACCAGAAGTTAATGTAAGAAATAAGAAGTCAAGTATGAAAATCGGAAGGGGGTTCTAGCTAGAACTCACTTTTCCCATTTACACTATAGCCAGCTTTTTTTCCTTCAGAAAAGTTTAACCATCACAATAGGCGCCAAGTACAGAGGGGCACTTGTCCCCTTACTCTTTGAACAACGGGGGCAGGAGTGTTTTTTTGTCCCCCTTCTGAATCTGCAAGTGAGACGTTTCTCACTATAATGAAAACAAAAAAAAAGTCAGTCTTAAGGAATGGCAGGGCTTCTGGCTCCTCTCCTGCTGGGTGCAGGCTTCCTGATCCTGAAGTCTTTGCATGCATCTTTCAAAATGAGCACGTGCTGCTCACTACAAAGTGGGAAGGTTGCTGTAGCCAAGCAGACTAATGGACCATTGATGACATGAGTCTTGCTTGGGACGGATAGGCCAAAGCTGTTTGGCAGGTCTAGGAGCTGTATTGTGTATGTTGTGCATAAAGGGGGCACCTACCTTCAAATAGCACTACACACTTCTATGTGCTATTTTTATGGTAAATAAATGGTATTTTATACTTCTTTGTTTTTATGATCGTTCATTAGTTTCCCCTTTTTTCCCTCTAATTTTTCTTGCTTTGACTTTCTACATTTAACTTTATTTCCATTTGTTCTTTTATTATTATTATCATTACTAAGGTATTTATTGAGTGCGGACCTAGCTTCAAGAAGCAACTGAGTGCTTTACAGAGGTATACAACAATACAGATACATACCGGAGCACTTTACAGATGTGTACAATATTACAGATGCATAACAGAGCGCTTTTCAGAGGTAACAACAGAACAGGTATACAGCTGGGGGTAGGATACAGAGGGGCATAGCGGAGGTGTACAGCTGTACCGGGTGGCGGGGAGGAGGGGGGGTGACGTTATGGCCTAGGTGGTGAGGAGGAGAGACTCCTTGAAGAGGTGGGTCTCGAGTTTCCTTCCTTTTCCCTATGAATTTGTTTTTTCTTTACATCTCACCTGTCAACCTTCCCTTTTTCTTTGCTGCTTTCCCCTGTCTTCTGCTCTCCCATGATCTTTCAGCAGTTTCACGGTCTCCCTCGCGCTCTCAAATGGTGAGTCAGCCTATCCACTCGCAGTGCTCATCAACTCTCTATGGAGTCTTCCTGGTTCCCTCACTCTCTGATGCCCACATCTGCAGAGGTAAGGTGCCACCCTGATATATAGATCATTCATGTACCTACCGATTTAAACTGTTTTCCTATTTGCAGTATAATTGAGTGCCATGCATGCCCCTTTCCCTTGCAGGGTGCAGCCCCCATTGTGCCCTCCACCTCCATTAATAAAGATAAAATAAATAAATAAACCTCCTGAATACTGCACCCTCCCTTGCAGCATAAATCAGAGAATACACATTTCGGGGTAGAAGCCTCACCTGCCCGCACTCCGCATGAAGGAATAGGAGCCCAGCATCTTGGCAGGGTGCAGTCCTTACAAGACAGTCACTTGTGCTCTATCAGAGTGCTCTGCTTTGCTGTAGGTCAGGCTTGGTACCTCATCACAACTTTAAATTATATTTCTCCTCTTCAAGGGTGGAATTTAATTCTAGCACTAAAAGGGTATGTAGTAGCATTTACCACCCAGTAAGATGGCATGGTACAGAATTTGTAGAGCGTGATCTAAGGCCTGAAGGCACCTGGGTGCTAAAACAATGCTAAACGAGCAAGCAAGTAGGAAGAACTGTTTAGAAGACAGCCAGGCTTAAAAAAAGATGGGTTTTCAGAAGCTTGCGAAATTGCAAATGATCTAAAGTGCCTTGAAGATCAGCTGGGGGTGGGGGGGTGGGAAGGGAGTTCCATAACGTAGGAGCCAACACTGAAAAGGAACGTCCCCCTCTGCTCGAGCTCTACACATTTTAGGATTTTTAACAGAGTTTGTGAAGAAGAGGGGAGAGTTCTAGATGGCCTGTGAAGGCTCCGCTTAGCACGAACATAACTGGCACCGCATAGAAATGACACAGTGTGTAATACAAAGTATCTTGAAGTCAATCTGGCTGCTCACAGGAAGCCAGTTCAGCTGCCATGAGAGACCCTTGGACCGGAAAAGTCTTGGGGTCGAATTTTGCAGAATCTGTAAACGTTTGACCAGAGAAGATGGTTGGCCGAGGTAGATCGCATTCCAGTAGTCCAAATACCCCATGGTAGAAGAGATCACTACCATGGCACAGGATTCAGAAGGGAGAAAAGGCAAAATCCTCCTTGGTACCTTCAGTTTAACAAGCACAGCAGACAGAAGAGATTTGAGCTTCTCTGGAGCCACATGTTAGCCCCCAGGCTCTCAACTAATTCATCAGGAATAGGACAAAGCCCCTGAGAGGCTAACCAGTAGTCACTACTCTACTCGGACTTAAAATTGAGAGAAACCACAACAAAAATCTGTTTTGTCTCTTTTGAACTTTAACCGGCTCCTCGCCATCCACTCACCAAAAGAGGACAAACAGTTTTGTAATTTTGAGGGAGGCACCCATGGCCATCACCGTGCATTTTTGTTTTTCTCAAATAAAACTCTTTAGCACTATAGATATTTTGGAGGGTGCTAATAGCAATTTTGTGGCAGATGCAGGCTCGAACTGGCCTATTGGGCAATAGGCCCAGAGCCGAAGCAAAAACGCGAAACCCTGGTGTGGGCCAGTTTTTTTTGCTCAAAGTGGTGCACAATTTTGGCCAATGTGGACCAGTTTGATGAGTTACTTCATTATGCGTCTAATAGCTCTGACCAGTGTTGCCAAATAAATGATCTTTAAAATGCACAATTTGCATCACATGTTATCCCAAAAACTCTCCCTTTGGTCCTATTCAAACAGTGGCACAAAAGGAATTGATAGTCATTTGCAACTGTAGGCCACTTTTTCATTGGCGCCCAAGACAATTTTATGGCCCAGTCCGACCCTAGGCAGCTGTACCGTATGGTAGCGGACAGGCACCATTAATAAAGACCATCACTTCGATTGAGCCTATTTATTAGGCTAGTACAATATCACCCTCCACGGAAGGCATTTTTGTCTGCATAGTCATATGGCTTCATTTAGTGCTACATATGCTAGCCACTGCACCAACTGGCCCTCACTAATGGTACTAAAATTATCGGGCCTATGACCAATTTTTCATGCCAGTGACTGACGACTAGGCCCACCTAACACAAAAGCAAACTTGGGTCGTCAGAATGAGTAACACAAATGCAATCAACGTCCCTGAAATTCGTCATATGTAACTTTCCGTCACGCGTACAAACTGCGTAGCTTTTATGTTCAATGAGGCCAGAGATTGTTCTTCAACCTATCTTGGCAAAGTGGGATTTTACGGTTTAATAAAAAGTCTTGAAAGTCGGCAGCAGGGGCTTACGATAAGAAAAGGACACAGAATGTCAGGCTTATTATGCATTTCTCCCACTGCAAAGGGAGCGACCATACTTGCGTTGTGCTAGATTTCTTTTGAAGGAGCTATACACACTACATGCCTTCCACGCAGTGACAGCTACAATTTTCTGCGTTATGTCATGAGAGCCAGGAAAGCCTAGTGGCTTAGCAGGCCAAAGCTCACGCGGCACAGGAGCTTGAATGGCAGATGAAATTGGACGCAGCTACTTTAAAATATGCCAGCAACTAAAACATTATCAAAATCACAAAAATCGGCCGACGCCTATTCACGTTCACCAACGCACAAAAAGCACAAAAAGCAGATCGTGACCCCACGATTCATTTTCATACGTTCAGCTTCTTTTTCTGGACTATCCGCCACAACCGTGTTGACATTGTTGGACGCACGTATATCCATTTAGGATTTAACTCGGATCCTCAAACAGCTGAGCGCTCTCCCGTTACACGCGGAACGCGAAGGTCCGGTGCAGGGCACGTCCACTCGTCCAGCAGTGTGGGGAAAGCCACACACCCCTCTACATAATCTCCACTCAGTATTGAATTACTGACGCAGCAGGAGGTTCATCCCCTCCTGGACACCGTCATGTAAACACAACTACTTAACTGGCGCAATGCATCCGTTACCACAACACTAACTTAGCCATTATTGTACCTTTGCGATGGTGCAGGAAGCATTCACAAAGTCCACTTACATTTTAAAATCAGCCACACTCTTCATAAAAGCAATCAATAAAAGGCAACCAGCTTTACTTAACGCGGTGGAGTCTCTAGAAATCAATAATAGGGGAGGGGGGCAAACCAGGGGGTACAAATAAAAAAAGGAGGGGGCGGGGGGCAAGAAACGCGTACAAAACAATAAGAGTGAACAGGCCAAATTAATTTACGAAAATATATTTCATATTGATTTAAGAAAGTGGCATTATGCAAATTCGGGTTTCTTCCTCGAAGCGCCCACTCAAACAGACAACCCATAACAATGTTCCAACTACCCCCTCAAGTTAAACACTAGTAACGCCATGCTTTTATCTAGCACTTCATAATGGATGCCTCCCTCGTGTAAGTGCTGTTACAAACGTCATTACTAACCAATTTAGTTTTAATGCAACTTAAAGTCGTCTTGCGTAGGACATCTTTTAAATTTGTAGTGGTCTTTTGGTGTATTGGTTTTACCCAAAAAAAGATTATTTTTGTTTGGGTATGTATTCCATCCAGAGGGAATACCCCAAACACAATTAGATGACAGCGCTGGGGCACTGGAAGAACCCCTGCCAGGGCACAGTATGTGATAAAGCTAAAGGTGTTTTAGGCCATTAAAAGGTGCAATGAGCTCTGAGATGCTCCCCAAGAGTCATGGGGTTGGGGTGGTGCTAGCAAGCATAGAGCTGCTTTGTGTGTTGTGGTCTATCTCTGCAGCTTAAGGGCGCTCGTAGACTGAAAACTGTGTTGATCAGTTGGCAAATGGAGAGGTTGTTTGGGGCTCTTGAGGAGTCCTATTATCAGAATTTTAGGGATAGAGTCAAGTGGTAGTTAGTTGTCTTATTATCCATCAATAAGAGATTCTATTACTGTCCTGGTTTCCATTTTAGGACGATTGTGGGCTTGTGCGGAAGTATTAAGGCTGATGGATGAGAAACAGTTGGAGTCTGAGCTGACTGGGTTCCAATCTCCAAGGCGTTCTTGACTTCAGCGTTGTGCACAGGTGCGTTGCGCGCGTCTGTGAGGCTGATCCAAATGGGTCAGTGTACTTCATCCTGGATTGCTAGGTTGGTGCTCTTATCAGTCTGTGTTCAGATTTGTGATAGTTATTATGTTGTTAAAATCAGAGTGGTTCATTTCTTGAGAGTTGCAGGACCATGCTGGTTCATTCAAGTGTTTCTGGTGAGTCTACAGTTCCTGCCTTGGGTGGCTAGAGGTTGAAAGTTCTGCTTGGTCTCGTCTTTAGCTGGTGTAGTGCTAGTTTGTCTATTGTGGTCTAGTGAACAGCCAGGTTTTAAGAGATTTTCTGAACAGTAGTTGTTGGTCCTCTGTGCAGCCTTGCCTGTGCATTGTGTTCCACAGCTTGTTTGATAGGAAACAAAGATTAAGGTTGTCAATGTATCAACTTGTGAAGGGCTAAGTGGACCCTGCCAGAATCTATGTGTGACTACGGTTTGCACACACATGTTCGAGGCAAGCGCTCTATTAGTAAGAGATCATGCAGAAAGACATGCTTGTTTTGAAAAAAAATCTGCCCATGATACTCTTCCACTGCATCCCTAAACTGGCTCCCGATACTCTAGCAAAGGGCCATCTTTCTAACTTTGGGCTTGGCCAACTCACAGGGAATACTGGGCTGAAGGGCCCAAATACCTACAGAAACTAGAACCTGCCTCAGAATCTGAGGTCCACCTTGGAGAAAAAACGTATGCAAGCATCATTTAAGCATAAAAGTTTAGAAGGCTAAATCTTTGGTGTGTGGGTGGCTTAGTGGCATTTGATTTTGTGTGTGCAAAACACTAACATTACAAAAGAGGGGGTGAGTCGGGCAAGGTCAATAGGGAAGGGGGTACGGGAGGGAGAGCAAGTGATGGTTTAGGCGAAGCCTGCAATTAATTCCTGCACCTTTTCTGTATAACAGAAGCTTTCACTTTTGTTGCCCATGCAGTCATGCTGCGTGTGCTGTACTAAGCATCATTTTGTCTGTTGTTGGTGGCAGGGAACTTTCAATAATCCTGCTTATATCCACGAAATGCCTAGTAAATCCACAGAGATAGATTTAAAGTATTTTATTAATGTGTTTAAGAACTGGTCTGGGAAGACTGGGACAGTTGAAACTAAGGGGGTCTCTATGGCTCTCTAGACCGCCCCATGGTGCTCACCATGTCCCTAAATGCCTGACAAACTCTAAGGGGGGCCCCGGGGGGAACGCGAAGCGTTTCCCCCCAGGGAAGTTTTTGGCGCTGCACACGGCCAGTGAGTGGCCGTGGGGGCAGAGCGCCCCTCTGGGGTATTTAAGGGGGCAGGGAAGGTTCGGGAGGCAGGCGACGGTTGGGCTTGGCGATTGTGAAGTCCTGTCGCTTGCTCCCGAGCCTTCCCTGGTAGTTAGCGGGGCCTACAGGTGTGTTGTTAGTGAGGTAGGAAGAGGAGGGTCCGTAGTGTGGTCGGGTAGGTAGTGTTAGTATATATAAAAAAAATAAAAATAAATAATAGTTAATTTGTTAATAAGTGGGGGAACGTCTAGCAGGGGTGCCGTAGATAAGACACCCCCTTTTTTGTCTTACAGGCGGGTCCCGCGTGGTCCAGGCTGCGGCCTTGGGTAGCCTTGTGGTTGGCGTCTCTAGGTCCCTGGGGGGTGCTGTGGGGGAGTTTCTGGGCAGGCCCTTCCTTCCCTCGTAGGGGGCCGCGGAGTGGTGGGAGGACCCGGTGTTGGCGCCGCTTCGTTTTCAGGTCTTCTTCCCGGGGCGCTGGTGCGGGGTGAGGCGGGGGTGGCCGTGGTCTGAGCCCGTGGGTTTCCGGGCTCGCTTGGCCGTTCGCGCGGTGACGGGCTGCTGCAAGTAGAGGGCAGTGCTGTCCTCTTAAAGGGACCGCTCCCTTTTGCTACCAAGGAGCGTCAGGGCACTGCGGTGTGGCGGGTTGGCCACCAGGGGGCGGGCGGCAGAATAAAGAATAGGGGCTGGGGTGCTTTAAAAAAAAAAAAAAAAAAAAAAAAATAGAAAGAAAGATAAAAAAGGAAGAATAAAGGAGCAGTAGGGAAAGGGGGGGGGAGGTTTGGGGGGGTTCTCAGCCCCAGTGGTAATTGGGGCAGGGGCCCTTTGGGGGGTCGGCGAGCAAGGTATTTAAGTGTGCTGGGGGAAGGGGTTTTGCTCCAGGCCCAGGGGGCGTTGGCGAGGGTTTTTTTAAAAAAAAAAAAGAAAAAAAAAAATTGGGTTTCTTTTTGCTTTTTAGTTAGAGATATTAAGGTTGTAGGGTCCTGGGGTTATTTCCCCCTGTGATATTTAACGTTTAGCTCAATTTCGTTGGGGTTTCTCCTCTATTTGGGGCCTTGTCTTTCCACGGGTAGGTCCCGGCTCGGGGGCGCAGGTAGCGGGGAGCGGCAAGGGGCGTAGTGTGGTGCACCAGTAAAGGTTGGGGCAAGATGGTAGGGCAAGCTGCAAGCAGGGAGGGGTTGGTGGATGCGAGGGCGCTGAGGGAGGCCCTGGCCATAATTAGCAGGGCAACTAAGGCCCAGCTCGAGGGGGCGGTGGGGGAGGTCACGGGTGAAGGGCAGACAAGTGGGGGTAGGCCGCAGCGGAGAGCGGCAGCTGATGGGGCTCTCGCGGCTGTGGTGGCTTGCGCCCCCGCAGCAGGGAGAGGGGAGGTTTGGGAATCCAGGGGCAGGAAGATGAGGAGGGAAATAGAAGGGATTTCGGGTGAGCAGCCACGTGGGGAGGGATTGGGGGATAGCACTAAGGGAGCAGCGAGTGGGCAAGGGGAGGTGGCTCAAAGGAACCACGGTGGGGCTATGGTGGAAGGGCAGAAGGGGGTGCAGGGGCAGCGGGGAAGAGGGGGGAAATACCTACGGAAGAGTGCGGGTGGGAGAAGGAGAGGGAGGTCCCCATCAATGGAGAGGGATAGGGCGGGGTGCGGAATGCCCCCCCGGGTAGGGTGAGTGAGGGCGGAGGGCGCTGCGCAGCCCCCGCTGGGCATATGGAAGTAGAGGGTTTGAGAGCGGCCCCTACTCGGTCAGCATACGGAGAGCCTAGAGGGTGCAGCACGGCCCCTAGCAACGAAGAACCCAGGGTGGAGGTCAGAGCGCCTCGCCCGCGAGAAGAGGACCAGGCAGGGATTTCCACGGCCCCGCCGAGAAGACGTCAGAGGAGTGGCGGGGTGGACACCCCGGGCTCGCAGGAGGAGGAGCAACTCCACTGGGGCACGAGCTCGCAGCCACAATGGTATTTGATGGGTGATGAAATGGCTTTGGAGGATTATGTGGGGCAGTGGGAGGTGGATGGTTATAGGTCGGCGGGGGAAAGGGGGGGGAAGAGTAGAAGCTGGGCTTGGGATAAAGAAAGACAGGTGCAAGGGGATCAGGGGGCAAGTGGGAGGGGGAAAGGTTGGCTGGGTGAGTCTGCTGACATGTTTTGTCCCCGCAGTAGGAGCCCGATAAGGAAGGAGTTGAGGAGCATTGGTGTGGACGCAAGGCAGCAGACGGCGGGTGCAGAAAGAGGTGAGCAAGAAAGGGATTGGTCAGCTGCATGGCGAGGGGTCCCGGTGGGGGGGGGGGTCGGGAAATGAAGGGTCGGGTTTGCAAGGGCTGAGGAAAGAAGTTGGTGTGCAGGCCATTGGAGCCTTGGGGGTTGAAAAGAGCATTTGGTCAGTGGAGATTCAGACGGACAAGGTGGTAGAGCCATTGGGGCTCGAGGTGCAAGGGGGAAAAGGAAAGGAGGTTGAAATGAAAGGAAAGGAGAAAAAATTGCCATACATGGGGATAACAAAACCATTGGGGGCGCACTTGATGGCGGCGACCAGGGTAAAGATCCAGGCGGGGGAATTTGTAGACGTTTTTAAATTGCTCCATAGGGAAGTGAGAGCTAAGGAGGGGTCTAAAGAAGAGGAGAGGGAACTGGCTGCGCGACCAAGGGTACCGGTGACCATTGAGAATTGGACGTCAGCATTTATCATTTCCGCCAGTGTTTATTGTGAAAGATTTCCTGAGCGTTGTGTGGCCCTACTTAAATATATGGACGTCATTAGGAAGGCTTTCACAAGTTTTGGGGGATTTGCGTGGGTGAGGTATGACGAGGAATTTAGAGCGAGAATGGCGGAGGACAGTGAAGCGGTCTGGGGGGAGATAGACATGGATCTTTGGCTGCAATGGATGGCCCCAACGAGGCCTGCCCCGACACTGCACACAGCAAGTGGGCTGCCGGTGCCCTTCCGGCCCTTTCTTGGTCGCCCCGCCCAGGAAGGGGCGGGGGTAGGGGGCAGAGGGCAGTCCTCAGCGGCATGTTGGGCATTCAACAAGGACGGCTGCACTAGGACCCTGTGCAGGTTCAGGCATGAGTGCAGCAAGTGTGGTGGAAAACACCCGCTTACACAGTGCTTCCAGCAGGGAGACAGGGGGAGGGGGAGAGGTGCGGGCAGAGTGGTTGTGGGGAAAGGCTTTTACGCCAATTAAGGTGGGGGTTTTGAAAAATTGGTTGCAATTTTACCCGGACAGGGTTGGGGCGAAGATTTTAAGTGAAGGGTTCAGTCACGGTTTCAGATTGGGGTATCAGGGCCCAAGGGTGCGCCGGTGGGCTGAAAATCTGAAGTCAGCCAAAGAGAATGTTGAAGTGGTAAGGAAAAAATTGAGCAAAGAAATAGCGGCGGGAAGGATTGTGGGGCCATTTGATGACCTCCCGGGTGACCTAGTCATATCCCCGCTGGGGGTGGTGCCCAAGAAAGCTCCGGGGGAGTTTCGGTTAATACACCATTTGGCTTGGCCAGAGGGCATGTCGGTGAATGATTTCATTGCCCCGGAAGAATGTGGGGTTGTTTATGCAAGTTTTGACTAGGCAGTGGAGCTGGTAAGGAAAGAAGGGCGGGGGGCCTTCATGGCCAAGTGTGACATCAAAGCGGCGTTCAGGTTACTGCCGGTGCACCCGGAGGATTTTTGGTTGCTAGGTTTGCAGTTTGAGGATCGCATATACATAGGCAAAGCCTTGCCAATGGGGTGCGCAATTTCCTGTGCGCTGTTTGAACGGTTCAGCTCATTCCTCCAGTGGGTTTTTTCATTTAAATCGGGTTGGGAGAGTGTGCTGCACTATTTGGATGATTTTCTGTTCATTAGCGGGGCAGATAGAGAGGGTGAGTGCAGGGGGATGTTAAAGTTGTTCCAGGAGTTAATGGAGGAGTTGGGGGTGCCGTTAGCGGAAGACAAAACAGAAGGGCCTGCAGTGGTGTTGACATTTTTGGGAATTGAACTGGACTCAGTGGCTATGACCTCACGCTTGCCGCATGACAAGGTGAGCAAACTGGTAGTGTTGCTGGAAAAGGCAGTGGGGGCCAAGAAAATGACGCTGGTTGACATGCAGAGATTGGTAGGGCATCTGAATTTTGCATGTAAAGTGGTAGCCCCGGGGAGGACGTTTTGTAGGAACATGGCGAGGGCTATGGCGGGAGCAAAATGCCCACATCACCGGATTAGAGTATCGGGGTCAGTGCGGGAGGACTGCAGAATTTGGCTGCGTTTTTTGGAGAAGTTCAATGGGGTGTCAATGTGGTTGCAGGGGGACCCGGTGACATGGGAGGTACAGATATTTTCGGACGCGGCAGGAGCGGGGGGTTTCGGAGTGTTTTGGGGGGGAAAATGGTGTGCGGAGAAATGGCCGGAACTGTGGCTGAAGGAGGGAAGGAGTATAGCATTCCTGAAGTTTTTCCCACTATTGGTGGCATTGGAGCTGTGGGGGAAGGATTTGTGGGATAGGAAAGTGAATTTTAATGTGGACAATGAATGTGTGGTCCACGTGGTAAACAGGCAGTCAGCAAAGGATCAGAGGGTGGCGAGACTCATGAGGGAGTTTGTGCTGAGATGCATGGAACTGAATGTGGTGTTTAAGGCAACACATGTGCCGGGGAAGGATAATGGCATCGCTGATGCATTATCTCGTTTTCAATGGCAGAGATTCCATGGTTTGGCTCTAGAGGCGGATCAGGAGGGGCAGCAGATTCCTGAAGAGCTGTGGAAGATAGGAAGATGAGCGCGCTGGCTTTGGTGGAGGGTTCATTGGCCGGGGCGTCTAAGGAGGCGTACAGGAGGGAATGGGAGGATTTTATTGGGGGGGGGAGCGCGTAGTTGGAAAGGAACATGGGATGCGGAAGAGAGGAGGAGGGACGATGTTGTGAATTTCCTCCTGAGGTGTATGGACAGGGGCTGGTCAAGAGCGACTATAGCGGGGAAGTTAGCAGGAATTGCTTTTTACGGGAAGTGGTTTTGGGGTTTCCAGCCGAGTGGGGGGGAAATGGCGAGTAGGATGTTGGAAGGATGGGCAAGGGAAAGTAAGAGGGACAAGGACAGGAGGAGGCCGATATCGGCGGAATTGCTGCAAAGGTTGGTTAAGGAAGTAGGGGGAATTTGCTGGTCGGTATGGGAGGGGGAGTTGTTTGCGACATGTTTTACGTGGCTATTTTTTGGGGCCTTTCGGGTTTCGGAGTTGGTGGGGGGAAAAGGGGGATCTGGGGGGTCTGCAGTGGGAGGATGTGCACATTACAGAATTGGGTTTGGACATAAGGATTAATAAGTCTAAAACGGACCAGAAGGGAAGGGGTTCCTGGGTTTTGTTGGGGCGGGGGAGTAAGGATTTATGCCCAGTGCGGGCAGGCAGGTTGTGGAAGGAGCGGTGTGGGGTGGAGACGGGCTTGGAGTTCAAGCACGAGGATGGGGCAGCGGTTTCAGCGGCACAAGTTTTGGGGGTACTGCGTAAGGCTCTGCGGGTGTTGGGAGAAAAGGGTGAGGATTTTGGGACACATTCATTCAGGATGGGTGCGGCATCGGAGGGAATGAGGTTGGGTTTCACGGAGGATAAGGTGAAAAGTTTGGGGCGGTGGAAGTCGGGGAGATACAAGGGGTACGTCAGGGATTTTCAGAAGGGAAATTGTTGAAGGATGGGGGGGTTTGAGCGGGGCTGACAACAACGTGGGGTTGGGGTGTTGTATTGTGGTAGTAATCTTGTAATTTCTTTTTCAGATGCTGTGCGAAAGGAGGGGAAGTTGGCGCAAGTGTGGATTGTCGGCCATTCAATTGTTAAATGGGCTGGGAAAGAAGCGGAGAAAAGGGTGCTGGGCAGGCAATTGGGGTGTAGCTATAAGGATGTGGTGGTAAGATGGCACGGGTTAGGGGGCCTGCGCTGGGACCAGTTGCTGCCTATGTTGGCATGGTTGCGGGAGCGCTACGGGGCGCCGGAGGTGTTGATCATTCACGCTGGGGAGAATGACTTGGTGAGGGATACTGGGGTGGCCCTACTAAGGAAAATGAAAAGGGATTTGGTCTGGGCGCGGGAAATGTGGCCGCAAGCGGAGGTGTTGTGGACTAAGTTGTTGCCGTGTAGAGTATGGAGGGGAGCAAGGAGCAAGGGTGCTATGGAGCGGGCTAGAAAGGGGATCAACAGAGAGATGGTGAAGTTTTGTGCCTCGGTGGCAGTACAGGTGATGGATAATAAGGAAATAGTGTATGAGGGCTTTATGATTTTTAGGGAGGATGGGGTGCATTTGTCGGTTTATGGGAACAATCACTATTTGGCGGACTTGTGCTGTTGGCTGGGAGATTGGGTGAAGAGTTGGAAATAAAGGAAAGTGGTTGGGGGGGTGGGGCAGAAAGAACACCTCGGGGGAGGGTTTTTCTGGTGCTGGGGGCATGGCCCCTTTTGATGTGGGGGGAGGGAAGCACAATGGGGGAATGACACGGGAAAGGAGGAGGTGGTGCTGTTTGCACAAGCGGGTCACCCCGGGGAACAGGTATTGAGCCTGGAGGGGCATGGCCCCATGGAGAAAGCGGGACGCCTGGGAAAGGGGTAAGGAGATGGTAGGGTCCAAGGGACATTTATGGAGGAAATGGCTTTATTTAATTATTTAATTGTTGGGGGGAAATGAAAATGTGTAATTAGTTAATTGGTGGTTTAAATATTTCGTTAGTCTGTAAGGCCATGGAGCCAGGTGAGCATTAATTGTAAGCTTGGGCCTGTCACATTAAAGCGACCTTTTCCACTTTTAAATGAGTCTGGGTTTTTGTGCAGTAAGCCAAAAAGCAAAGTAACCCCCCCACCATCCAAGTTTTTCTAATCTTGACTGAGAAATCTAAATACCTGCACCTTTTCTATCCATCTCGTTCAGGGACTTTCGAAGGGATATCGCTGGTCTGTTGGACTGCCTGATGTTGCCAGGGGTTTCTCTTCCAGTCTCTATCCTTCTCATTCTCTCAGTCTCTATCTCTCCCTTTATCTCCTGTGGCGCGCCAGAAGAAGGAGGCAGACTCTGATAAAACATTTCACTCTTCTTTATTAACCAAAGGAAAAGTAACACCTATCTCTCCCTATACTGTAAGGCATCCCAACCTAACAAAACTAGCTACGGTGCTCGTCAACCCTCAGTAATTGTCTTAACAAAAAATGTCCACCGTCGAAACTAACCTCAACTGGCCCTACCAATAAGAAAACGGTATCTGGTCATTGCATCAAATCCATAGCATTGACAAACCAATGCATCTAAAACATAGCATCTGAATAAATGCACTGAATGCATGTGTTTGGAAGGTAAAGGGTTTATTTTTATTTTAATGGGTTTTAAAGAGTAAAAAAAGGGGGGCTTTTTGGGGGGACCCCCCGATAAAAAAAAAGTACTTAAAAAAATGCATTCAATGCACTTTTTTTCGATGGATTACTCTGTCGATGCTATGGATGTTGATGGAATGACAAGGAACCTAAGAAAACAAGTAAGGAAAGGAGAATGGACTCCCTTGTCCTGGTGTTTGGCTTTCGACAAACTTTATTCATTACGTGATCATCAGATAATCTCTGGTGACTCTTCGATCAGTTTGTATAACCCATTCAATACATTAACTTGATTCTGCGTCTTTCCTCTTTACAAATGTTCTCTATTATTGTATTCCTCTCCTCTTGATTCCCTCCAAAGAGAGATTTTCCTTTTTTACTTTGCTTAGCACAACAAATAATATTCCAATACTGATACTCTCCTACTTCTTTATGTTTCTGTATTCTTATCTCCTTATCTCTACTGAAACCAGTATGATTGATTCCATACCGATTGTCATTACTAACTCTTCAGAGTTTTATAGTCTTTTGGACTTTACTGGGACGAGTATGATTGGTCTCACAATGATTCTCTCTACCTCCTCTGAGATTTCTGATCACTGTCTCTTGGATTTCACTGGGACAAGTATGATTGGACCCACAATAATTCTCTCTATCTCTCTTCTCTGGGTTTTCCGATTACAGTCTCTTCAACTTTATTGGGACAAGTATGATTGGTCCCATAATACTTCTGTGTTGCCTTCCCGGGTCTCCTGTATTCCGTTACATGTTGATTGCAGGGACAACGTCACTGGTGCCTTTATTCGGTCATGGTCAGTTTGCTCTTCTTCTCTTTGTTCTTGAGCGTTCTGTTCATTATCATTTGGTTTCGCGTTATCCATTGTAGTGTGGTGTCGGCATTGTTCAGAGGAACTTCGGTCCACCATGGGTCTGGGTCTCCCTCTCTCCCACTCGACCCCTAGGGTGGGTGTTGTGGAGCAAGCTCACCTCCCTAGCTTCACAGGCGTGTGGGGGGTTGCCCCTTTGGGAAAAGGCACAATTTCCTGCGATTCATCACACACCACTCTCCTCCTCCTGTGATACTCCCCGACTCCCTCCCTACCTCTAGCACTTTCCTTCCTCTCTAACCATCCTCGCACTACCTCTGCCTTTCTCCTCTAACCTCTCGCTTTCTCTACCTACACCCCCCTGCTCCCTCGCTCATTCAGTCTACTCCTCTGCCTCCTGATCTTACACACTGTCTCTGCCCGTTTCTACTCATTATCTAGTTCCATCTCTCTGTCTTCCCCACTAATACCCCTACTACCACGTTTCGCACTCTTCCCCCACTCTCCATCCAGTCACACACCCATTGTCACTTACGTGTATTCTCACACCCTCGCTAAATCCCCCTACATTTATCCCCCTTCCCTATTTCTCACCTTTCTTTCGCTCATCTTTTACACCCCCTCACCATAGACAGGTACTACTCTCTCCTACACACAATACCTTAGCTCCACTTAGAATGCTGCCAGTCTTTTCAGCATAGCCCAAACTCTTGATCCAACGCCACTTCACCTGATCTATATCCAAACACCTTTAAATCTTTTCTATAATGGCTGGGCGTAGCCTTCCCTCCAGAAACACTCCTCCCGGCTCCCATTGGTCCCCCTGGTCATATGCTCCCCTTGGCCAAGCTCTGGCTAAGCCATCCATGGAATGCTTCAAAAAGGCTTTTAGCCCTGCCCCCTTTCTATCTCAATGTGAAGAGAAGCAGCTCAGGCATTTTACCAACCAGCCTGGTTCATGGTCCATTGTGACCCGGGGTATTTGAAAAGGGGGTGTGATACGAGTTGTGTACCATCTCAAATGGAATCTGCATAAAATAAGGAGAAAAGCATCACAGTTGTGCGCTACATACTAGGTCGAGACCAAAGTGTGGGTCGCCCGATTGAAATCCTTAACAACATGATGTAACCGCTGTTCCTTGAGTACCTGCCATGGTTAAAGAAAGGTTTAAAACAAACAAAAGACAGTCGAAGTTGGCACAGAAACCACTCTGTCTCAAAGACAGTTGAAGTGGCGTTATTTACACTTAATGGGGTCCAAAGGCTGTCCATCCCTCTGCCATTCCTCTCTCTCTATCATCTTGGTACGACCCTCCTCCCTAAACCCAGGCATCCGTATTCCCAGATTAGGGCTACTGAATGTTGACTGCTACTGTCTAACACTGTCTTATGCTCGGGATGGTTCCCTACATGCTGACTAACTAAGCTTTCTCAGGGACTTCCTAACTCTCGCTACTCTATCCAAAATGTAATTGTTCCAATGGGAACTGTGATAGTGCCTTACACTTGCACTGGTTTGAGTCAGGCTATTCTTGCATGTGGCCACTCTCGCTTCTCCCCATCTACTCTGACTATTCCCCAACTACTACTCCCTTCTTCCCGATATCACCTTGATGATTCACTGCTCTTGGTCTTGCCACCATCCTTTGTTGTTACTCCTCCCACTCCACTTCTCTTCTCCACTACTACTTCCCCCTGCCACTATGACTCTCCCCCTCCCACTACTACTCTCCTCCTCCCACCACTACTGAAATCACAGCCAATCTACACACTAACCTCTCCACTAAATCGCCACAAAAACAAGCACACTCACACTGCTGAATCACTTCCACTCCTAAGCCAATACCTCCTCCAACAGGTGGCGCTGGAACACTTGTACTTGCATGGCCCAGCTTCCTTTCTTGCTCAGTTGTCCTCTCGTTGCTCGCACCTCTAGTCTTTTTGTTCATGAGTGCTTACCCCCTTTTATTGTCCTTCTTCAAAAGGGGGCTGGGGGCAAAGCACTAGTTAATGGACTTGGGGGGGAGCAATTACCCACCTTGGCCCCCCCAAACTCACAGGGATGAATATGTGCGTTCACAGCGGCCTCTTGCCTCACCTTACACACAAGAAAGTTATGTGTTTTTCCGCCTGAACGCCAACTAAGTGTTGAGAAGTATAGTGTAACACAGATTTGCCTCACACACGGTTTACTGGATTGAAAGGTTGGGTTTGGTAGAGAAGGTTAGCAACTACATTTCAATCAAATAAATACCAATTATATTTTTCAAGTAATAATTGCATTTGCATCCACACTGCGGCCGTTCTCACCACACAATTTGCACACCATTCCAAACTCTGCGTGTCGGGAAGAAGGTACGTCATGCACATCTTTAAAGCATGGCAATTACAGAACAAAATTAAAGCACCTGCCCCCGAGAGACAATTCAAAAGCATTAACAGCAGCTCTGTAGTGGCATTAGCAAAGGAGCGAAACAAGGGAAAAAGCCGTGCCCCCAGACCGGTGACTGAATAAAAGGTGTGAACTTATGCTACTGCTGAAGGGGTGCGGGTCACGGTTATCATGGAAGCCAAGATTAGTGAACACGCTGCAAAGCAAGCGGCAGAGTGCATTTGTACTTTATCGTCACCAAGTAGGCTGCTTCACAATACTATGTGTCACAATGCAATAGTAATGTGCACTGAAGTCAGGCTGTTTGCATTGCTACCACTGTTACAGCCCTACAGGAATAGGCTCCTCTATTTGCATTATGGCTTTAAACTTGCTCCTGTTATCATGTCCCCTTCTCCCCAACCTACTTCTAATTTCCAAAGCCAGAGAGTTGTGTTTCCCATGGGGGTTTTGCCATTTCCCAAACTTGCTCTTGCCTTTCCATCTTAAAAGAGGATTCCAACTCTAACGGATTATGCCCTTTTTCTGGTATTAGCACATTGATATCATTATTGACCTCTGTTACCCAATCTCTTACCCAATCAGAAAGTTCTGAGATCAGTCAGTTACTACTGGTATTGACTGCATTCTGAACATTCTCGCTTCCCAAAGGAGACTATGAAATAATGCAAATTCCAGGCAAGATTTCTCTCCGAGGGACCTTCTTTTTCGTTGCAACATCCTATTGAACACACCAAAGACAAAGCTAAAACATGAGAAACACAGTTTGCTTTCTTATAGATAAATTGTTTACTTTTTCATGACACCCAATGCATGTTCATATTAAAACTGCCCCAGTTTAACCAAATGTGCAAGTAAACTGCTTAACTTATGAACACACCCTTGGTATTTAAATACTACAAAATAAAACCAAATTTAATTTACTAACTCATTTTGCCCGTTTCTTTTTACTTAGCAACTGAAACTCCAAAACATGTACTGCAAATGCCACTATCAGCTAATAGACCCCCTCCCTCGGTCTAGAAGGCTTTGTTAGTGCCACAGCAAAGCCTTGATATATATCCCACTGTCCATGCTCGATTAGACTGCACCCCATCATTCTCCATCCCATTCTCCTGTTGACTTTCCTGCTCAAAGAAGAAACGGCTTTATTAATAACAATGTTGACTCTTTATCCCCCCTCAGAGCCCTTAAGATTCGAGACAACATTTTAAATAATAACAATCAACATAATACCCACTGTGCCTGCTCTCTATCCTTTCCCCTTACCCACCTTTCCTCAAGAAGACACTCCC
The DNA here is from genome assembly GCF_040938575.1 of Ambystoma mexicanum. NCBI lineage: Eukaryota > Metazoa > Chordata > Amphibia > Caudata > Ambystomatidae > Ambystoma > Ambystoma mexicanum. Next base: position 390,036,290 of record NC_090928.1, on the reverse strand, counting down.
CTTAACTGCGCCCTCGTTAACGCCATGTCGGCCATTTGTAATGCCTTAGCGGTCTCATCTTCGACCTCACGTTAGACCTGCTATTCATTACTGAAACCTGGTTCACAGAAGACTGCATTACCAGTTTTCATAATCTAGCCCCAGATTATCTTTCCATCAAATGGATTAACAGAACAAATCGAAGTGGTGGCAGAATTGCCATTATTTTCAAATCCGGCATCCTTGTGTCCAATTGTGAACCCCTTAAACCAAAGGACTTCTCACAGCATTGTTCCTTCATTCTCCAGCTATCGGACTCAGCTTCTACCAGTCATTTTTGGGTATAGACTTCTGGGGTCGGACAGTCATTTTTTTGTAAATCTCTCGCCTTCCATACTTTTTCCAGTCATAAATCCCTAGTCTTTGGGGACTTTAATATTTGGCTGGACTGCCCTAATGTCACAGACTCTTCCAAGTTACTTGATAAAACGTGCAATCACTCCCAACATCCTTTGGTCGTCTCCAGTTCACATTCTGCAGAGCATTGCCTAGATGTGATTTTTGCTCGCAATCTGGATTTGCTCCACAACTTCACATTCCCTGTATCTTGGAATGATCAGTCTGTTTGGCATTAACGTTAAACACCACCTTTTTATCTAATGTCCACCATCTTATCCCTCAAGAACCTGTATGCTCCAAACAGCTCTCCTGAATATCATCTCAGTAGATCTTGTTTCTTCTCTTCCTTCCTGTTCTTCTAACTGACACACTGATTCCTTCTTCAATGATTGTGTTACCTCCTTTCGGACCAGGATAGACAAAATCCTAATTTCCACTCCATCCACCAGAAAATCTACTAATCCCCGGTATTCTTAGGAGCTCAAGATTTGTAAACAACTTTACAGAAAAAAGTAAAGGTTATGGCGTAAAACTAGAAATTAGCTCCATCTTCAGGTTACCAGTACTGGGCTTCTCGTCTATAAACAAACAAGCCATTTTTAAATCCGAAAGCGATTTTTTTCACACCCGCAGTAACTTAGCCTTTATAAGTCTGCCAAACTCTTTTCAATAGTGCATACTTTCACTAACCTCTACTGTAATAGTCAGATCAGCAGCAGGAAACCGTGGTTGCCTAACGATTTAAACAGATTTTTTTCTCAGCAAAATACACACTTTTCATAAAAACCTCTAAAAAGTAGCAATGCTTAAACAGACCTTTGATTTTTCTATCGTCCCCCCATCGATGCTCTCTTTTGAAGTCTCTGTTGAGGACTTTCTATAATTGCTGGTCAAGCTTAAACCCACCCGTTGTAAAATCGACAGACTGCCTGCGCTGGAGGGCCCAAGCCAAAGCACCAGCTCTTGGTGATTGTATTACTAAACTTACAAACCTCTCCTTACAATGGGGGGTTTTCCTCATGATCTCAAAAAAGCCATTATTACTCCCATGTATTTTTTTTTAAATGTAAAAAAAAATTAAAACACTTGACCCCCACGGTCCTCAACCAATACTGTCCAATTGCAGGCTTACTGTGGATGGCCAAAATGATCAAGAAGGCAGTAACCGAACAACTCGCTGTCTTTGTTGAGGGCAATTATATTCTCAATACCCGTCAATCCGGATTCCACCCAAGGCATGGCACAGAAAATGCACTAGTTGGTCCGCAATGACTGTTATATCACGTTGATCAAGGCCATTTGTCCCTAATGGTCATGCTGGACTTGTCCGCTGCTTTTGATACGGTGGACCAGTCCATCCTCCTACTCAGACTCTCCTATTTCACTGGAACCCAAGGTGTGGCACTACTGTGGTTCCACAGTTTTCTTGTTGGAAGAACACAGTCCGTTAAATTCAGACCTTATTGTTTCTCCTAAGTCCAAATCACTTGCCGCGTTCTTCAGGGCTCCTCCCTTTTACCCCCTTCTTTTTAACATATATGTTCTCCCTTTACGGTTCATTATCCGACATTTCAATGTTCCATTTCACTCTAATGCAAATGATACCCAACTTTATATTAAAGCCTCAGGACCCAAAGACAAATTTGACCAACTTCAACTTTGTCTTACTGAGATTAAATCCTGTCTTGCTGGGAATAATCTTCCACTTAATCCATCCAAAAATGGAAGTGATGCTCCTAGGCCCAAACATTTACTTGATTCAAACAGACAACCTCACCCACCATGGTTGTTTGGTCTGCCGACATCTTTAGCGATCAAGGTTAAGAACTTTGGGGTATTGGACTATGTCTTTATCTAAACAAATGAATGAAAGTGTCAGATGCGCCTTTTTTAGTATTCGACTTCTTCAGCATTGGGGTGTGGGTTAATTCCAGGCTTGACTATGCAAACACTTTTTACGCGGGCATCCCTAAATACTTGATTCATTGCCTACATCTTGCCCAAAATGCAGCGGTATGTCTAATTCTCAATTGCTGAGAGATTACCCAATTTCCGGTGCAAGGCGTAGCCTTCACTGGCTCTGTAAACAATCTCAAATTCAATTAAAGTTCTTGTGCCTCGTCTTCAAGTGCATGCATGGACTGGCCCCACGCTATCTTAAACGCATTCACCTGCACCAACTGCCTCGCCTCCTTCGATCTTCTAATGCTTTTAAACTTACGCCCCTTCCAGCCGGTGCTCCACACGAGGCAATAGGCCTTTCTCGGTTTTTGGTCCAAAAACGTGGCACAATCTACAACTCTTGCACTCCGATCTCTGGACACTAACATCTTATCAGAAATATCTCCCAAACCCAGCTACCAGATTAGTTTGGCAGTGGCGGCACATTGACCCCCACCTTCCAGCTCCATGCCGGCCATCTTAATAAGTATTTTGCTTGAATGAACTGGCTTTGCGAGACCCGCTTTCTTGGCGTTCCTTGCCTTTGAGGTTTCCTCACCTCGTCTTTCCCCAGGGTCTTTGAAAGTCTCTCTAGTATCAACTTTATCTCCTGAGAAATAGAACCTATCTTCTTATTGTTCCTCGGGGACAAGTTGGAAGCTCTACATAATGATTTTCAATCTCTTGGTCACTTGTTCTCTCACTGGGACCAGTACTATGACCCTAGAAATAATTCTCATTCTCTTGGTCACAGCTGTGTTACTAGGATGAGTAGGAAGACCACAGTATGGATTCACAGTCTCTTGACTTTTCACTCTCTCACTGGGATGAGTTTGATTCTGGTACTCGTTATATTCGGGAACCCTCCCGGGTCTCCTGCTGTCCAATTACCTTCTCTTCCATGGGTTGACATCACCGGGCCTGCTTACAGGGTGGGGATTCCTCTTCTTTCTGTCAGGACTGCCTGATCTGTGCAGTAGGACTGCTGAAGCAGCACTTTCAGGAGGACTCGGGGTGACTGGGTGAAGGACACCTGGCCGCCATTTTCTGATTTTGCAGGATTATACCAGTTAGGACAATGGAACCTCATTCTTGCCTGGAAGTGTGTCAGGGGTGGCAAACCTACGCCCCTCACCTGTGCAGGACATCTGATATCGTCAGACCAGAGCGGCAGACCCAGAAGCAGAGGAACACAGAAAGACGAGAGATGGGATGGAAATTGAAGACAGACTATAGAAATATACAAGGAGCACTATTGTTATGTCTTGAAGATGGGAGAGGTCAAACGGTAGTGACATATATTGTAAAGGGCCAAACCATGGGGAAATATAAGGGGAAGCCGAATTGTAGGGGGGTAGGTTCCTTTTGGCGATGGATTAATGGGATGCTGTCTATGTGGTTTGCAAACCAGCAATAAAGGGCGTCTTGCCTTGTCCATTCTCAATCCTACTCCTTAGCCTTGTTGTTTTCATTTGCGTTGATATTAGAAATTAGAATGTTTGCGATTCGCGATGGGAGATTACAATATCTATTTTGTCCATTGCAACCTAGCACTTTCCATGCATGAAGCCTGCCATTTTGAATAGCACTTTTTTCTGCATATGCAACATCCTGTGCTTTAAAAAAAAGGATGATTTGTTGATTAAAATTAACTGAAACAAATGAAACATGACAACACATTTAAATGTATACTTTTTCCAAAAACAAAATGTGCTTAAAGTGTGCTTTTCAAGATTGGAACATGATTTATTAATTAAAATAACTATTCAGTGTTTAGCCGAATGCCAAATATGCTATTTGGCTTCCATATTAGCATCCTACATTAACTGTTGCCCCGCTGTATGAATTGTTTGCCATACTGTAACTGTTGCCAAGGAGCAAAATACAGTGGTGCAACGATTAAACTAGGTCAAATAATTCAACTAGAGAAAGGAGTGCCAAGGAGCACAATACAGTGGGGCACTGTATGAATTGTTTGCTATAGTTGAATTCTATGTCAAGACCGGAGGCTCACATTATGCTTCTCTTTCTTTTAATTAATGATATAATGAAAGCTCAGCAGCAAGGTATTTTTGCACTTACATCTAACACAACTCATGATGGAAGTGCATTAAACAAATACATTACCAAAAAACATTAAAGTACATATATGGTTCATAACATTCACAGTACAAGGGAAAAAAACTTAAAACCCCATGATGCTCCGAAGGTGATCAGTGTCCAATGTCACGTGATACTGTCCCTCCAATGAGTGTATAGGTGCTCCCATAAACAGTCCTGAACAAGAAACAACTTCCTCTTTCTTTGCTGCTCACAGAAAGAGATAAGTCATTTCCTGTTCAGAACTGTTTATTCTTCATAATATTTATCTGTTTTTCTTGATTAACATGGATTTCTCTCACTGTATTGAAATTATATATATATATATATATATAAATATATTGTGCTATATTGATTGTACAGCATTTATTTTCTGTTTCTCCATTGTACACCGACGCCAGCTACTTCTTGCTGAAGTCGGTGTTGATGCGGATGAAACAAACGTTTCGTTCGGGACAGATATAAATCTGTTTCTTGTCAGCGCGGCTGTGGTCAGAGCGCCGCGGTGCCGCATTACACTTCGTCTGCCTCCCCGGCCCGGAATTGTACGCGCGGGCTCTGGGGAGGACCTCTCAGCTGGGCGCAACGCGCCAGTGCGGCACCAGGGGGAGCTCCCGCTCTCCCTGTTCCTTTTCTCTAGCTCCGGCGCTCGTACAAGCATTTCCGTCAGAACGTTTAACGGTTAATGCGAGTATGAGCGCCGGAGCAAGTCATTTCTGTCACATTTCGTCTAAACTAAAAAAAATAAAAAGTGATAAAAGAGGACCGCTAGCAGTACCAACAGCACAGAGCTTGGTCTGCTCAGCTCCCATTGCCAGACAGTGAGTGGAGGTAATACTCCTACAGCTTCACGAACATTATTAATTATTTAAATAGATCTGGCACAATAAAGCTCTGGGCCAGTGGTGGTCAGCCCAGAAGAAAAAAAATAAAATAAAATAAAATAAAAAAGGGGGGGTAAGGTGATTTATCATGGCAGCACAATACAATCCTCAATCAGACCAGGAATGGTCAGAGGAAGAGGACAGTTGTTACATTGATGAAGTGGCTATAGAAAGGAGCCTACAAAAGGTCCTAGGATCTGCTGTTGAAAACAGCGTACAGAAAGCTGTAACAGGTATGCTTCTACCCATACAGCAGCGCTTAGAAGAAATGGAAGAGCGCATGCAAGGTGCTTCTCCAAAGGAAGGTAAAAAGACACAAAAGAGAAAACACCTTACCCAAGGGGGAAGTAGTCCGGCTCGTAAGGGCAAAAACTCTGTGACCCCACCGAGCCAGTTGATACCTGCCACTGCTGCATTATCTGATGCCTTCTCCAGGCTGAAACATGCCTTCATGACCAGGGAGGTAACCCCTTCCTTTGAAAGACCCTCTAACCCAGAGAAAGGAAACAGGGGTGTTGGACCCTCAAGCCCGGAGGGAGACAAGCAGGGCGCAGAAGATGAAGCAAACTCGGGATTGTATTATGAAGAGTCATCACACACTTCTTCAGAATACCGATATTTGGGATTCAAAACCTTCAACCTCAGGGAGTGCGGCAGCCCCCATCCCCAAGGCAAACACCAGGGAACAACGTCCTACTGAGGGAATGTTCGACCCTGAGGATTTAATACATCCTAGGTCCCCCAACTGGCAGCCATCAGTCAGGACAACGGAATACATGTTTAGCAGGCTACGTAAGCCTCTAGAGAAAGAAACCAGAGCAAGACTCAGAGCTGAATGTCCACGCCCTGTCATACCGCATAAGATAGCGATAACACCAGAATTAGATTCCAAGATGATCACCTTCATGGCAAAACATGTGAAAGACCCTAAAAAGGGCATAGACAGAGCCTGGAAGTCATGCCAGGATAAACTATTAGACGTTGCGATTCGCAAAGATTTTAGATCTTGCAGAAGGAGCCTCCACCTCCTCAACTCCAATCGATCCAGTCATTCTCTCCGAGTGGGCTCAGAGAGCCATTTGCTTGCTGGGAAATGCGAGCTGCGCCATTTTCACCGAGCGCAGAAAAGGCATACTGTTCAAGATTGACGCAAAACTGACGGAATTGGCGAACACAGAGTCCGGCGCCGCCGCGCAAGGTCTACTCTTTGGTGATCCTTTTATGAAGGAGATGTCCAGATTCGTAGGTACTTTTACCACTCTGGATAAGGCCCAGGCCTCTATTAAGGTGGTTTTCTCATCTAAGGTTTTCACCAGGGCCGGTCGAGGTCGCTCTTCCGGCCATTATGCCTTCGACAGAAGACGTCAGTACCAACATCAGAACACCTGGCAAGACCGTGCCGACACCTTCTTTCCCTCCAGAGGACGTAGCAGAGGCCGCTACTGGAGGAGAGGACCGAAGAACGGAACTCAACAACCCCCAGGTCAGTCTAGCGATTGCAGCGGCAGCGCCGTGCACGCCCATTGGGGGGAGGCTGATATTCTTTTCAGAAGCCTGGGACGCTTTGTCAGGAGACGCATGGGTCAGGGATACAGCGCGCGGACTGCGGCTAGAGTTTTTCGCACAGCCTTTTCAGTTCAGTTCCCCCTGTCTCAATAATTATGTCAAAACTAGATCAGAGAGCGTTAGACAGCGAAATTCAGAGTCTATTTCAGAAGAGGGCGATTCGGCCCTGCTCGACCCCAGGCGGGTTTTGCAGTCCCATTTTCCTAGTGCACAGGAAGGAAAAGGTAAGGCCTGTAATAAATCTGAAGGCACTCAACAAATTCATAGTATATTGACATTTCAAGATGGAAGGCATCCACATGCTCAGAGACCTTCTCAGGCCGAGCGATTGGCTCGTGTGTCTAGATCTCAAAGACGCATACCTCGCGGTGCCCATCTATCCGGAGCACGTAAAGTATCTAAGATTTTCTTGGGATCACAAAGATTGGGAATTTACGAGTCTACCTTTCGGTCTCTCTTCAGCTCCCTGGGCATTTACCAAACTATTGAGACCCGCAGTGGCGCACTTAAGAGAGCAAGGCGTCCGCCTGATAATTTATCTGGACATTATTCTCATGGCTCAATCTCGAGAGCTAGTGCAGGAACAAACCAAACTAACCATAAACTTGCTCCACAGTCTCGGCTTCCTCATCAACTGGGAGAAGTCGGTTCTTTGTCCCACCAAAAATATGGAGTTTCTCGGGTTCATTGTAGACACCCAGAATTTGCAGCTTCGTCTTCCAGCTGCCAAGATACATTCGACCAAAAGGGAAATTCGCAGACTACTACAGAGGGATTTAATCTCCCTACGGGAGCTAGCGAGAGTAATAGCCTCCTGTCCTCGTCCATTCAAGCAATTTTTCCGGGCCCCCTACATTACTGGGAATTACAAAGACTAAAAGGCCAACACCTGAGACGCAGTCTCTCTTATTCTCAAAGATTGACACTATCGCCTCAAGCAAGGACAGAGCTAAATTGGTGGCTTTCGCACATGGAGGCCTGGAACGGCAGAGCCATTTTCAGTTCTGTTCCGGATATCATCATAGAGTCGGATGCCAGCCGTTCCGGATGGGGAGCAAGATGTGGCGCAGCAGCCACTGGAGGGACTTGGTCTCCGTAGGAGCTAGATATGCACATCAATTGTCTAGAGCTCCTCGCGGGATCCTTCGCAATACGCTCCTTCGCCAAAGACAAAGTGAGCTGTTGCATTTTACTAAAGATGGATAACGTATCTGCCGTGAGATGCATAAATCATCTGGGTGGTACCAGGTCTCGTCCACTAGCAGAACTGGCCAAAGACTTTTGGCATTTCTGCTTGGATCATCAGATCTCATTGACAGCAGAATATCTGCCGGGTCTCAAGAACGTAATAGCGGATTGGCAATCCCGCCATTACGCCGACTCCAGCGACTGGAGTCTCGACAAGAATGTATTTTTCCGCTTACAGTAACACTGGGGCCCGTTATCCATAGACCTCTTTGCGTCTCGGCTCAACACACAACTACCGGTGTTTTACAGTTGGAGACCCGATCCGGCAGCATCAGCGACCGATGCATTCCTACAGCCTTGGACGGAAGGGGTACTCTATGCATTTCCCCCCTTCTCCATGATTGCGAGGACCCTGGCGAAGGTCCATCAGGACTGAGCAGAACTCGTCCTCATAGCCCCAGTATGGCCTTCTCAGATCTGGTATCCAGTTATTCGGGAACTTTCCACGGATTCTCCAATCCTTCTACCCCGGTATCAGGATCTCCTGTTAGATCCGTAGGGACAATCTCACCCCCTGCTAGTTTCCAGGTCTCTGACTCTGGCGGCTTGGAGGATTTCAGGGCAAGATGGAGAACTCCGGGCATGTCCAGCAAAGCAATTCATCTCAGTAAAGAGAGTTGGGTCCCTGCCACACGCAAACAGTATTCCAATTCCTGGAATACACAGAGGTTGTGGTGCCAGGACCGAGGCGTGCATCCTGTTTCAGCGCCGTTAGAAGAAATCCTAGAGTTTTTAGCCTCCTTAGTAGAGAGAGGTCTAGCTTACAGGACAGTAAACGCATATCGATAGGCGATTTCTGCAGGTCACAATTTCATACAGGGGGCTCCAGCAGGAGAACATCACTTAGTTTGTAGATTACTGAAAGGTATCCGCCTTACAGTACCACCTTCGTCCCGTTACAATAAACTTTGGGACGTTAATAAAGTGCTCAACCTTTTCCTCTCTTGGCCAGCTAACTAAGAGCTATCGCGCAAAGCACTCTCCGGCAAGCTTACTACATTGCTTTGTCTGATTTCTTGCAGGAGAGTATCGGATGTCAGGCTCTAGATCGAGAGGGTAGGTCCTTTTCTGGAGAACTAAATGTGATTCAAGAGTAATCTCTTACCTGGCTTTTAGGGAACAGCCCAAGCTTTGCGTTGTTCATTGTTTAAAAGTTTATGAGGAAGTAACAGCTCTGCTCAGATCCTCTCCAAACGGGCAACTCCTCATAGCTATTCGCAAGCCTCATAAAGCAGTTTCGGCCCCTACTTTAGCTCGCTGGGTACGTTGGACGCTAGCTCAAGCGGGGAAAGATACACTCCAGTTCGGAGCCCATTCAGTCAGAGAAGCCATGGCCTCAAAAACCTTTCAGGTTGGCGTCCGTCTCGAGGGCATCATGAAAATGGCTGATTGGGCAGGCAAATCGATATTTAAAGAATTCTACTTGAAACCAGTAGAGCAGCCTGCTTTGATAGTGATAAGTAAGCTTTGAACGAGCATAATGTGAGCCTCTGGTCTTGACATAGAATAAAGATTTTCCATAATAACTTACTAGAAATTCTTGATTCTATTAAAGACACGGAGGCGAGCATTATTCCACCCTTCGAAGAAAAGCATGTTGTGTACTGCTTAAGAGTGATGCTGGTATCGTTACAAACTGTCGTTTTACCTTCTTATATTGTGTAACAATAATAAGATGCTTTTCTCTCCCACCCCTTCAAGGGAACTAGGGTTGTTATACGCAAAAGCTAACTTATTTTAATTTTTTTCTTGACAGCTTCTACAGACAAGTCTACCTGACTTACGTGTTAACGGATCCTTATCTGGTTGAGCGTGCTTTAGAGTTTATCATCAAAGACAGCAAGTTCGCAGCCTCCAAAGAGGAAGTTGTTTCTTGTTCAGGACTGTTTATGGGAGCACCTATACACTCATTGGAGGGACAGTATCACGTGACATTGGACACTGATGACCTTCGAAACATCATGGGATTTGAAGTTTTTTTCCCTTGTACTATGAATGTTATGAACATATATGTACTTTAATGTTTTTTGGTTATGTATTTTGTTTAATGCACTTTCAACATGAGTTTTGTTAGATGTAAGTGCAAAAATCTCTTGCTTCTTGAGCTTTCTTTATATAATTAATTAAAAGAAAGAAGTATAATGCTCGCCTCCGTGTCTTTAATAGAATCAAGAATTTCTAGTAAGTTATGGAAAATCTTTATTGTATAACCTAGTTTAATTGCTGTCCTGCTGTATTTTTCTCCTTTGTATCCTTGAGTAAGAGTTTGCCACGGTATGAATTGCCTGCCCCAAAACAAACATTCTTCTTCATGCCCAACCACACTTATACACAGACCAACTATGCCACTTCTACGTATCAGTTTCCAATCGTCCCTAAAGACAGCCGACAACCGAACACTACAGCTCTACAACCACCTCAGAGCACGCTAGCACTCAAAGCA